>NW_025999944.1:2638813-2887977 GCF_001458135.2 Marmota marmota marmota
AGTGGTTAAGTGCCCCTGGGTTCAATCCCTGGTACCAAAAAAAAAAAAAAAAAAAAAAAAGAAAAAAAGAAGGAGGGAGAGGGGGAGGAGAGGGGGAGCTCAGGCTCTCCCTGGCATGAAGCGCTTTAGCCCACCGACCTGTTGGAGGCCCTTGGAGCTGTGCTAGCAGGCCGCCTGTGGGAAGAGGCTTGAGATTTAGTTCTTTGAAACAAGCAGAGTGAAAGCATGCACTCGAGCCTGCACATTTGTCTGAGGGCTTGATTTGGATGTGGCTGTAGGATTTGTGGTGGACGAGGAGCCAGCTCTAAAACTGGAGACTCTGGGGGAGGGGGGTTGCGCTAAGTTCAAAGGAGACACAAGTTTTCACACACTGCGCCATAGCACCGCTGCGTTCTGCTTTACCATAGAAGTACTTTGGGTTAGGTCTCTGGGCACATAGACCCCGTGAGCCTTTGGCCTGGTTTCCCACTCTGTGAGGTGTCCACACCTCACAGGGAACTTCCTGCCCTCCTTCTTTCTTCAGGGACATCGTCCCTGTCCTTCCCATACGTTGGAATGCATCCCGCTCCCACACAGCCACCCACTCCAGGCCTCTTTCCTCCTCCACCAGGAGCCTTCATGTTTCCATCACCTGCCCACCACGAGCTCCACTGCTGCACTTCTCCCTCCTAAGACAGGACGTGTCTGTGTTGGTTTAAAGTCTGTTTTCCTCCCTAGGCATTGGCTCCGTGAGGGAGGGGTGTTTTATCCACACTTGATCATTCCCTGAAAGTAACCTTTCACAAAATAAAATGGCTTTCCTGTTTGTCACTCTCTTTATCGTCTCGGGGACTGGTCTGTCTCCTGTATCATTGGACCCCAGCACCTACCCCAATCCCAGGGATGTCAGGAGGAAGAGTTAAGCCTGGGAGGATAGGCAGAGGGGTCCCTGGCCAACTTCCTGGGCAGCAGAGCACAAAGGGCACCTGCAGATATTTGCTAAGAAACTTGCAAAAAGGCTATTCTTAAAGCAGGATCTACGTGACTGGGTGCATGCCTCTCTAAAGAAGGAAAATGCCTGATTGATATCTCGATGGGACTGAAGTTTGCATGAACGCCTTGTAGACACCATACGCCTTGTAGACACCGAACGCCTTACCCAGGATTGGGCAGGGGGCTGAATTCCTTAAACCTATAGTTCTATATAAACCCCCAGACAATAGCCACTTCTTGGTATCCCTCTCTTGGGACCCCCTCCCTCTTTGGGAGTTCTGCTTTCTCTTACTCTAATAAATCTTGTATCTTCACTCTTGTGCCTGTGGATTTTATTCTTTAAATTCATGAGACAAAGACCAAAATCCCATGTCCTGTGCCACACCAGTGTGGAGGCGTCCCCTCTGATGGCGTGAGTGAGGCCAGGTGTAGTGGGGAGGGGCCGGTGGAGAACCACATGGGCCTGTGCTCAGCTCCCAGCTCCCCTGCAATGTGTGGGATCTTGGCCAAGTTCCAACATCTGGGAGCCTTGGTTTCCTTATGTGTAAAAGATGCTCTAACGATGCTCCGGAGGATCGCGGTGAGTCTCAAGGGGTAATAGATGTAAAGTGGTGGTTGTTGTTATTTTCTCACAGGCTGCTGAGTGCCCCCTTCTCTCCCCTTTTAGGGCCCCCAGGGTTCCTCATTTGGAGGGTGACACAGTGACAAACCTGTCCTCCTCTTGCTGAGATGCTTCACTCCCCAGAATCCACCTTCTCCTTCTGCAGGGGCCTCCTGCTGGTCATCATGTCCCAGTGTTTGTCCCCCCAGGGGGTCTAATCTTCATATCCTTTAAAGGTAGGACAATTGTCTTTTCTCAGTTTTGGGAGCCCCTGTTGTCACAGCTGAAGGGGACGGTCTTCCCTGTGTGAGGTAACCTGGAGTCATCTTGAAAGCAGGCTGAATCACAGCTAGCCATAGCTTTGGTTCCCAGCCACCTCTTGGCCCTGATGTGTGTGCCTACCTGGGCCTTCCCGTGGCCCGGGAGCCCGGAGCCAGAACTGTCTTCATTTCACAAAGGACGGCGCAGGTTTTCTCTTGTCCTTTGCCAAGGCCAGAAAAAGGGGCAGCTGGGTCCCTCTGTGGAGCCCTCCTTGACCTCCACAGGGTCAGGCCTGAAGCTGACCTGAGGGACTGTGAAAATCTCCCAAAGAGAGCCTGCCCTGACAGGATGTCCAGGTGAACTGCTGGGTTTCCCAGCAGACCTGACCCAAGCAAGCCCTTGGTTTTCCTCTGGGGCCCTGGGTGACGATGCTGGTGGTCTCCAGGGGAAGATTCTGAGGCTGGTCCCACTTATAGAAAGTGTGGTGTCCAGGACCATTGAACAAATTGTGAAGGCTCTTTTGTCTTTGGAAGAGTGACCTAGGGGGCGGCCACAGTTCTCCTCATTTCTTGCAGCTTCTCCACTGTCCAGGGCCCTCTGTGCATGGCTTGTTTTCATCTTGGGCCCATGGGTGCCAGAGGAGTACAGTGGTCAGGTCAGGGCTCCCCAGAGCGTGACTGGTAAATAGAAAGTTCTGGGGTTCATTTTCAGAATACAGTATTTAGCCTGAATTGGGATGTAAGATCCAACTGTAGCCATTTTAACGACAGCCCTTCCCTTTGTGCCAATTTTGTGGACTCTAACCCCAAGCTCCTCCTCTCAGCTCTGTGTTAGGGAGAAAAGTAGGCAGTCTGCCTGGCCATGCGCTTGATTTCTTGAGGCACCTTGGGATTTCTACGAGGAATAAAGCCAGGAGGATAGACAGCTCTTTTCTCCCTCCTCTCTCTCTCTCTCTCATCATTATCCACCTTGCATCTATTTATCACCTTTCATTATCTATCCATCCATTTATACATCATCTACCTGTTTACCTTCTTACCTCTCCATCCATCTATCTATATATCATCTATCACCTACCTACCTATTAACTATCCATCATCTATCTTTTGTCTATCTGTGTGTCATTTATTATCTATTATCTATCCATCCTCATTTATTTTAAAGAACTGGCTCCTGGTGTGTGTGTGTGCGGGGGGTGGGGGCTGGCAAGTTGAATCTGCAGGGCAGGCTGGTCAGCAGCAAATTCCAGGAAGAGCTGACATTGTAGTCTTGTGTCTGAATTCTGTGGGGCAGTGGGCTAGCGACTCAGGTGAGGTTTCCACATTGCAGTCTGAGCGGAATTCCTTCTTCTGGGGAAATCTCAGTCTTTGCTCTTAGAGTCTCTGACTGGCTGGAAAAGGCCCAGCCACATTAGGGAGTTATCCGTTTTCCTCAAGGTCTACTGATTTACTACAATCACAAACTCTAATAAACTCTAAATAAACATTTAGACTGGTGTTTGACCAAACAACTGGGCACCAGAGCCTTGCCAAGTGGACATGTACAAAGAAACATCACAAAGGCAGTGTGGGGTGCTGTCACACCAGAATATGTTGCTGCTGTCCTATTGCCCCCCCCCCCCCTTGCCCCTGCCTGTTCCCCAGAACTCCACTATAGTTTCAAAATAATTATTAGCAGGTCTTGAAGTGGCACCCACTTTCTCCACTGAAAAGTCTTAACTGGGCCTCTCCAGAAATGTTCACCATGGCTGATATTAAGACTGTCAGCAAAAGAGTCTCTGCAAAAGAGTTCAATGTAGATAAATTTCTTCCTATTTTTGTGTCACCTTGTTTTATTTGGCCACTGGCCGAGAAGATAACAGCACTCCAGGTGCTGGACATCTCTTACTAGTTTTTTCACGAACATATCATGTAGAGTACTTTGTAGAAATGTGCAAACAAAGCCTCTGGCCTTGAGCTGGGCTTCACAGAGATGTCTACATTTTTAAGATAAGTTACAAATGGGCTCCTTGGTAACAGCTGGCAGGGGGAGGAAGAAAGGGGAGAAGAAGCTCTCCCCTTCTCAGGTGTTGTCCTTGAAGAGTTAACTTGCCCAGAACAGTGAAAGAAAAAGCTGCTTTTATGTGAACTTCTGCAGACTGTGAACTTCTGAGCCCCTCCCCTGACATGCTGGGTAGAAAACTCTGAAACCACCTGAACTCGGGGTTCAGGGGATTGATGGATTACAGCAAAAGCTGTGCCCTCTGAACCTGGCTGCAGCCAAATAAAACTGTTTCCTGCCATCTCCGGTGCCCTGCCTCGCCTGTCCCTACAACAGTCTCTGGCTTCCATGCTTTTCCCCTCACCTCACCTGCTTGCTCGCCCCCTTGAGGCCCCACCTCCTCTGGAAGATGAACCATGTGATCCTGAATACTTCACTTGCTACAGCTGCTCAAACTCTCCCAATTAATTCTTTAGAAAACCTGGACCATGCCATCTTTGCAAAATATGCCCCAAACCCAACAAGGCCAGGAGAACTAGTATTCACTGAATATTTACAATCATGACTTAATATTTTGTAGATAAAGTTCCCTGTACAGAAGCATTGTATGTTCCTGTGTTTATGAGTGTACAATGGAACCTTATAATTAGTATAATACTATATTTATAATAGATTTACGACAGTTCTTCTGTAAATTTTTTTATAAATAATTTGAGAGCTATTTTAAAGATGGTATGTTTTTGTGATGTATGTGTTTATTAATTTTGAATTATAGCATTATTTCTACAAGTTACATTTGCTTCATAGAAATGTTCTCCAGAGCTCATTTTGGCCAGGGGCAGGTACCTAAGGACCCTTTACGATGACTTTGGAACCCCCTCCTGCCTGCTACTGTCTCTGAGGGTGCTGGCATGGCCGGAGGCCCCATTACTTCTGGTGTTTACAGAGAGAAGTCCAGATATTTCTTATTAAGTATTTATCCAGAGGACCAGGCAAAATCTATGAAATTGGAATGTCTGCCTTATAAGAAATTTATGTTTCTCTTGTTTTCAGAAGGAGCCTCCAGCTAACACCCCTGAACATTTTAAAATGAAAAAGAGTCTTCAAACAACCCTCTAATTCAGCTTCCAAGAACAAGCCCCCGATCTTTGTTGACTAATTTATGAAAGCAGCTTTCCAGGCAGAGGCCTCCTGAAGAGCTTCCTGCCAGGCAGAGCTTTCTGGGTCTGGGAGGGGGCGTTGGCGGGTATGGGATCCTCATTTTGCATCTGAGAGCTTGGCTAGATCTGGGAGCGGAGATACAGTGGTCTCCCTCCGTGCCTGGCCTTGTCCCAGTTTGCTCTTCTTATAAAGACCCCAGTCCTGTTGAATTAGGACCCACTCTAATGACTTCATTTTACCTTAATCATCTCTGTAAAAACCCTATCTCCAGTTATTGTCACATTCTGAGGAACAAAGTTGGAAAGAAGACAGCTGCGGGCTTTTGAAACACAAAGTTGGAAAGAAGTCAGCTGCCGTGGACTTAAGGGGCAAAAAACTTGGCCTTCAACCTGGCTAAATTTGCCCGGGGCAAGGGAGGAGGAGGGTCAAGTGAGAGTGGAGTGGGCGGAGTGGGCGAGGCTAGAGTGAACCTGGAAGTGCAGCAGCGTGGAGGCGGCAGGGAGGTGGGGTAGGAGGGAGAGGCTGATCCTGGGAGGTGGGGCAGGAACCCCGAGGCTGACCTTGGAGAGAGGTGCGAGTCAGATGGACGAACATGGACATGATTTCTTTAAAAATTCTGAGGAGAGGAGACAAGAAGTTTCCGGATGGTGCAAAGGCTTAAGGAAGGTTGTATCTGGGAGGAGTGAGCCTGGCTGGATCTGGGAGCGGGGACACAGTTTGGCTGTTGGGATGATGACAGTTCAGTCTTCTTGATGGTGACCCTTCCCTTAAAGGGCCTATCCAGCCAGAACCTGGACTAGACTGGTGCCCTGGACTCCCGGTCTGGGTTCTCCATGCTGTCTTGATTGGGAAGGTTGGGAGAGGCAGAGCTGCTTCCCAGTCACCTCTAGGAGAGACTCCTCTGAGCAAGGTGTGTATGGATATCCTTGATTTAGGATATGGTTTCCCTCCAGTGGGGCTTCTAGAGAATTAAGGACAAGTTCCTGGTAGGTAGCCCATTCACTCCTGTGGTCTTCCTGCTAGGAATGTCCCAAATCCCAGATCAGGATTGTGGAGGAGAAGGAAAGGAGAGATGGGGCTGGGGCAGGATTCCCTTGTGGTCCTCCACGGTGCCAAATCCTTTGCAGGCTGGTCTTCCCACCATCTCACCAGGTCGACCATGGGATCCTCATTTTGCATGTGAAGAAACAGAAACTTACAGCTTGGTTTAGAGCCAACTTGGAAATCTTGACCATGGGCTGAACCAAGGCAACATTCAGACTCAGGATTAATTCAGATTCTTGCGGTCCATTGCCTCTCCACAAGGGGAAGAGAATCAGGAAAACTCTTGCTCTTAAAGTTAGCCATTCTATTTAAATTTCTTCCTTTCATATATATGTTTTTTGGGAGGAAGGGGCTTTGAAGTGAGGGAGAGACTCAGTAGAGAAGTTTAGGCTTTGGAGATCATGGTTGTATTGGCTCAGGGCTCCTAGAACAGGGCCCAAGGAGACCCAGGTGGGACGCTGAAACCCTCAAAAGGAAAAAACACAGAGCTTTGAGAATGGGGACGTATTCCATGCGCCCTGCCCATGTTCTGCTTATATGAAAACTGGTCCATTTACCACACAGAAGATGGGACTCTACCCTGAAGGCCAAGGTGAAGAAGGAATCAAGAACTGGTTGTGACCTGCCCCTGTTGAGAGAATGTCTGCCTTTGCCTTTACAGTGGTCTCCCTCGGTGCCTGGCATTGTCCCAGTTTGCTCTTCTTATAAAGACCCCAGTCCTGTTGAATTAGGACCCACTCTAATGATTTCATTTTACTTTAATTATCTCTGTAGAGACCCTATCTCCAATTATAGTCACATTCTGAGGTACTTGCAGGGTAGGGGGTTGGGATTGGAATTTCAACACGTAAATTTGAGGGAGATACAACTCAGTCCATAACACTAGATACATTTAATTATTTCCTTTCTTCATTCAATTTTGGTTAATCAAATTCTGTACTTTGAATATCTAAAAGGGAGACTACTTTGTGATCACATGCTTTGTGGATTGACAATGAATGTGCAGATTGGAGGCACCTTACCATTTTGACCCTCCTGTAACAACACTGAGGCAGAAAGGAGAGATGTGATGTGTCTTCCGAAGAAACTGTGGCTTAGAGATTTGACATGGCTAATTGATAGACAGATTCAACTGGGTGTACTTTTGCTACTCTTGCAATAAGAAATAAACCCGGGCTGGGGATGTGGCTCAAGCGGTAGCAAGCTCGCCTGGCATGTGTGCCGCCCGGGTTCGATCCTCAGCACCACATACAAACAAAGATGTTGTGTCTGCCGAAAACTAAATAAATAAATATTCAAAAAAAAAAAAAAAAAAAGAAATAAACCCTTGGGCTGGGGATGTGGCTCAAGCGGTAGCGCGCTCGATCCTCAGCACCACTTACAAACAAAGATGTTGTGTCTGCCAAAAACTAACTAACTAAATAAATAAATTCTCTCTCTCTCTCTTAAAAAAAAAAAAAAGAAAGAAACCCTCATATTGGCACATGATGGTAGGTCATTCAGCATTCAGCACAATGATGTCCTAAATACCTTAGAAAAATTATTGAAGATATATGAAATAATAATAGTTTTTAATTTTACGAAAATAAATTCTCTATTATCCCCAATACACATATTTTTGATTTTGCATATTCTTTCTGGTCTTTCCTTATATTTTCACATGGTTGTGTATTTTATCTTACATTCTGTGTTTCCATTGCAATTTTTTTCTCATTTTGATATAACTGTAGATTGACATGCAGTTGTAAACAATACAGAAAGATTCCATCTTCCCTTTTCTCAGTTTCCCCCAATGGTCTCATCTCATAAAACTATAGTACAACATCAACCAGGATATGGACATTGATGTCATCAAGGTGCAGAGCATTTCCATTCCTATAAGGATCCCTCATATAGCCCTTTTCTAGCTATCCCTCTTCCCTTTATCTCTTTCATAATTTTGTTATTTCGAGAATGTTATGTAAGTGGGAATCTTACAAGTCACCTGTGAGGTTAGCTTTTTTTCACTCAGCCTAATTCCCTGAGTTATGAATGGTTATCAATGGTTTGTTCTTTTTGCGGCTGAGCAGGAGTCTATCATACGGATGTAGCACAATGAGTTTAACCATGCACCTGCTGAAAGACATCTGAGTTGGTTGAAGTTTAGTGCTATTACCAGTAATGCTGCTACAATGTTTATGCAAATTTAAAAAAAATAGTTTTTAGTTGTAAATGGATCTTTAATTTTATTTATTTATATGTGGTGCTGAGGATTGAACCCAGGGCCTCACTCATGCCAGGTAAGCATTAAAGTTCTGGAAATGTGGCTCAGAGCTAGAATGCTTACCTTATTTATTTTTTACAGGTTGAACCCAGGGATGCTCTGCCACTGAGCTACAACTCCAGCCCCCCCCATCCTTTTTTTGAGAGTCTTGCTAAATTACTGAGGCTGGTTCAGAACTTGAGACCCTCTTGACTCAGCCTCCCAGGTTGCTGGGATTACAGGCAGGCTCCACCATGCCTGGCTCCTTCTTTTGCATTTACTGGAAGAAGTGAAAAACTGGTGTTAAGTTTTCTTTAAATGTTTATTTCAGTGAAACATCTGGGCCTGGATATTTATTTGTTGGGAAGTTTTAAATTATGAGTTCATTTTCCCTTAGGCATCATTGAGCTCTTCAGACGATCTGTTTCACAGGGGGTGAGTTGTGCTAGTGTTCTGTCACTTCCCAGCAGTGCTATCCTGTGAACCAAGCCTTCGATTACAGTGGGTCCTTGGGGTGGGGGGCACTTACGTGACACCCAATCCACTGCACTACCCGTCTCAGGATTTACTGCATTCCCTGCCCAGGTGGTGCCCCCAGATTCCTTCTTATCTATTCGTCTCTTTGACTTTGGGAAAACATGGCAGAGCTCCAGGGAAGGCCCTCAGGAGGACTACGGGTTTGGGTTCTAACCAGGGCTTCATATCTCACCGTAACCTCAAGTCCTTAACCTCTTGGAACCTCATTTGCCCCATCAGTGAACACTTGACCCTCAGGACTGTCCACAGGGTTGAATAATGTCATATAGTCCCTCCTGCCGGCTCACTTTTAAGCCTTTGCACTAAATAATTTCCCAATACTTAGGAGATTTCTTGAAGGCTTTTTTTTTTTTTTTTAAAACTATTCTTTATTCATTCCTTTACTTCTGCCTCTACCTGCCCCACACTCCCCAGGGAGAAGATGCTGAGATTTGGGCTCCTGAGAGGTTTCTGAGCCTGGACAGATAAGGCTGAATCTTCCTGTATGTTCCCAGAAGGGAGAGAGAACAATAGGCTCAATGCACAATGTTCCTGTCAGAATGGTGGACTGTGGGATGAGTCTGCTCGGACGCTAGGGGAGAGGACAGGGTCTCTCCTTGACTTTCCTTCCAAGTGTTCTCTTCCTCATTCAGAGCTCTTTACCCATGTAAAGAGCAAAACAGGAACAAAGAGAAGGTCTTTTCATGCCTTGGAATAATAAATGGTTTACTTTATATATATACATTTCTTTTTTAACAGAGTGCCAGTAAGATCAATTCTTTGGATCTAAGACTGGCTGTTTGTGGGCTTTTATGCTGTTTGACCTTGAGCATAGCTCTGGCTGAAATAGGTTTGAGACGTAAAAATCTATGCACCGCCCCCTCCCGGCCCTCTCAGGAGAGGAGCTGTAATTCACGCCCACACGGATCAATGCTCCTGTGCCCACAGCTGCGGACAATGATTACACAGCCATCGTCCCCCCAGCACTGACACACAGAAGTTCTGCAGTCCCCACTCTCTCCTTGGCCAGTTGAGGTGTGTAAAGCTGGGCACTCTGGACTCAGGGATGCATTCTGCTGTGGCAGGTGGGAGGATGCATTAGCGTCCTGGGGTTGGTGAAGCTAATCACTGCCAACTTGGTGACTTAAATAACAGAAGTGTATTCTTTGGTAGGTCTGGAGGCCAGTCATCTGAAATCCTGCCCTTGGAAGCTTTAGGGAGGATCCAGTCCCTGCCCTTCTGGCTTCTGCTGTCTGTGCTGGCACCACCCAGCCTCTGCCCCTCTTCCATAGCCTTCTCCTGGTGTGCCTACCTTCTCTCTTCTGAATGTCTCAATCCCCTCTCTGCCTGTCTCTGGCAAGGACACTGGCTATTGGATTTAGGGCCCTCATGGATAAGTCTCCTCACAATATCCTTAACTTAATCACATCTGCAAAAGCCTTTTTGCAAATAAGGCCACAGTCCAGGTTCCAGATATTTGATAAGAATATGCTTTTTTTTTTTTTTTTTGGCAGGGAGCGAGGGCACTCTTTGTCCTACCCCAGAGGAATAAGAATCACTCTGTTGGATGACTTGGGTATTTTCTTTTCAGCTCTGCACCTGATGTTTGGAAATACAGAAGGTTTGTGTAAACTGGCATACTGGATAGTTCCTGGGAAGACAAAGGTGGCCAGATAAGTGCCATCATTCTGGTAATTTCTCTAATAGTGAAATTTCATTGATTCCAAATATTTCATAATGGGTATGATTGCTACGGCCAGAAATACAAAAGGGAAAACACTTGACCATTTACCTGTAATTTCTATCTCAAGATTCATTTATTTAATAGGAAAAAAATCAAGTCACTTTGAAAACATCTCAAATCCTCCAATAATTTCTCTCAGTCTTTTTAGATTTAAAGTCTGTCAAGTATTTGCCCTCCTCACCCTTCTTGGGCTGATTCTGATTTCACTGGCTGGGCAGACTGGATGGCACTGTGGTTGTGACAGAGCCTGCAGGCCCAACCTGAGGAGCCAGCAGGGTCCATCTGCTTGTGGCCAGGGCTCTGTCCTGGGAACACTCCAGCCCCGCCTGGGGCAGCTGCAGGGCTTCTTTGCTGGTTCCCTCTCTCTCAGGGATCACAGTTCTTCACAGCCTAATGGCCTGTGGCTTGGAACCCACTGGCCATGGGTTTTGTCTGGTTTTTGGTGGCTTCAGCATGGAGGCTAAGCCTGGAAAAGCAGGATTTGGAGTTTTCAAAACCTAAAGGCGGAGAAATTTTTTCTTCTCCGGCGTCTCCATGACTCTTTCCGACATCAGCCTGGAATTTCTGGGCCTGAACAGCGAAGGCTACAGGTTGTCAGGAACATGAAAATCCCAAATGAGAACTGCTCTGTGCCACTATCTCCGCTGGCCACCGGGTGACTGGTACGGTTTCCTTCGCCTTGATCAGGTTCATCCTCTTCACTGAGGTGGAGTTAAGGCCCAAACTTGTTTATTCCTGTGTGTGTGTGTGTTTTTTTTTTGGAGGGGTGGGTGTCTAAAATGCACACGAGTCCTCTGAGAAATATGATTGTCCAACTGTAGAAGTTTAAAAGCAGGGTAAGGAGAGCCCAGTGCTCCCCAGGGGCTGTCTCCCCTGGGTGTCTGAGATCTGAGGGCTCTCTGTCACCCACAGGTTCCATCTGCCTGCGTCTGGTGTCTCACGGAGAGCATCAATGTCTGCAGTGCCTCAGGTTCTTTGCCAAAGCACCTCAAAGCCCAGGGGACAGAGGTTCAGCCTGGCTCCTGGGCCCCCCATAAGTCCTGTAGGTTCCCTGGGAAATTGAAAACGGGAACTCTGGGCATTCGGGTCCCTTCAGGTCTGCTGTGTGTAACTGCTCTGTAGTGCTGGTCAGACTTGAGAAAAAAGTCCCAGCTGCTTTGAATGCCGTTGCAGGAGGACCATGCCCTGGCTGAGTGGACTTCACCAGGTAAGCTGATGTTCACCATGGCTGATCTCCAGATGGCCAGATGTTAACATTCAACATTCAAAGCTGAGGCCAAAGCCAATTACTACCACCACTGGGAGAACTTATGGGAGATGAGAATGGAACTGATGTGTTATTGGAAATTTAATTCTTCGCTCTCACGAAAGGTGGAAAACACGCACTTATTATATATGCCTCCAACATGGTCATATAAAAGTCCTCAGCATCTCCTTTAAACATGTATATACTTCTTACATAGTTACAATAGTGTATAACATAATTTTGCGTTTAAGAATACATTTTTAAAAATTTAATAAGCACTGTGTTTAGGAGTCAGACTGCCCTGGATTCAGCAATATCTAATTTAGGTCTCATGTGTAATAGTAAAAAATGAGTAATTCAGCTTGCAATGAAATATATTTCCATCACAGCCTCTTTATATTGTGGTAACTCAGACTTTTTATTTTTATTTTCTTTTGGGTGAAATTTTAAAGTAAGCTCACCCCAGTCCCCAGGTTACTGTATTTTATAATGTGAAGACCATAAAATTTAAAAATGTGATGAACACTATTTATTATGATCAATTGCTCAGTTTATTAGTTGGTTCAAGAAAAGTAAGACTTTATGGTGAAAATAATGCACTAGGAATAGCTTTATAAAAGCTTTCTCTGACATGCTTACAAAAGGACAAATGTGGGTGAAGATGTCCTCAGTGTGAAACACAATGCCCAGGTTTCCTGCAGGTGGAGCCGAGTGCAGATGCAGGCTGGCTGCTGAGAGCCAGATTTGCTCCTTAATACCATGGACATTTGCTCCCGGACTGTCTCCCCTCGTTGATGCCCAGTCGTTCTCCCAGAGGGTCTTACGGTATCACCCACCCAACATCACACACTGCTTCTATCTGGGAATTGTCAGCAGGGGAGACCGTCACATATTCAGTTGCAATTTTACTTACCAGTGGAAGGCTCTTCCCTGGAATGTTGGGGAAGTCACCATGTCCATTAAGACAGCCTGCGTTTAAGGTGAGTGAATCTGGAGGACCAAAATGTGCCCAAGTATCTGATCCCTTTAAGAACATAGAATGCTGAGCTGCAAAATGTCCAGAGATCAAGTGCAAACCTAGACCAGATAAGGATGTTTTCAATATATAAGCTAGAGATTTAATTCCCATAAGGTAATAAATTTAGGGCCATTGGTGATCTGTACCAAAGTACTGATAATTTCCAGATAAGAAATTGGTTTGGGATTGATAAACAGATATCCACAGGAATAAAAGACAGAGTGAAGAATAATCCGTCCTGGGGTGGGGGCAACAACAGATTTATCATCATTCAGAGGAACAAGCCCTCAGAGTTGGCAGGAATGCCCACATGGATGCCATCAGTCCCAAGGTATTGATGATGATCCATGCAACACCTCTTAAAGGAAATCAAATATGGAACCCCAACAGGAAGATTAGCAAATTGGGCCAGAAATTCCATATAATTTTATAGTGGCCGAACTACTATTTGGGAAAACCTCATGAATTGCCAGAGTCACTGAGTGGCTAACATAGCTGTCAAAGGAGTAGGCCCTCAATGGGACCCATTTCCGCTTCAGAGCTTTGGCTGAGTGACATGTAGTCAACTGGGAGAGGACCATCATAATTAGAATCCATATAGAGTTGGGGGTTTGATCCTTAGGTGTTTTGGCAGGATCTCCTGGTGCTGATGAGCAGGGCGGGTGGTTGTAGACACAGGCAGTCTTCCCGTGTAAGGTGGTTGGTTCCTAGGGGTCCATGGCTCAGTGCTTTGGCTCACATATCCTTCAGAGATACCCTGAGTCCTGTTAAACACAAGCACTCATTTTCAAATCCAGTGCTTAAGTACCATTTCCCTGTGCTCAGCTAAGCTGGTGGTCCCTAGGTGTGCTTTAGCAAGCGCTATCAGCATTCTCGGGGCTGAAGTTCTGGATTCATGTGGACTTCCTGTCTTCCACTTTGATGACACCCACAGAGCACTTAAGGTACTGAAGTTGGGGGTGTAAAGGTCAGAGCATATTCATCTAGCTGCTGAATCAACTGTTAATACCACCAAAGTGTTACACGCCTCTTTTAAATGGTTAAGTACTCAAAATCTATGCCTACACAGCCTGTTCCTGCCTGGAGAAAGACATCTGCATAAGATATATGTTTATCTTGGTAAGTGTCCTTAATTACTTTGTCTTCTCTCCCTGGTGACAATTTCAGGAAGTCCTGGGACAAGCAGTTTCTAATTTAATGACTCCAGGTGATTTTCTATCGTGGTGGGGGTTGTCGTAAGGCCATGGATGGTGGCAGCAGCTTGGAGCTGTGCATGGAACACATTTGTGTGGTCTGAGCTAGGTCTTGAGCACTTACAAACAGGTTTTGGCTACATTCCATCCCAGAAAGAGATTCGACTGATTGCACCTTTAAGTTACACTTGGTGGTGAAATACAGAGTACTTCTACAGCTCAACCCTTGAGCAACATAATCTTTCAACCATCTGATTAAACTATAGAATACTAATATCAAGTTATTTCTGTAAAAATACCTGAGGGGCGAAAGGAAGAATCAAGTGATATTCCTAAATAAACATTTTAAAGGGAAAGAAGTTGATCTGCCTCTGAAGGTCAAACAGAGTCGCTGCGCTGTAATCCTGCTCCCCGCCGGGCTGCAGCTGGACCCCAACGCTGGTTTATTACCGGGTTCTCGTGGTTGGTTCTGCTGGAGTGTTCCTCACCGTCTGGAGGTTCATTGGGTTCTGATGGGTGCAGGATTCCCGCAGAGACACAATGACTAGTGCCCTGGAGGGCTCGGGCTGCTGTTCCGGCTCCACAGACGGGGTGGGGCACAGCAGACTCGTCATGGAACTGTTTTGGAGGCCACATGTCCAAGATCAGGGTGTGGGCAGGGCTGGTTCCTCCTGAAGCTCTCTCTTTGGGCTGTGGATGGCGTCTTCTCCCTCTGTCTTCTCATGCTCTTCCCTCTGTGTGTGTCTGTGTCCTATCTCCTCATGAGGATGCCCACCTGATGGATTAGAGCCAACTCCAGTGGCCTCATTTTACCTTAATTACCTCCTCAGCGGCCCTGTTTCCAAATACGATTACAGTCTGAGGTAGTGGGCTTGGGGTTTCAATTTGGGGATTATAATTCACCCCTTAATAACGGGGTTCTGACCCAAATAAAAGGTGCATGCAGATATGTTTGGAAACTTCATGACCACTCTTGTGTCAGATTCTGAATCTCTCTGAAAAGGACCGAGAGATTTTGTTTGTTTGTTTGTTTTTTGGTACTGGGTATTGAATCCAGGGCCCTGTGCACGAGAGGCAAGCACTCTGCCAACTGAGCCATATCCCCAGCCCAAGGATGCTGTTTTGTTTATAGATGGGGCAGGTTATTCGGGAATTTGTTTAGCCAAGAGTCTACAACTACACACCTGTGGTGTCAGACACGGGGTTGAGAAGGACGCTGAGCTATAGCACCTTCGCGTTCACCCAAGCAGGTGGCACACCCGTCGCACTCCTCTCCTTCCAGGATTCACGCAGGGAGGTCTCTGAAGATGGCCTTTGTGAGCTTGGTCTCTCCTAGCTTGGATATCTGCCCCTGGGAAAGCATGTGAACATGAGAATAGCATCAAGATGATATGGTGCCCAGGGAGAAAGAGGGTCATATTCTGGTTCCTAATTCTGGAACAAGTCAATGAGATCCCTTTCTTTGAAAGGGAACTTTATTCAGTGATGCCATTTTTAAAACATCATATCAACTGGATCCCATTAGTTTATCAGAATCAATATTATGAACTTGGGTTGCTTTTTGTACCGTTCTCCATGCATTTAAAACCTTAATAGCAAAACTATAACTAATAGGGCTGGGGCAGAGAAAACAGGAGCGCTACAGTTTGGATATGGTTTGAGCATGAACCCAAGCATTCATGCATTTGCAGCGTAGACCTCAGACTGGTGATGTTGGGAAGGGTGGAAGCTTTAGATGAGTTTTTATAAAAGAGCAAGCCCGACCTCTTCCTGCTCTCTGCCTTCCTGTCTTGCCCTGTGATCGCCCTCACACATGTGCTCCCACCATGACATTGTGATCCATGGGATGTAGCCAGGGGTCCTCACTACGGCTGAGCAGATGTTGGTACTATGCTTGTGAACCTCCATATCCATGAGCTAAATAAACCTCTTTTCTTTATACACATCCAACTTCAGGTATTTTGTTATAAAAATGGAAAACTGACTAGTATAATACTCAAGGCAGGGAAGTAAGGGGATGGTACTCTCTAAATAAACAAGGAAAGCAAGGAAGGAAAAGAGAGAGAGACAGACACACAACACAAAGGAATGGGAGCATGTCAAAGGGACAAAGAGCAAACTGAAAGAGCTTCCAGTGACCAAAGCTAGAAAATTTTGAGCCAAATAATGATAATAAAGGATTATATCCCAAAGAATAATGATCTGAGCCCATACTGACATAAGTGCAGTCCTTCCTTAAAGAGAATTCCACAAATTATATATGTGGACTCTCTCCCCACCTTTCCCCCTTGATTGTGGGCCAGATTTAGTGAAATAGTGTGGAAAAGGGACCAGCTTAACCCAGTGACCAGGGTGGACGTCGCCTGTGGTTCGTCATGTAGGTATCGTGAGTCTTTTGATGTGACGAGAAGGGCACTGTATATTTGTGGTGCTCTTCGTCAAAACCCTGTGATCCCAGCCTACAGTGAGAAGGCAACCGAACAGCCAACCCCAGGGATGTTTGTTCTATAATAAACCTGGTGACTCACTCTGCTTTAAAACTCACAAGGTCACGAAAACAAGGAAAGACTGAGACAGGGTGAACCAACTCGGAGCAGACTCTCGACTGAATCCTAGGGCTGAAACGGAAACTTACTGGAGAAACTAGTGAAATCGGCAGAGTGTGAAGTTTAATTAAAAGTGCCCTGCTAGTGTTAATTTCTTGGTTTTGACAAATGTACTGTGATTATGTATGATGCTGTCATTAGGAGGAGGTGGGTGGAGCTCATGTGAGAACTCTCTGAAGTATCTTTGCAGTCGTTTTGTAAATCAGAAATTATTCCAAAATGAAAATATTCATTGAAAAATCATAATAATTTTCCTAATCAACCCGATGACCATCTGAGATGACGTTTTTCAGTGGTGAGGGTGTGTCGAGTTCAGAGGCACTCTCTGGTTCTGGGTTACTCAGAAAACCCTGAAGCCTTGGTCTAAAGTCTGTAACCAAAATTTGCTGGAAGATCATCATATGTCTGAGGTGAATTTTCAAAGCCATTTAAAAATGGTCTCAAATATTCTGAAATGTCTCCATCTCTGGGCAATAATAGGTTTAAGACTGCAAAGGACTGATGGGTCCTAATGGTCTACACCTGAATGGGTCACGGTGTTCACTAGGCCCAGCCAGACATGACCAAGGTCACTTGTTGCGGCAGAAGGCACCCTTGCCAGGACTTCGGAACTAAATATCTGCACCAGAGCCTAGGACTGAAGCTACACGTGAACGTGACACTTTCTGTATTGAAAGTTTAGAACTCAAATTTTACAAGTATGATACTTTAGTCCAGGAATAATAATATCGCAACACTCAGCAGCTACCTTGTTTCGGTTATCGCTACACTGCCGGTTTATAATACCAAACAGGGGCTCACTTTTCATGGCACTTAAAGAAATACAATGGATCTTTTTGTGCATAGCAGAATAATAGCTTAGTATTTTAACTACCACGTATTCTAGATTGGGTACCAAGATTTCAGAGCTTGGGCATATCTAAAAGTCCTTCATCTTAGCTGAAAATAGCATTCTACAGCAAAGATTATTTATACATCTTTTGTTGAAAACGTTAGCTTCTATAAATTCAAAGTTATACTGAATTTATCTTCTTAAAATATTCTTTAGTCTACAGTTTTGAATTTGACTAGTAAAAGCAAAATGTGTTTGGAGTACTTCTTTTTCTCTATCACGCTCTTAATTTCTTCATGTTTTATATGCAGGAAGTTTGAATCCAAGTTGATTTATCGTAGATATTCTAAGACATAAATTTTGGAATTTTACATTCTCACGAAATCCTGAGAATCCAGAATCAGAAAAGAGTGATTATGAATTTCTTGCTGCTGCACATTTGGGATCTTATTATACAGCTGTGGGTTCTTAAATTTAGGCCCCCCCCTTTTCCCAAGTGGTAATTCAATTCCAAAAATATTATAATTTCAGTGAAAAGATAGTAGCCAATAGAAAATTATTATTGAGATAGTTTACATTTTTCATAGCAGGTCTTTGAGATCTCATGTCTGTGTCTGTCTTACTCTTTGTGTTCATGTCAGGGCTGCCAGTCCTGGTGCTCGGTCACTGCGTGACAGCATCCTTCTAGAAACACCCTCGATCCAGCCTGCCTGTTGCTTCCTCCCTGACCCACCAGGGTTTCTATTTCAACTTACTGAGAGCAGCCTTGTAGATGGCACTCCTGATCTGATCATTGCTATAGTGCTGAGTCCCTCTGAGTAATTAAGAAACCCAGATGAACCATTTGAACTTTTACCCTTAATTTTTGTGCTTTGGCTATTTTCTTCACTGTTCTCAGACCAGACATTTTTGTCTGTGCTCAATTCTTTGTAATACTTGTCAAGTGCAGCAAGTAAAAACTGACACATGTAACACTCTGGTTAGTCCAATAATTTTTCTTAGAACTATGGGCTCAAATGAGCACATGAGCTACCTTCCAGTTACTGCAGGTGACAGTGTCACCAGATGATTCCAAATGCTGACTTAGCCTATGAAATCTGTTTTCTCCAAGCTATGGCCACATATTCTTGGTGTTTTGTGGCAGCACCCCATTTCAGAACAGCAATCTCTGATAAAAGATAATGCCAGCTGATGTAACAAATAGACCCCCAATTTCCACGGTTTTGCATAATCAACCACAGCTTATTTCTTGCTCTGTAACAATCTAGTTGGTAGAGATCAGGTGCCTTCTGTCTTGTTGATCTATGGTCCCTTGGGGCCTTGCAGTCCCCTGCATTCAGCAGGTGGACCAGAAAGCATATGAAGAATGAGTGCTCATTAAGCACTTTGGCCTGAAATCACACACCTCACCTCTGTTCATCTTATGGGTTAGAATGCTGTTTCCTGGCCACACCATAAGAGAGGCTGAGAAATAGAATCCATTTTGCAAGGAAGAAAAGTAAAATATGGCTTTGGTTGTGCAGCCGATGTTCTGACCACAGTGTTTGTGAGAGTGGGACTGGCCTGTAACTCTCCTCTTTTGTGCATTCCTTGTCTGCTGCTTGATAACCTGAAGTTAGACCAGTTCTGCTAACGAGCATGAAGGGCTATGTATCGGGCTGGGGGTGTGGCTCAAGTGGTAGTGCGCTCGCCTGACATGCGCGAGGTGCTGGGTTTGATCCTCAGCACCACATACAAATAAAATAAAGATGTTGTGTCCACCGAAAACTAAAAAATAAATAAATATTAAAAAAAAAGAAAGGCTATGTATCCTTTATAAAAGGACACAAAAGGTGCTATTTCTCCTTTTCCTCTTTCTTGGAGAGGGGATTACAATCCCCAGCGCCACAAAAAAAAGGGGGGGAGATTACAGAATGGAGAGTTTGACTAAAGAGTTGGGGAATATAAAGTTAAATAAAGAGGGAAAGGAAATTAGAAGAGAAAAAACTTACCAGGCTATAGGTGACATCCAGTGTGGTCTAATTTTAAGGAGTCAATGGGGTGTAACAGTAGAGAATCTATTTGTTCTTCACAGTAACCATGTCCCCCTCCCTGTGGCTTGGTGTAGTGCAACTGAACATGAAAAAATAAAGGTGATTTTAATGCACTATGTATTCCAGGATAGGATAGGACTGGCCTAGTACAGTAATGAATTGCTTTTTTTTTTTTAACTTTCAGAATGAGTATATAGCTATAAACAGTTGAAGCACAGAGGTGAAATTTAATACACTTTGAAAAAACAAGCAAGTGAAAATAAAGTTATCATCAGCATACATCTTTGTTCTTATGGCCATATTTCCTTAGTTAAATCCCCAGGCGCAGGGTGCCCGCCAATCTGGGCATGCACATTTATAATTAATATGCTGCCAAATCACCCTGCAGAAGAGGGTCCCAGTTGAAACCCTCCTAATCTGTTTGCTGTTCCCATCTGCCTCAGGTCTTCAAAAGAAATCCTCAGAGCTCTCATGCACTTGGGGTATCCTTCTCCATTGTCTACTCTGGCTGCTGATGTTTCCCCTTTGACCCACTATTTATTGGCTCATTTCAAAAGAGTTTGCCATTGGTGGGGAGGTAGAGCATGTGCCTCAAATCATCGTCTTGAAGCCAGGAGTCTCCTGATAGATATTTAAAATATGTTTTTGCCTTATTATCAAAGTGAAGTGTGCTCACTGTAGAATCGGCAGGGAGGCGCCTGCAGCCTGGCAGAGGCAGGGAGATCTGAGAATAGGGCCGTGCCCTGGCACCTCATCCACCAGGAACGAGGACGGGAAAAGACAAGCTCTTTCTCCAGCTACCCAAGGTTGAGGCGCAGCTGGTTTCCTTTGTAGTTTCCCCAATGCGGCAGCGGGGTTTTACTGGGGGCTTGTAGATTGTCACGGGTGGTCTTATCAGGTCGCTTCTTGACGGTCCTGCTCCTGCCTTGCTCTCGCCTCTGAATAGGCGACAGCCTGGAACCCCGAGGCGGGCTGTGCCTTCATGCAGTGAGATCTCGCAGCTGGTTAATTCAGCACTGAATGACTCCAAACTCATGAAACGTGTGACATCAGTTGGTGCCACTCGATTGCCCACGGCGTGAGGGGAAGAGGGAAGGAACCCTGCAAGAGCCATTGAGATCCGGACTCGATTTCTAACACGGGACATGGCTCCCGTGCCACCAGAGAATTGGCCTGAACTTCCCCACCCTCCTCCACGGCCTGGGTGGCTGCTGCCTCCCCCTGGGCCCTGCTTTCCTGGGGCTGTCTTCAGCACAGGTGACCTCCATGGGCAGGGCTTGGGAGGTGCCCTCCAGGCTCCCGTGGGGTCCAGGCTGCCCAGCCCTGGCCCGCAGAGGTCCCAGTGAATGAAAATGTTCCCATGGTGGTGTTCTGCTTTGTTGCTGGAAATGAGACTCCCCTGTGTGATGGCGTGTTGTACTTGTCAGGGGAATCCAGGGCCTCTGCATGCTGGGCAAGCGTCCTACCACTGAGCTACATCCCTGGCCCTGAGTTCTTAACACTGACTTAGTAAAGGAGATTAGCATTGGTGATGGTGGGCCTCGTCCAATCAGCTGAAGGCTGTAAGAGAGAAACTCAAGTTCCCCAGAGAAGAAATTCTGCTTCAAGACTGAAGGTCCCGCCCCTACCTGAGTTACCAGGATGCTGACCTTTTTTTTTTTTTAATACAGATTTTAGCCTTGTCAGCTACACAAGCATGTGAGCCAGTTCCTTACAATGAACAGCATCACACATGTACACACATGCACACTTGTGTGTGTATAACCCATTCTGTCTGTTCTTTTGTATGTCCTCTTGATACTATACACATGTGTGCAAGTACACACATATACATCTCCTTCTGCTCTGTGTGTTGTATGTACAGTGTTCATGTGTGTATGTCTCTTATCGGATCTGTTTCTCTGGATAACTTGGACTGACATGCCCTGTGAATTTATTTTAATTACACAAATATGGAGAGTCTATTATAGAAAATTAGAAATGACAAATAAACCAAAAAAATTATGGTAGCAGTTTCACTACCACAAAATGATCACTGTTCACTTTTCAAAAGGCATATGTAGCTATACCTATTTCAGAAAGGTATATTTTATACATTTTTGTAGATTTTACTTTTATGTTATGAATAGCTCTGTCAGTAGGTTCAAATTGGCATAATTACCGCCAACCATTATGCTTTGGGGGTTATACAATAGTTAATTTAATCCTTCCCTTCCTGTTGGGAGATCATATCATTTTTGTGTTTTTGCTATTATAAACAGTGCTATAAGGAACTTCTCTTTGTGATTTTGTCTATTGCCCCTTGAGGACATGTTCTCCTGGCCTTCCTCTTATATTCCCACACTCTCATGCACACAAAATAAGGTTTGTTTTTTTTCACAAAATAATAATTTCTATGGACGGCTCACCCCTTTGAGTGGGGTTCATGGATCGCTAACGGTGGGAAGACCTTCAGGATCTAGTTGAATTTCATCGTTTTACAGATGAACGGAGGCTGACAGGGAGGGAGTGCTTTTGCCAACACAGCACAGCCAACGTGCAGCCGGGGCAGGCCCAGGACCTCACTTTCAGGGCTCTCTTCCAGATGACCAGATCCCACTCCCCTCAGCTGCTGGGTTTTTCTCTGGGAATCTTTATCCCCCGCCAGGGTGATATCCTACAGTTCAGGGAAAGTCCAGAGAGCCCTGTCAACACCCACCCATCGCATCTGCCCCTCTGAAGCCAGCGGGTGATGGATGAAAGAGAAAACTGCAAGTCCTCAATTTGTTTTTGCTCGACTTTTTGATCAGGGGAACTATCTGGCAGGCAAGATAGATGGCTGCTACTTCACCAATGTTTAGAGACTGAACTGAGAAGAGGCAGTAATTAATCACAGCAATAAAATGTCTCTTATTAGGAAAAAGGTTTTGTGTTATAAAAGTAATATATGGTCTGTAAAGCTGGGCTTGTTGAATAGGAGGAAGAAAACCAACTACGTGTAGGTGTAGATATGTTGCCCAAAGAGGCCATGGTTAGTGCTTTGGTGGTGGATTTACTTGCAGGTTTTGGGATTTTCAGTTCTTTTAATATAAAGTTATGATCACATCTCTGCATGTGTTTTCCCTAACACCTCATTTTAAACACCGTCTGTGTCAGTTTTGACAGCTGTGCAGTACGCCACACATGAGGGTGCCGGTTGAGCACCTTCACTGTGGAATGGCCTGAGTCTGGCACACTTCCTGCAGGTCACGTTGGGGGGAAAGTTTCATATGTTCTGTGGTCACTGGGATGGTTGGCTCCCCTGGAATATAGGCAGGGACAAAAAAGACTTCCCTCAACTAGATACAGGATAGAAATTCTGGAAAGAGTTATTTCAAGTTTAATGTTCATGGGTAGGTCTAGGCTTCCCTCAAGTTAAGTAGCTGATAATGAGAAATAAGATAATCGAGATGCTCTAACCTGACAATGCTCTCAAAAGTCTCAAGTGCTACTCGAGGGAAGCACTCTTAACATACCTGTGTTTGCTTTATCAAGTACTTTGAAAACGGTCCTTCTTTCTGTGCGTTGAATTTGCACGATCCCTTATCAGGGCCACCCTGACCCATTTTGTCAAACTGAGACACCTAGAGAATGTGTCAATCCCCCGAGCCCAGCAGCAGATGAACCTGGGATATGCATTCTTCACCAACAGCCCAGCGCGTCTGATGCAAGAGGCACATTAGCTCTCTCCAAGGGACACACGATGCTGGGTAATGGGGCATGTGGGTGGGTGCAGACCCACGGTTCACTTCTATTCGTCAGGGAACATCTCCCCCGCTGTCTTAGCCACTGGCGGTGAATCAATCTGACATTTTCCCCATTTAAACTGAACTCATACTTTTTGGAGTCCACATTTTATATTAAGATTAGGTTGCAAATGATACCAAAGATTACTGGCCACCTCCTCTGTGGTAGGTATAAGTTTTGAAATTTTAAAATAATTTTACTTCATTGAAAGGGGAGGTTTAGACCTTCTATTTCACAAAATGAATGATAATTTTCCTTGCATCAAACTCTATTCAAGCGTGATTATGGTCTGACTAGATGTGGCTCACCACGGGGCACAGGGTGAATATTAGTCTTTCCACTGTTTCCCAGATGACAAGGGCAACAGAGCTGGCAGTTAGGAATAGCAGGTTAGCCTGGTGCATCTGACTCAGGGAGCAGAGGAGACGAGGAGCTTCACCTGTATGTCTGGGCCAACAGCTATGGACCACTGGACGAAACACAGCAATCATTAAGGAAAGAGTGGACTCAACAGCAGAGACCAACAGCCCATGAGAACACGCAACAGACTTGAAAAGACACCTTTCCACAGAAGCCAGTGAGCCTATGAAAAGATGCTCAGCATCTTACTTTAGAGAAATAGGGGCCGAAACCAAGATCAGATGCCATTTTACACCCACTGATAAGGCTATAATAATCACCATCACAAGAACAGAAATTAACATCCGTTGGTGAGGATGTGGAGCAATTGGAACCCACTTCTGGGGGAAATAAGTCACTGTGGTTTGGTGGTTCTTCAAAAAGCAAAGTATAGAATGACCACAGAACCCAGCAAGTCCCCCTCTCGGTGCATACCCAAAGGAACCGAAAACATACTTTCAAACAGATGCTTGTACGCCGATGTTCATTTCAGTGTTCTTTACGACAGCCAAAAGGTGAAACAGACCAAATGTCCATGGAGAGGTAAGTGGGTAAACAATATGATTCACATGTACAATGGAGTATAACTCAACCTGAAAAAGAAGTGTTGTACTGACGCATGGTACAATGTAGACGATCCTCAGAAACACGAGCTAAGGGAAAGTGACCAAAGTCTACATGTCCTGCATTCCATTGGCAGGAAAAGTTGGGACCAATCAATGCTACAGAAGGTAGACGGTGATGCTTGGGGCTGGAAGAAATGGGGAAATAAGACAAGTGCTAAAGGACATGGGGATTCCGCTTGTGGAAATGAAAACATTCCCCAACGGACTGTGGCCAGGGTTGCGTGACTCTGTGAACACACTGAACCCACTGGATTCTGTGCTTCAAAGGGGTGAATTGTATTTTTGAGAATTATATCCCATTAAGACCGTTTTTACAAAAAAAAATTAGTTAAATATATTTATAGTTTATATTTCCAAAGCAAGGGGATGGAACAAATTCAGGATAATTATCCACATGGAATTCTGATAATTTTGCAAGAGAAAGTAACAATGGACTACTTCAAGAAAACAGAACAACACAAAGCTACGTATTAGTGCGCAGCCTGTCATCCAAGAACCACCAGCTGGCTCTGCGTTGCAATCACTTTGCCCATTAATATTAATAGGATGATAATGATGAAGAAAATGGAAAATATTCCTTTTGCATATTGGCTGAAGGTACATATCTGGAGAAATTTTTCTGTATACATAGGTGTTTGCGAGTGTGTCTATGTGTATTCTGTGTGCATAACCCGAAAGGCACACTGATGTGTGCAAACACACTTGAACCTGCATGTTTAGTTATTCACACACATAGATCCGCTGGTCAGAGGCTTTTTGTTCCTTGGTGGCCCTTGTTCTCGTCACTTGCCCTTGGAGTGAGCAATCAGCGTCTGCCCTTGATGAGACGTGCTGCTCTCTAGCCTGCAGCTGGGGCAGGAGCTGCTGGTTCTGCGAGTGTGGACAGGTAGGGAGGCCTCTTCTGCCCAGCGCTGGATTCCTTCTGGATTTCATTTTCTGTTTCTCTAACGTCTTTCACAATGTGGGCAAATTCAACCAAAAACCTTTTTCCTTGTATTTTTCCCTCTTCTTTCCCTGTTCGCAGGGGTTGGAAGAAGAGGGAAAAATACAAGGAAAAAGCCAAATTTTCAAAAGCAGGGCTGGGATAGAGCTCAGTTGGTAGCACACTTGCCCTGCAGGCACAGGGTCCTGGGTTCAATTCCCAGCACCACACACAACCCAAAAGCACAATTTTCAAAAACAATGACTATGTCACTTGTTGATGGTTTGACTTAGAAGGCCAGGGCAGAACACCTGCACCTTCCAACAGGCCCAAAGACAGAGTCAAGACAGACCCTAATCTGTGGGGAGAATCGCTGCCCCGTCCCCCAGCCTGAGGGGTTTGTTGGGACACGCAGGGGTTTTGTTGGGAATGCCAGGTCCTCTCAGGAGCACTGGTTCTTATAAACCTGGCACTTTCACTCCTCCTCTAAGCCTGGGAAAGCACGTGGTGGTCTTTATTAGCCCTGGCTGGACAAGTG
The DNA here is from genome assembly GCF_001458135.2 of Marmota marmota marmota. NCBI lineage: Eukaryota > Metazoa > Chordata > Mammalia > Rodentia > Sciuridae > Marmota > Marmota marmota. Next base: position 2,664,513 of record NW_025999944.1, read on the forward strand.
AGGTCCAACCCTGTCCCACTCCCTTATACATTGAGTACCTTTTTACGTGACCTTGAGAATCAACTTATTCCTAGAATCTTTCCCCCTAGGTTTAACTTTAGGTTCACAGCAAAATCAGTGTCAAGTACGAAGAATCCCCATATGCTCTCCACGCCCTCAGCCTCCCTGTTATTCACATCTCCCACGAGGGTGGTGTGATCGCTACAATCTAGGAACCTCTGTTGAGACATCATATCAGACAGAATCCACGGTTCACCCAGGGCCCATGCTGGATATTGTACATTCTGTGGGTTTGGACCCCTACAATGACATGCATGCACCGTGGCAGTACCCAGAAGCCCTCTTGCTCTCCCTATCCATTCCTCCCACCCTAACCCCTGACAACCACTGGTCCTTTCTGTCTCCATAGATCTGCCGTCTCTGGAGTGTCGTGTAGCTGGAATCATACACTCACTATGCGTCCTTTTCAGGCTTATGTTTCGCTTTCTAATTAACTGCCGCTGTCTTCCCTGATGGCTACACCACTTTGCATTCCCGCCCGCGACGGATGGAGGATGAGAGCGCCTGATGTTTCTCATCCTCATCCGTGTTAGGTGTTGTCCGTGTTTCAGGTTTTGGTTGTGGAGTGGTATTTCATGGTCGGTTAGATCTGCAACTCCCTAAGGACATAGGCTGTTCAGCATCTTCCTGTGTGCTTATTTGCCATTTATCTTCTTTGGTGAGATGTCTGTTCAGGACTTTTGCCCATTTTTAAAAGGAGGTTGTTTATTTTCTTATTATAGAGTTGTAAGCATTCTTCGTGTGCTTTGGATATGAGTCCTTTTGCAAAATACTTTCTTTCCGGCTTGAGGCTCATCTTTCTGTTCTCTTGACATTATCTTTTGCCAAGTAGAAGTTTTCAATTTAGCAAAGTCCAGCTTATCAATTATTTCTTTTGCGGCTTGTGCTCTTCGTGTTTTGTCTGAAAAGTCACTTCCACACTCAAAGTCATCTAGGGTTCACCTGTTGTATATTCTGGATGTCTTATAGTTTTGTGCTTTACATTTAGGTCAGTGATCCATTTTAACTTTTGGGAAGGGCATCTGACCCGAGTCTAGTCTTGTTTGTTTTGCATGTGGATCACTGACCATTACTTAGGGAAAAACTTCATGACTTCAAGAAGTGCTTCATTTCCCCTTTGTGTAGGCCTTTTCAAAGTTAAGTCATTCAGAATAATTCTTAACCAGTTTTCAAACACAGTTAGAGAACGCTTTCCTCACAGCGTCTCTGTCGGGGGCATGAACTTCTTGCTTATCATGTAGAAACAGCGTGGGCCCCAGCACAGCACAGATCTGCTCTCTCCTTGATCTGATTTTCTTTCTTTCTCACCTTGGTTAGTATGGCATTTATCAGTGACAGCCAGTTTCAGGTAAACAATGAGCTGGGGAAAAGGTTACTGCTGATTTCGGTGTAGCCAGCAGGCAGCCGTTGTATGGGGCCGAGATCACAGAAACAGATCCTAAATTGTCTCTGGAAGGGGTAACACAAAGCAGAAGCCCCTGAGCAGGCGGAGGGGGTGATGGTGATTCAGTTTTACGGCTCCTTCCCTGTGAGTCATCGCAGAAGCAATTTTCTCTAAGGGACCGGGAAAGCTGTTTACAGCACAGGGCCTGATGGGTCGAGCTGAGCCTAACTCTGCAGAGTGGATGAACCTCTGGGAGGGTGGACCAGGCTGCAGCCCCCTGCCCACCTTGGATGAGAGGGACCCCCAGCAGGAAGCCCAGGTTCTTTCCCAAGGTGGGGCTGTCCTTGGCTCCCTGAGGCTCTGTTGGACAGGGGAGCTGACTGAAGGCAAGCACCCAGTGACTTTTGTACAGTGCTTGTTCCGGGGCTATTCCTCCATCTTTTCCCTCTCCTTGACCTTCTCCTCCCAGTCCACCCCTCACTCAGTCCTCTCCGTTGCTCGGGATTGGGGTTCTGAGGAAGCTCCCCTTCACACCAGATTATCGAGTGTGTGCTCTGGGCCCAGACCCTGGACTAGCCCTGGACACCGGGTGGGGAGAGGGAACACAGAAATATATAAGACACAGTTCCTTTTCCAAGGGGCCAGGGGGGCGTGCGTGGTATTAGACTGAGGAGAATTCTTAATATCTGTGTCTTGATCATCACAGTGTCAGAAAACACAGTTGAAATTTCATCTTTAAAATAATCAAAGTGTGTGTGTGTGTGTGTGTGTGTGTGTGTGTGTCTATACACACACATGTACTCAGTATTTCTGAAAAGATGAGTGGTTTTCCTTGGGAAGGGAGGGGTGGGTGGGGACACGATACCAGGGAAATATTTCATGATATGTCCTTTGAACCTTTGGACTAAGAGTATGCATAGCTTAGTCAATGTAGTTAAGGAAATAAAGACTTCGCCTCCTATGAGCCACAGACCTTCCTACCCTGTCCCTGAGCCTCAGCCAGCTCAGAGACAGGTGAAGGGACAAGATGGTGTGTGGGTGGAGGATGCCTCTTATGAATATTTCTTGGCCATTAAGATAAAAACCAAAACCAATAGTGCAACCGATAATGCATTTGTGTTGATATGCCTGCATCGTGCTTCCTCAAAATGCCTTCATTGCCACAATGACCCCATCCCATCAGTTGAGCCAGAATGTCACACCCTCCTTGACCACATGCGCCTCAGAGAGAAGGTACCACTTGGGAGCACGGTGGCATTGATGATGGGCATCCATTTGTCTCTCATATGTATTTAGCTGAAGAATCAGTCCCTGGGTATTGGTAGGAAAACACAGTAGAAGCAAAAGTCAAACCTCTTCTCAGTTAACCGAGAGGGTTCTGCATCGTTCCAAAGTGAGCGTGCCCCGTGAACTCGGCCGAATCTGAGTCCAAGCCATCTTGACAACCTCCCTCCGTGGTCTGGAGCTTGCTTTCCATCTGTTCCAACAGGTCTTGATGCGTTGGGTTGCCAAGAGGCGATGCCAGACGGAAGCTGGGATCACTACGGTTAAACCACGAGAGCTGGCAACCAGGGAGGCTGGAGGTTGGACCTGTAGCCCACGGATCAGGGCGAAGGGTCGAACCAGGCTGAACTATGTGCTGCCAAGGAGGCAGCAAAGTTGGCAGAGCAGAGGACCACGATTTCCAGACAGCCAGTGGGTGGTGCCTAGGATGCCCAAACCCAGGTTTGCTTCTCGGGAATTTGACCCACAGAGCAGGAAAAAAACAAATTACTCAATGGATCCACAGCACTAGCACAGCCCAGAGCCAGCAGACACTCTGGGAGCCCAGAGGCCTCCAGTAGGGCTGGATGGGTTGGCTGAGTTGTGTTTGGAGAACAGGAGGCAAAGAGGGTGGGGCGGACGTGGGAGCACAGCAGGGGAAGCGTGTGGCCCATGGGGCCAGGGAAAGGCACCAGTCTTTGGAGGTCAGTGCAGCTGTGCAGAGAGAGAGAGGTCGGGCACTCAACGGAGGAAGGAGTTTCATCTACCTTCCATAGGACATGGGAACCCCGATGTCCTCCTTCACATCCTTAGCTGTGTATTTTTGGGCAAGCTACTTAACCTCTCTGTGCCTTAAGTTTTCTCATCTGTAAAATGAGAAAAACAAAATGAAGGTTGCTGTGAGCACCAAATATATGCATACATAAGGGTCTTAGAGCAGAGCCTGGCATGCACTAAGTGTTTAATAAATGCTGGCAATTGTTGCTGTCATTACTGTTACAAGAAGGTCAATCTGATAGGTTAAATTTAAGGATAGAGAAAATGGAGGCAGATGGATCAGTTACGAGGAGCAGAGTAAAGTAATATAAACCCAGAAGGTGGTCCACGCAGTGGAAACTCAGAGGAATCCTAGAGAACTGGCCACCTCCACGGGGAGGACAGGGAAGACCCCAGTGACCACAGACTGGAGTCGGGTGGTGGGAGAAGCTGAAGCCATTAAGAGCTGTGGACGTCACAGGCAGGGGTTTGGGGCATGGAGGGAAGGGAGTCTAATTTTAGCGACTTTGAGGTGACAATGGGACATCACTGCGAAATGTCAAGTGTACAATTGGAGATGGATGACTGGCGCTCCTGGGAGGGGACGCGGTTGTCACTGTGGGATTCAGGGGGAGGAGCTGGCATATGCTGGGCAGAGGCTCAGGAGAACATCCAGGTAACAGACCCTGGAGCATCAAGCAACGATTGACGCTGAATTTTAAAGCACAGACAACTTGCAGTGGGTAACATTTAAAGTAAAATACTTTATAAAATATGAAGCAGTTTTGCTGTGGTTTTCCTGTTGGGTAGGACAAATGCATAGAGAGAAACAGCACAGAAGAACAAGCTTGGTTCACAGCCGGGGCACGTGGCTTCTGGTTTCTTTCTGGAACTCCCGGCTTCTCTTCTGGAATTCTGCAGCAGGAGACGTGACATTCCCTTCAGGTCACAGCACACATCCTCAGAGCGCCTGCTGGGCGTCGGGGCCTGGGAACACCAAGGGGCACAAGGTGAGTCCCAGCCTGGAGCCGCTCCCAGGGAGACCTGGGCCCCCTCACCTGTGCCCTGGGTGGCCAGGTGTGACAACACATCTGCAGTGGCCCCAGCAAGTCAGGCTCCAGGGCTCTGCTTCCTGCTGTGGGACCCCGCCCCTGGCTCCGTGTCCCCACGTGTCCATGTGCTGCTGGGCTTTGGACCTCCACACTGAGTTCTCAGACAGCCTCTCAGGCCCCTCTGGCCCATTTCTTTCTGAAATTGTTCTGAGCCACCGCCCTCCCGCCAAGTTCTGGCTGCTCTCACTGCTCGGCACGGCACGCGCCTTGGGACAGCCTCTCAGCTCAGAATTCTCTCTCCTGCCAACTCCGCGTCCCTCATGACTGTCTTAGTGCATTTCCTGCTGCTATGACAAAACACCTGCTTTACAAAAAGAGGCTTATTTAGTGCACTGTCCAAGATGGGGTGGCTCCATCTGTGTGACGTCCGGTGAGGACCTCGTGGAGATGGCATCACAATGGTGGGAACATGAAGAAGAGATCAACGAGACAGGAGGCAAGAGGGATTCAGAGGCCAGCCCCTCTAAAACAGCCTGCTCTGTGGCAGCTACCCAGGGTCCTAAGAGAACTGCATTAACACCTGCTGAGGCAGAGCCCCTGGGGACCTAACTTCCTCTCACAAGGCCCCACCTCTCTAAGGCCTGGCACCTCACATATCATCACCCTGGGGCCACACTACACACGAAGCTTTGGGGGACACTCAACCACAACCAAGACATACCAATGGCGCCCTGCATGGAGGTCCACGAGCGTTCTGTCCACCTCCTCACTGAAGTCTGTTCCAGGTAGGGCATCGATGAGCCGCCATTGGTCAGTCATGGTGTGGACTCTCTGCAGGTGGCCCCACTTGCTGGCTGAGTGCAGAGCCTGCGTGCGAGCAGCACAGGATTGGCAGAGTTTACACAGTGTGCTGTGGTCCCCTGCGTCTCTTTGGGATTGGCATAAATTTAAAGCCTGAATTCAAAATCTGTCCTGTTTTCTACTCAACAACATTCCCTTGAATGGTTTAAACCACATTAATAATTCATGAAAATTCAACATGCTTGATTTTCTCTTATGCTCTTCAAATGCCTGACAGGGCAATTATTTTTTATTTTATTTTATTTTATTCTTGCGATGGGGTCTTGCTGTGTTGCTCAGGCTGGTCTTGAGCTCCCAGCCTCAAGTGATCCTCCAGCTTCAGCCTCCTGAGTAGCTGGGACCACAGGCCTCCACTCCCACATTTTAACAAAGAAAACCCTTCCAAGTAACTTTTAAAAAGTCTTATAAATCCAACACTGATAATCCAACAGTCTCAAGTTTTCTAAAACACGCCAGCATTGTTTATAAATTCAGCTCAAATCTCTTAGATCTTTCAACTTAAAATCCTAAGTCTGAAAATCAACTGCGTTTTAAAAATTGGAATTTTAGCCAATCTGTCAATGTTGGGGCTTAGGATACCCTAAAGTGTGGTGGCCCTCAAGTATGGCACCCTGGCAGGCCAAGTACTTTGAAGTAGAGGGGATTGAAAGGGCTCAGAGGAGGCTCAGAAGTAAGCTCCCTCTGGCCTTCTCCTGCCCCCTGTCTCCACTCCCTCTTGCTCCCCAAAAGCAAGTCACAGAAACCAGAGTTCCCCTTGCCCAAGGTGGGGCATAAAACTAGAAGCCCTCTCCCCAAGAGCCAGCCCCAAGACCTGGAAAGGTCACTTCCCCTTTCTCTTGAAAACCCAATCCACAAAGGACCTGCCCCCTACACACACAGAGGCCAAGAAGACTGAGCAGGTGGGCCCTGCTGGGCTCACCCAAGCTGTTCCCCTTGGATCAGGCCCTTCTGTCCAATGGCGACAGTCCAGGCTTCGTGAAACCTAAGCAAAAACAGAGTTCTCACTGAGTCTTTGGGTGTTCATTTCTGACGTCTCCTATATTGGATAAAACTTTGATCAAATAAAATTCTATGCTTTTCTCTTGCTAACTTGTCTTTTGTTGTATTGGCTGTGACCCTTATGATAGGGCGAGGGATCGTATCAAAACTTCCCACCCTACACCAATAAACTAGCCCACCAAATTCTCTGAAAACACCTTAAACACTAAAACCCCAGATAATATCTAATTTTAACCCCAAAGTGTCAATATTGTGAATTTCATCTCATTCTAAACTTCCCCAAGACTGAAAATGGCCTCATCTACTAAGTAATCCCAGGTGAGGGATTCAAGGCTGAGAACCCTTGAGTCCCAGAGAAACGTCAAATTCAACTCATGGGACTCAGTAACGAACAGCGTCTGTCTTCAAAGGGGGTTACAATGATCAAAACAGAAATGATGCTGAATATGTGTCATCCCGGCTAAGTGGACAGCTGAGCAGTGGGACACACATGGCACACCATGATGTGAACGGGCCCTGTGGATGCCAGGGTCGCGGGGTGGCTGCGTTTGGCCTCCCCTGACTTTCATGGCTTCTCTTAGGAGTGACTTGTCCTTCCTTCTCTTTGAGCCCCCACCATAACCTCAGTTGCACAATCAGGACATCCCATCCCATAGACAGCCACACTCCCAAGGCCTGGTTGCCCTCTCTCAGGTGACAGCCTGCTTCACCCCGACAGATGAAGGGACGGGGCGCTGGGGACAGAGGTGGGAAGAGCCTTCTGAGGTCAGGCCCCACCTAAGCAACCTTCACTCTCGGGGCCCAGCACAGGGTTAATGGGGCAGAAGGCCCTGCACCCCTACTCTGCTCGGCCACCGACTCCTCGGCGGCCTTAAGAGTTGTGCGTCTGCGGGGTACTTTCCGTTTCTCCCTGTGAAGACCTCTTGCCCTTCAGGGAGACCCTTTGGACCCCCACTGCTTCTTCTCCTGTGTGGCTGACCTCTGGTCCCCGGGGGGCACTCAGGCACCTGTCCAGACGGACCCGGGGAACGCTGCCCTCCATCCTCTCCCCTCTTCCTGAGTCTCTTAGAGGGACACAGAAGCTTCTGGGTTTCCCATGTTCTCAGAGGGTCCCTGAAGTCTGTACAGGGGAGGGTCCTGAAGTCTGTCCCCATCTCTCCTCTTCAGCATATCAAAACTCTCTAAAACATCCTCTTCCAGAATCTTCTCTGGATGTCGGCCTGGCTTTCTGCACTCTTGGTCTGGGTGAGAGGCTGAGGGTCTGAGCTCCAGGGTCTCTGGGAAGGGGCTGGGGGCTTCCTGAGCCTTCTGTGATGTGGGCCACCGGCTTAGCCGCCGGCAGGGAACAGCGGCGTTTGTTCGGTTATTTGTTTACTGCCCACCTTTGTGTGACCCCATACTGTCCCTTTCTGCTTGCTGTGACATCTTGGGCAGATCTGACTCCCTGCTGGAGGTGTGGGAGCAGAATTGGTTCTGGACATTTACAAGTCCATGGGGTGCCCCTCACCCCTTCTCCCTGCCTCTCTCCCCACCCTTGTGCTGTGGGCTCAGGTGGACGAGGGTGAAGGAAGGGCTGCCGAGACAGCCCCGGCCCCTCTCCTGGAGGTGCGCTTCTGGGTCCAGGCTCTCATTGCTCCTCACTCTGCTGACGGTCCTGCACCCCCACCCCCCTGCGTCTCAGGGGCCTTCTGTGGAGGCCGTGGCCCCTGCAATGCCCCTTGCCCCAGGCAGGCTGTGTTCTCGGTCCTCAGCTTCATGGGAACACGTGTATCCTGCTGCTGGTCCTCCCACTCCTCCTGGCCCTCGGATCTCTTGGTCCCCACCTCTGGTCGGCCTCTGGTTGCGGATCCTCCTGCAGAGGCCCAGGCACCCAGACTCCAGTTCTCCCCAGCCTCTCTGCTTGGCCTGCGCCCTGGTCCTTCACTGACAGGCCTGTGTGTGTCTGGGGTGGAGGGGAGCCGTGAGGTCTGCTTCCCGGGGCACTGGTCATCCTAGTGGTCCTCATGGAGACCCCACCGTTGGCTGGAGGGGAGGGACTTCCCATTTCAGCCTTTTCTCTGTAGGTGTGTGTGGGGGGGCAGTCACTGGCTCCCCGTCACTGTCGACCCCAGTGGGGAGGACTCCAGCCCAAATCCTGAGGCAACGGAAGGCACTGTTGTCACCTGAGGCGTGTCACCTATTTATATTTATAGCACACTCTCCTTTCCTGCTGATGTCTTTCTGAACCTACTTCACTCACTTCTGTTAACACTCGGCCCTAGTGGACATTGGAATTGTGACCTGTCCTATATTTCCACTCGTCCTTTCTAAGCCGTCTGATCTTCCCAGAGGGCGGATGGCCTCCCGTTGTGTCGGGTTTTGTCTGTTTCCCTTCACATTCGCTTCTTTTTGTGCTTTTCCGAGAAAATGATCTAGGACTTGGAATCGGGCAGAAGGGTTTCCAGGAGTTCTTTCCGTGCAGTGCGGGGCTCGGCTCTGCTTTGTAGGGGTTCACGTTGGCGGGGGGAGGTTGACTTGGAGGCTGTTGTCAGGTACAGGTGTCAGTCAAAGTTGATGGCCCCGCTGGATATTAACCAGTTTTGTTTTGAACCCCTGATCTATTAATTAACTGCATATACACACCCGGCTTCTCGAATGCTCTCTTGACTGGCACTAACACCCTTTTGGTTCCCTCATTAGTTAATAGTTAAATGAACACTTTGACATTGTGGGTTTTTTTTTTTTTTTTTAATTTGCCTGAGGATTTTTATATTTTTTAAAATTATTCTTTAAGGGTCTTTACAGTTTGGTACGTACTGACTGTAACAGGATAGTTTCTCTTATGTGTTGATATTTTTGATTAAATTCGGTTTTGTCTAATTTTTTAAAATATATATTTTTTTTAGTTGGAGATGGACACAGTATCTTCACTTATCCACTGTTATGTGGATCGAACCCAGTACCTCACAAGTGTGAGGCAAGTGCTCTACCACTGAGCCACAACCCCAGCCCAGTGCTGTCTAATATTAATGTGATAAGTCTAGTTTTGCCTTTAGTTGATATTTAATAGAACAGATAGATGTGTTATGTTCAGTCTTTCATCTTAAATGTCTCATATTTAACAATCATTAGATTTATTATTTGGCTTAGTAAGGGTGTGTTCCACTTATATTTAGTAAAATCACAAGCATATTGTCATAGTTGGAATCTGGAATGTCCCTTGAAGGCCCACGTGTTAAAGGTATGGTCCTGAGCTTAGTGCTGTTGGAAGGTGGTGGAAACTTTTAAGAGATGGGGCCTATCTGGTCACTGAGGTCACTGAGGATGTGCCACCAAAGAGATTGTGGGAGCTGGTCTCTTCTTCTCTCTCTCTTTTGTGTCTGGTTGTAAGATGAATGGTTTCACCACTGGTTCTTGTCATGATGTGCTGCTTCACCACAGGACCAGAGTGACAGGGTCACTAACGGACTGAAACCAGGAGCCAAAACTAACCTTTCCTCTTTTTAAGTTTTTTTAAAAAAATATTTATATTTTATTTGGAGTTGGACATGATATCTTTATTTCATTTTTATGTGGTGCTGAGGATTGAACCCAGGGCCTCACGTGTGCTTGGGGAGCGCTCAACCGCTGAGCCACAATCCCAGCCCCTCCTCTTTTTAAGTTTTTTATCTCAGGTAGTTTGTTACAGTAAAAGACAGCTAAAACATATGTTTCATCTTAATGCTATTTACTTTTTGTTTTTTTTTTTCTTTAATACTTCCAAGCTATTTCTTCTTCATATTAAAGATTAGCGTATATAGTAGGTATCTTATTCTGATCTGTGCCATGACCAGTATTACATACTGGTGGAGCATTAACAGCAGAAATTAATTTCCTTATAGTGATGGAGATTGGAAGTCCAAGAGCAAGGTGCCGCAGGTTTAGTTTTTAGAGAGGGCTCTCTTCCTGGCTTTGGATGGCTGTTTTCTTGCTGTGTCCTCATTGTAAAAAAAGCGGGGAGAGAAGAGGAGGGCTGGGGGAGAGAGGTACATGCATGAGTGAGCCTGAGTTCCCCGATGTCTTTTCTTCTAAGAACACTGCTCCTGTCAGGTCAGGTCTCTGATTTCCTCATGTAACCTCAATCACCTCCACAAAGCTCTGTTTCCCAGTCACATTGAAGTTGGGGCTTCAACATGAATTTTGGAGGATACAGACATTCAGACCATAGAGGTAGGCTTCCTGACTGTGAGTTTTGCTGTGGCATGGCCCTTCTGGCTTGTTTTTTGAGGAAATCTATATGCAGTATCTTTAGGTCCTTCTTCTAGGGCTGGTCAGATTCTCCAGAAGAGCCTTTCAGTTTCCTGCCTGACCAGGACACAGTGGGAAGATGGCCTGAGCCCAGGTGTTTGAGACCAGCCTTGGTCAGATAGCGAGACACCATGTTCAAAACGTAAATAGACAGGTAAACAATAAAACAAACTTCCTGCCTGTAGAGATGGGGTCTAGCTGCCAGCACTCTGAATCTGAGTTAGGAAGAGGGTTGAAATCCAGTTTGAACATCCGGTATAGGGAGGATCACTCAATCCTGGGTTCCGTTACCCACTCCCCTGGCCTTGACTCACCCAAATCCAGTTTGGGCCTTGCTGGAGAACAAGCCTACCCTGCAGCAGTCACCCCCACCCCCCGCCTGCGGTGTTCACTGCCGGGGGGACTAATTCCTCCCGTGGGGCTCCCCGCAGCCTCTCTGCTGCCTGGTTCTCCTCGGGTGGGCAGACTGTCAGCTCTTGGGCTGCACTGGCTGGGGCCTCCTCTGCTGCCCACTCTCAGTGCTAAGTGGCTGTCCCGCGCTCCTCTGCTCTGCCATTCTCTCTCTCCTGTCTTCGTGGGTTCGATGTGTGTTTTTCCACACTCATGCACAGTCCGGTCTTGTTGCTCTGGGAAGGAGCGTAACCCCAGGTGAGTACTCAATCCTCCTTTTAACTCAGAAAGTTCCGTGATTTTCTGCAAAAAGTGACTTCTAGCGCCACTTCGTTTCAGCCTGTTTGGGCAGGCTGGTCACTGCCACGGCTCCTTGCACATGGTGCCCACTCCCACGCTCTCTGTTTGGGTGCAGCTCTGGGTTCATTTCTTCATGGAGCGTTTTTCAAAGTGTGTATTGGCAGCTGTGGTGCCAAGGAGGGCTCAGGCAGGCGGGAGGGGCACACGGAGTCTGCAGGGCAAACGTAGCTTCCAGACCAGTTCTTTCGCCAGCCCCTCGCCCTGGTCTTGGAAGTTCCAGAGCCCCCACTGCTGGCGGGCAGGAGTCCTTGACTGCACGTCTACCAACGTCAGCTGGCTGCCTTGGCACCCGGCTCTGCACCCACGCACTCTGTGGTCTCCTTTGAACCGTGATTCTTCTTTGCAAAGGGAGACCCCGGTTCCTACTTCTGAGGACTGTCATGAGGGTGTTCCAGGAATGGCCACTGGACACACACGACTTCCCTTGGTCCCTGTCTCCTGTCTTTTCTTCCTCCAGGTAGACACAGGTGGCCCTGTGGCTGCTGCCCCAGCATCCCAGACACTCACTGACCCAGATCTGTCTGCAGGGTTGGACCGAGGCGGAAGCAAGCCTGGAACCCCCAGAACCCTGGTGGCTGGACACCAGGCCACTTCCTGGGGACAGCAGGTCCCAGTACTGGGAGCCCATCCCCTGCCTGCCCTGATGTCACAGCCAGGTGATGTCAAGTCTTCCTGGAGCTCACAAGTTCTAACCTCACAAAGAGGAAGGACCCTGAGACCACAGGATGGCTCCTCTGCAGGGCTGTGGCTGTGCAGGAGCCAGCCTCCACAGCAGGGGAGGCAGGACAAGGAAGGGCCACCTCTGACCTCAGTAAGAGATGCTCACGCTCCAGCGCCTCGCAGCCAGCAGGCGGGCTGACATTTTGTGTGATGGGGTTGTTCGGCGGCTACCATCTGAATGAAAAAGGCCAAGCGCCAGAGAGCCCACCCGCCCTCACCTCCACAGGGGTGTTAGGAGGGAAGCTGGAAAGCGAGGGGGGAGAACATCTCAAGGGGGGACACGGGGACACCGGCTTGGGTGCGTGAATGCTCGTAGATAACAACTGGAGGGAGCACGTCTTAGGTTAGGACTCCACACACCTGTGCCACCTCCCTGTTGACATGTGACAGGAAACGAAAGGGTCTGTGACACTGAAGACCTGCCTAAACAGACGGTGGCACTGTCCTATCTGCTGTGTGCTACTGTTGTGCCCTGAGACGGGGCAATTCATAAGGAAGAGGTTGGTTTCTCCCAGCTCTGGAGGCTGGAAGTCCAAGGTCCAGGGGCCGGCGCCTGAAAGGCCTTCTGGCTGCGTCCTCTCAGGGTGGAAAGTACCAGGTGAGAAGCATGAGCGCGGGAGAGAAGGACGGGCCGAACATCCTCAGATTGGGAACCCACTCCCAGGACCACCAGCCCGCGGCCCACCTGGGGGCAGAGCCCAGTCTCCTCTGAGTCTCCAACGCTGGGGTTGTTTTTCCATGGCATGGACTTTGGGGGACACATTTGAGACATGGCAAGCCTGCAGACAGTGGATGGCAAGTGGTCACCTCTGAGGATGAAGTAGACCCGTTTGACACCCAAAGACACTCTCTTGACTGCTGGCTGTGTGAAAGGCCGAGCAGCCCGCACAGTGTGTCCCTTGTGAAACTCGAGTGTCCACCTGGAGCGAGGGGCGGCCGGAAGGACCTCATCTGTGTTGACCACAGTGTTTCTGACGTGGGTTTCCAGTGACCGTCTCGTATGCATTGGTTATAATGAACATATGAATTTTTAGAAGCCGATCAAGCTATTTTGATTTTTTTTAAGAGACAGAGAGAGAGAGAGAGAGAGAGAGAGAGAGAGAGAGAGAGAGAGAGAATTTTTTTTTTGAGAGAGAATTTTTAATATTTGTTTTTTTAGTTCTCGGTGGACACAACATCTTTGTTGGTATGTGGTGCTGAGGATCGAACCCCGGCCACACGCATGCCAGGCGAGCGCGCTACCACTTGAGCCACATCCCCAGCCCCTATTTTGATTTTTTTGAAGAGCAGACTCTTCTTTCCTTTGCCTTCTCTCGAGGAGGCCACTTGCTCTCCACTTGAACTGTGGAAACCGTGATGATGGCGGCAGCTTGTGCCTCACAGGCTGCTGTGCGGGTGGACGACCTGAAAACAGGAAGGGCGGACTGGCTGCCCACTTCCTGCTAGCACCCTCTTCAGCAGAGCTGACTGGAAGCTTTTTTCCCCTGAGAAAGGAAAAATGGTGCACAGTGGGCGGGGAACGGCCGAGTCACTGACCCGTGTTTGGATCCTTGGTCTTACCAGCATCTCAGTGGCTGAGACCAGGGCTGGTGTGCAGGGCCACTCGGGGACCTGCTCATGCCGCAGCACAGAGCCTACCACTGCAGGAACGGTGCTGACCGCCACCGTCAACACGGTGGCCGTCTGCCACCTCAGGCTTGGACATCAGGACACCAGCCTGTGCCCTCATCTGATAAGTGTAAGACACTATCCTTCACTTTGAGGATGGCCCTAAGGATTCCTTGAGATCGGAAGTCACCTTCAGGACCCGTGGCAGAGTCCGGGACACGGTGGGGCTCCAACCAATGCTTGTTCCTCTGAATGATGGTAAGAACATTTCCAGGCAGACAGCAGGGCATTCTAGGGCCACGGCGGCGCAGGAGCAGGAGATATGGCTGCCTGTAAGGGTAACAGGGACGAGAGGAGGACATAGAAAAGCAGCTGACCTGTTGCTTGATTTGGGTCTGGGTGTGATGATTTGTGTGTTTAAAATCAATTTCCTTAAAACGTTCGTCAATCTGCTTGTTGGATTGACGCTGCTGGTGCACACAACTCCAGAAACAGGCCTGCCCCTTGCCGTGGAAGGCAGCCCTGCGCCCTCGGCTCACACGGCAGGGGAGCAGGGCACACCGACATTGGACAAGCTCCCAGAGTTACAGTGGCATTTAAAGATGGTTTTGCCACTGTAATCCCAGCTAGTATCTTGTCCCCTAAGGCAAGGCTCTGACAGTCTGCAACCACACACACTATGTGAACGAAGAGAAAGATCAACCAGCGGATGGAGGAGACAGACACACTGTCTTTTTGACACTGGCTTCCAAGAAATTTAGGTTCCGGCAAAAAAAAAAAAAAAAAAAAATGGAGATTCTGTTTTGAACAGATTTAAAACTCCCTCACTGAAGACACTGTGCCCAATATCACGCTTGTTAGATGGTAGCAATTAATGTCACACGGGCCCTGCTTGAAAAGCAGGAAACGAGCCCAGTTTATCCTCTCAAGTATCGAGGGCGGGAGGCACTGTTACCATTTTCATCCCACAGATGAGGAAACTTGCAGTTGATCTGCCCAAGGCCACACATCTATGGAGAAACTGCTCATCAGACGGCAACAGCTTTCATATAACTCTGGGGTTTATGTGCTGCCTTCAGACAGGACCACGTTTGACCCTCTCACCTGCCCAGGGCAATGGCTATTTTTAATTAGGAAGCTCAAAAAGGTGAGGGACTCACCCAAAGCATCTCAGTTAGTGAGCCCAGGTCTCTAGCTCTGTCCGTAAGCTCAGGGTTCTTTTTTATAAAGCTCCCTGGCCTCCCACCCTCTGCTCCCCAAAGTGGGGGAAAAACCCAGGGGTGTTCTATCACTAAGCTATGTTCCCAGTCTTTTTTTTTTTTTGAGAAGGGCTTCACTAACACTAAGTTGTTGAGGCTGGCCTCAAACTTGCCATCCTCCTGACTCAAACTCAAGTTGCTAGGATTACAGGTGTGTGGTTTGTGAGTTCCTTAAGAACAAAATTTAATTTCTACTAGATGATAATCTTTAAATATATCCCCAAACACCTTTGGCTATGAAAATTTGGAATTAGAAGGATGTTTACATAGAAAGGCTTTGGTTTTTAAGTTACATTTTTTAGTACCCTTTCAGATCAATAGAGATGGAAAATGAGTCCATTTGTTCCTAAATCTGAGAAACAATTTATCAGGTCTTTTGTTTGGAAGTAAAATAGAATCTAATATTTCATTTTCTTTTTTTTAATTTATTTTTTAGTTTTCGGCGGACACAACATCTTTGTTTGTATGTGGTGCTGAGGATCGAACCCGGGCCGCACGCATGCCAGGAGTTTCATGTTCTATCTAAACCTATCTGACTGTTTTTGATATGGCTTGATTTTTTTGAAACAAGTCTTCGGTGACTTAGCTCAAACTTGCACTGAAAGCACAACTTCCCGACTTGCTGTGGGTGGCTGCTGGGATGTCATCACTGCACATCAGAAACAAGCTGCAGCTTTGCTTTGCCCAAGGATCAGGCCCATCGGATGACTGTCATGGGCTGCCTGAGGCTGAACAGCACAGGGCTCGGGAGGGTAGTCCCGGGAAGCTGGAGCTTCTCTGCTGCCGCTGTGCACAGCCTAGAAGACTCCTGCCAAGGAGGGCGGAGGCCACCTGGGAAGTGTCCTCTGAGCCCAGAGGGGAAAATCAGGGTTCACCAGGGCCCAGCGCCACCACAAAGGAGTGGGCTCTTCAGCAATTTGGTTTTAAGATCTTGTTCCAAGTTGTCATCTTTTAAAATGAGCACGACACAGGCTGGGCTTGCCTTTGCCAGTTTCAAAAAGGGCTTTCTGGTACACTGTACATTTAGGTCCATTTGGGAAAACAGGGGATGAGAAGTGGAGGCCCAGAGATTCTTGTGTTCTTTGGGGCCCGCTGCAAGGGGCAGGCCTCGGCCCTGCCTGCTGGCCCAGCATGTTCCAGGCTCCTGAAATGTGTGTGTGACAGTCAGCGTGGGCTACGCTTTATTAGTTTAATAGTTTTATTTTTATAGGGGAAAAAACCCATCACTGAGAAGTAGCTAAATTCCCTCAACTACACCCACGGAAAGCCGCAGAGCCTCAGAAGACCCGCAGGAAAGCCACTGCCACTCGTCTCCGAGCAGCTTAATGAAATGGCAAACGGCACCCAGGAGGAAATGAATAGTGTCACAGGCTGGAAACTGAAACCTGTAAATTCATGACAAATGTCACTGCACTTAAAGGGAGAGGAAAAAGACCCCACAGGATTTCTTTGTATGTTAAAGACTTTATTTTCAGACCTTTTAGAGGAATCAATTCCATTAAACAAACCTTTGCAAGTGGCACAGGAGCCACAGGGTCTTGGGGAGCCATGCTCTCAATTAGGAGCTGACCTGCTGAGTCGGGCCTCCTTCACAGATTACCTGGAAGTTTAGAGGCAGCTTTATAAGACAAACCTTTGAAAAAATCCAATCTTTTCCCCATTTTTTGCTAAAGACCTATTTTCAGGTTTTTTTTTTTTTTTTTTGCTTTCTCCACTTAACACAAGCCAACATCCTTCTTAGAGAACAGACAGGTTTCTGAGATTGCAGGCAGGTCCTGATTTAGAGCCACACAGCCTCTGACCATGCAGGATGGATTGTCCATCAGGACAGACAATTGGACAGGCCAACACTTTCTGGAACCACACCTGGGGCTGCCCCCAC
The DNA here is from genome assembly GCF_001458135.2 of Marmota marmota marmota. NCBI lineage: Eukaryota > Metazoa > Chordata > Mammalia > Rodentia > Sciuridae > Marmota > Marmota marmota. Next base: position 2,681,373 of record NW_025999944.1, read on the forward strand.
TGTCTGCAGCCGTCATGGGTATGGGAAGAACACAGACAATCACGACTGTGAAAAAGAGGCTCTGTGACGACAGGCTCAGGGTCGTCTGAGAATGTGAATATCATCACAAGCCACAGTCTCATTTCAAAACTCGGCACAGTGACCAGAATGATTTCCATGAAAACAAAAGCTCATTTTCTTAACTTGTGGGCAAATGCATATGTAGCTAAAGGCCAGAGGTTTAAGTCTGACAGTTTTCATATGTCCAACCTGACTTTTGTCCCTGGAGTACATAAATAACTACTCTGGAGGCTGCTCTTCAAATGACAGTCATGAGTCTTATTTCACAAGTTATGCTGTTCAAATGAGTTGATATACTTTTGTCACTGTGTCTGAGCCAAACAGGTCACTTGCAGGCCTCATGCAGAATGCAGAAATTGGATAAATGATTTAAGCCTCAAAAACTGAAGTGACTTCTTGGGGACACACAAGAGATGACTGCTGCGGGGCTCGGTCAGCAGACATCTGGCCCCGGCTCTGAAAGCAGTTTCCAGTCTCTGCAGCCATAGGATGAGGGTGAAGCTCCTTGCCAGGGGACAGTGTAGGTCCATGGGCTTTGTTCAGCCTCTCTGCTGAATTTTCAAGAACTCCTGCTTCTCCGTCTTCTGCCAGGGAGCAGACGGCATCAAGGTGGACTGGTGCAGCCAAAACAGCCATTATTTGAGCATCTTTACCATATATGGTCCTTGTAATCTGTAGCCAATCTTTCTATAGTAATTCCTGGTGCCAACCCCTGCAGAAAAACCGAAGTAAACAGCGTGAAATCAGCACAACTTTAGTAACACTCGAAAGTCAGCAACTGTGTCCTCAGCCTCCCCTCCCACTCCATTCACAGACCAAACTACTCCAGGCAGACCTCGGTTTTAACAAGCTCGGAACATTTTTATTACACTGAATTCAAGCTGTATGCAAATAGAGAAACTGTTGCCCACAGAGCAGCCAGCCTTCTCCCTGACTGCTAACACATGCTGGGGTCTGGGGCTGCACGTGCGCGCTGGCAGCTCTGGGGGCAGGGCACTGCTTTAGGTGCTCTGGTAAACAAGGAGGGAGATGTGGTGTGTGAGGAAGCCACAGTTTCCCGGAAGTGAAGAGAGGTAGGAAAATGGGGTCTCCATGTAGGAGACATAGGTGGCAATGGTGCGCCTGCTCACCTAGGCTGGTGTCAGAACTGCAAAGAGGAGAGAGGAGGTCACAAGAGAGTGGGCTGCTGGGATGCGCTGGTGCACGGAAATGTGGCTTGTGGGGAGGAAGTGGGTTCCCACACCAAGCGATTCCTGATTCTCCGTGGACACCAGCTGGGCGTCCTACAAGTTGACTCAACTCCAGCGCTGACATGCTGAGCACGGAGCCCGTGGTTAAGAGCTCAGCTCCACAAGACTGCCCCCAGGCATAGACCTCCCTTGTGAATAGTGGGTCTAGCAGGTGAGTTCTGTTCAACCTGGCTACAAACTGGGGTTTCCACAACCCCATATGATGAGAGGCTTTGCTATAATAGCTCAGAGAACTTGGGAAGCATTTACTTGATGTTTACTGGTTAAAGGATGTGACAAAGGATACAGAAGAACAGGTGGATGAGGTGCATGGGGCGAGGTCGGAAAGGGTCCTGGAGCTTCTGTCTCTGTGAAGTCAGCAGGTGCCACCTTCCCGGCACATGGATGTGTTTGTCCCAGTCTTGGGGATTTTATGGAGGCTTTGTCTTGTAGGCAGGATCAATTATTAACTCAATTTCCAGCCTCTCTCCCCTCCCCCTTGCTAAAGGTTCCAAGCTTTTAAGCCCAGTTTGATCTTTCTGGTGACCACCCATCAAGGAGCCCACTAAGAGCTGCCCCATTAGAACGGAAATTCCAAGGGCTTTAGAAGTTCTGTGTCAGGAGGGGGACAGAGGCCAGTTACAGGTTTCCTACTATGCCCGGGTATTTAAGGAACATTAACTGGTTTAAGCCAATACCACCAGTCCCCGGGAATTTGTTTTCCTTTAAAAGGGATCTGTATATGAGCCATGTTTGAGAAATACTACCTTAAACAGTGCTTCTGAAACAAAAACGGGACTGCACCCGAGAAGCTGAACTTGCAGGGCAGAGCTGGCTTCCGCGCCGGGCACAGGGGCTTACGAGAAGGTGCTTGCTGACACGGACCCTGGTCCGAAACCCAGACCTGCCACTTTGGAGACGTGGTTACTCCCCTCCCTGAGCCTCCACCTCTTCCCTGGTGAGCTGGTACCTGTGTCTCTGGTGCTCTGAGGAGGAAACTGAGAGGAACCAGCCCTAGTCCAGAGCCAGTGAGCGCTGGCTGCTTGCTGTTATCCCAGAGTGCTCTGGGCACCACCTCCCGCCCCTGCGCCTTCCCCACTGTGCTCCAGTCGAGCTGGAGTTCAGTCTCCAACCACCCTCTGCGCGAGCCAGGCTTTCTCCAGCTTCCAGTCTCTGCTCACGCTCTCCTCAGCTCCCTGTGGACCACGTTCCTGACACTGCTGCCCACCCCAGCCCCAGCCCACTGTGCCGCTAGAGCCAGTCTGTGGCTCTGGAGCACAGGTGCCCTCCCGTGCCGGGCTGCAGGGATCTGCTCGTCACTGTGCTCCCAGCGATCAGTGTTGTGCCCAGTAAACATTTACCCAACAGATCAAACGGAAGGCAGAGGGTTTCGCAGGAAACCAGTCCCCGGTCAGCTTTCTCAAGTCTATCGGAATCTTGAATCCAAACAGTCCGTATTCAGGAGTCCGATTTCCCACCACATTTTGCTTTACACCAACTTCAAAATTTAAATTTCAGGAAAATTTGAAGAAAGGTAAAGAAAGTGGGCCTGAAGCCGACATGATGGAGGCAACAGAACGGCACCAGGGACAGCAGGGAACGGCCTTTCAGCCAAGATCACTCCGCTCCACCTGCACACTTCCACCTTCTGTGTCACCATCAGTGCTGCTCGCACGTGGCCGGGTGCAGACCAAGGGAGAGAACACGAACCGCAGTGGGCATGGGACAGCCCAGGCTCAGTGAATAATCCGGAAGACCCAGAGTCCCGGGACTGGCGCACCGTGCGTCCTCCTTTGCAGTATCTCCCAGGCACACCCTCCCCCCAGCAAGCACACTCTCCAGCGAAAAGAGAAATGCTGTGTCCCAACAGAAGACATGTGCCGACAAGAAGTGACCCTCCTCCATGGGAAGTAGAGGGGTCACCTGGTAGATTCACTCAGGGAACCTGAAGGAGTGACGGAAGAGGAGCTACTGCTCTATGCAATGAATATAGAACTAACTGTGGGTGAAAGAAACCAGACAACAAACACTCTGCTTGCTGGGCACGGTGGTGCACACCTGTAATCCCAGCAGCTGGGGAGGCAGGAGGATCACAAGTTCAAAGCAAGCCTCAGCAAAAGCGAGGTGTTAAGCAACTCAGTGAGACCCTGTGTCTAAATAAAATACAAAATAGGGCTGGGGGTGGGCTCAGTGGTTGAGTGCCCCTAAATTCAATCCCTGGTACAAAACAAACAAACAAACAAACAAAAAACAACAAGCCACTTTGCACAAAGTTCAGACCCAGACAAAACTGATTTTATAGTGACAGAAGTCTCTCCAGAGAGTGGTCACATTTAAAAGTTGGCACAGGCTAGTTCAGGAGAGCCTTTCAAGGTGTTGACAACGTGATATTGACCTGAGTAGTGGTGACATGCACACATGGTATTGATCAAGCGGTCGATTTCAAATTTCACACTCATTCCATGTGTGTTACATTTCAATCAAGAATTCCTCTGGAGGGGGCACGCCCTCTTAATAGGCATTTCAGTCAATATGTTCGGAGAGCTCACTCTATCCAGAGAACTGGCAAAAAGAGGCAGGAAGGAGCAGATTGAGAGGTGGCACTTAAGACGCTGTCACCAGAATAGTGGTGGTGCGGTTCACAGTGCCCGAGTCATGCGTTGTGGTGCTCCCATGTCTGGAATCCCACCAGCCAGAAACTGAAGTTGGGTGGTTCCAAGCTGACTTTAGTTTCTTCTAAATCATGAGAATTGCAAGTTCTATGCTTGACTAAGTACAAAAAGGATCAACGGAGCTACCTGATGGACTTCCATTGGAAAGGGGTCCCTGTAACTGCAGCTTAGAGAACAGAGGAGAAGCTCCTGGTGGGGAGGATTTTACTTTGACTTTGTTGAATGCAGAACTGCTGGTGCCTGGGCAAAACCCAGCACATGGTAGGCACAACACAAGCAACCAAGGACAGAAACAGGAAGGCCAGTTAGGAGGTGACCGTGATAATCCACGTGAGAGGGGACAGTGGCCCAGGCATTGTGACAGTGGTGAAAGGGAGCTGGAGTCAGAGAGACGTTTTAAAGGCACAGGTAAAAGAACTTGTGGATGCATGTAGGGGTCTAAGAGGACTCCAAGGGGTTTAGCCCAAGTAAAGGAAGCGGCTGGAGACAGAGGAGTTGCCATCTGTTGAACTGGGAAGACTGGGAAGAAGAAGGGGAGGGAAACCAGGAGCTGGGTTTTGGTCATGGGACATGTGAAATGGCTGGGAGCCACCCAAGTGCAGATGCCAAGTACTGCGTGGCTCTGGAATCCTGCTTAGCTCTCAGTAACAGACACAGGGACCGACGGTCTCTTCTCCTGGACGCACCCTTGGCAGTTCTGTAATTTCTGGTTGGGACAGCTGTCTTAACAGGGGATAAAGGGGATATGCAGCGGTGGCAGAGAGAACACGGAAGCAGTTTGGCTTTTTGACACTGCTGAACCCTGAATTAACCAATCCCAAAACTGCTCTACCTGCAGGTTTGTCATGAAATAATGTTTTTCCATTTGGTATAAGGCCTATTTTGTGGTGTTTTTTATTGTGATAAAATATACATAAAATTATCATTTTAACTACTTAAAAGTACAATCCAGTGGCATTACATACATTCACACTGCACAACCATGGCCACTCCCCAGTTCTGGAACTTTGTCATCCTAGAAACCTGAAACTGCATCCATGAAATAACCCCCCAGCCCTTGGCCATCACTATTCTACTTCCTGTCTCTTTGAATGACTCCAGGGGCGTAAGGAGTGGAATGGTGCAGTGCTCTCCCTTTGGTGACTGGCTTATTTCACTCAGCACAACGTCTTCAACATTCAATCATGCTGAGTTTAAACCAGGTTATTTTTCATCATCATAATGAAATAGCAGAGGCAGGCTAACTTTATAAAGAAAAGAGGTTTATTTTGCTCACTGTTTTAGAGGTTCGAGGGCACTAGCTCAGTTCTGGTGAGGACCTTCTTGGCTGTGTCACACTATGGTGGATGTCAGTGCAGAGGCAGAAGCTTATGTCAGAATGGGCAATCTCATCACCAGACAAGGTGCCGGGGGAGAACTGGATGGGGCCCAGCTTGCTCTTTTTATAACAACTTTTTTCTCAAGATCTAACTTGGGGGTCCCCCTTCAGAACCACACTAATCCTTTCCAAAGGCAGAGCACACAATGACCCGAGGCCTCTCCTCTCACAGGTTCCATGTTCCCACATCAACATCTTGGGGACCACACTTCCAACACAGGAGCCTTTGAGGGGCACATGTAAAACAGCCAAACCCTAGCAGTCATTTTGAGAAGAATCTTTTCTTTGTAACTGACATAAACTTGAGGACAGGAAAGGGAAGCTAAGGAGGGGAGGGAAACCAGGAGCTGGGTTTTGGTCATGGGCTAAGTCACGAGGTCACGAGGCTAAGTCATCAATAAAATAGAAATCGGCGTCAAGGGTGAAAATTCTGACCGCACTATTTTCCAGTTTAGAATTGCTAAAGGCCTGTCCCAAGAAAAAGCTCCAATTCCTTAGTCTGAAACACGAGGTCTTTCATGGACCGACTTTTCGGCTTTGGTGCCTGCCAAAATTGACCTTCACTACATTTTAGTCCACTGCTAGAAAACCAGGCACAACGTCACAAAGCTGCTATCCCAGTGTGGCTGCTGCTCGTTCAGCGCTGCCCCGGCACACTCCACTTGTCCTCCGATCCCCACCGTGGACACTACCAGACAGCCCTGGACAACCCCCAGCCACCATAAGCTCGGTTCTGTTGCCCAGTCACCTCGCCCTGCTCCACCTGCCTGTGCACCTCTCTTCACAGAAGGTCAGCTCTTCAGTTGATGGCTTCTATCATCAGACTTACTGCAGCGCCTGGCACACAACCAAGACGCGGGAACTGTCTGCAGACCCATTACATGCTAGTTATTTTTATGTTGTGGACACACAAAGAAACGTGCTCCTGGAGGACATATTAAAAAAGTCTCACCTTAGGTGCTAGGTCGTCGTGGGAAGGAGTCCATACCTAAGGCACAAAGGGTGGGGCTCCCTAACCTGACAAACTCCTACCTTGTTAGCCAAGAGACTTAAAAGCAGTTTTCTGATTTAGCACTATTATCTCTATCTAATAAAAACCACCCCAGGGCTGGGGATGCAGCTCAGTGGCAGAGCGCTTGCTGAGGATGTGTGAGGACCTGGTTCAATCCCCAGTGAAGCAAAAGAAAAAAACAAAACAAAACTGTACCCAAATCTTTCAGAAATCTCTCTGGCTTTTAATATTTTTATTCTAATTTCACAAAACAGATGCCATTTTTTCTGTGGATTTTTAAAAAAAAACTTATTCTGGAGTCTCAAACATACAAGAGTAGAGGACAAGAGTATACTGGGGCCCCTGCCTGCACCCAGCCTCAGCCCTGGCCACTGCATCCTAAGTGGTGTCACAGAACATATCTGAAGCTTCCTTTGGTCCTGATCAGCTCAGTCCCTGGAGATCTATTTAATTTGGCTCTTTTATCCGTCTTTTGTCAAATCAAGATGATATTTTCAGAATGAACATGTGCAGTTGGGCAGAGAGCCTTCCTTTCAGAACCATGCCACCCCTGTGCTGCCCACCACAGACAGCTGCAGTTCTTACCTCTAACACATGACCAGACAGCCCTGGACAACCCCAACCACCAAGAGGGCCCTGACTGCGGCATGTGGTTCCAAGAACTGCTTTACTGGGGCACATCCAAACACTTCTCTGTAACATCCAGCTGAGCCTCAAGGCTCCCTGGACCTCTGCTTTTGCCTAGGAAATGTTACGAACCCAGGGAGAGGCACCCAGGCCTTGCCATGGGCGTTTCTCAAAGAAAAGTGCCTGCATCTGCCGAGCTCGTCTTTGTTTTCAGTAAACGCAGCGGCCTGAGATGAAAAGCCACCTTGGGGCCTCTGAGAAGCTGATGTGTTCTGGGGAGGAAGCTTGACCTCTAGCCACTCTGGGCCCTGACCTCTTCTCACCTAAACAACGAACCAAAAATAATCCCCATGTCTGTTTCTTTGTGCTGCTGGTGTGACACCAGCTTAGAAGGGAACATGCCATCACCTGGTGGGCGATGCCTCGCTCTGCTCCCATCTCCCCTCCGTGCTTTGGAGGCTCCTAGAAAGTCCTCCGTCACGGTAACTTTCCTTTTGTTAGTCAGCCAAGGAAAAGCAATTACCCTTCAGAGCTGACGTCAGCCAACCTCCTGGACTGACGTGCGCGGGCTGTCTCTGTCTCCCAGCCCTCAGCCTGGCTGCTGCCGCCTCCCCTGAGAAGAGGAACAGGCAGAGGGTGGTGGCCGCGCTCCACCCGTCCATGGCCTGCGTGGGATGCTACCACATCCTGGGCTGCGAATGAGCAGGAACCAACCGTGTGGTAGGCCTCGGGGAGCCCTGATGCAGAGCCTTCAGTTGTCACCAGAGCATTAAGGGTGGGACGAAGGCACAGTCCACACACTTGCTGTGGGAGAACAAGGAGACCTGGGGGTCCCGGAGGATAGGCGGTCCACCCTGTGCTGGGGGCTTCTTCCTGTTCTTAGGCAGGAGATACGTTTTTATCTTCACCGCTTTACCAGCTATGACGATGACAAAACAAGTGGAAAAAGAACACCCTGGAAGTGTCCAGAGTGATATTCTGAGATTTGGCTGTAGTGACCAGCCTCTCAGGTCACCTCTCTGACATCTGCCTCTGCCCAGGACTCACACCTCTTTTGGGAGAAGGGAATACATGCTTTCGTGTGAACAGACTTTCCTGTATATAATGCAAATTAAGCTAATAAAACAGCTCCAGCGGTGTCCCCCAACCTGGACTGAATGCAGACCCAGGGAAGGAGTAAATTAAAGGCAGAGGACACGGCTTGCCGCTGGATGGGATGAAGCACTGCTTAGCTTGGGGAGGGTCCCTTCCCACTGCTGATCTGTGAGACTGGCTGCCAAGATCTGCTGGCCTCTCAGGAGCTCCAGCCTGAAGGAGACCAGAGGGGCAGAATCCCTTTTCTGAAATGAATGTCCTTGAGACTCAAGCCCCTCACAGGGAAAGAACACCTCTGCTTTCCGATTCCCTCTCCCTACAAGCAAGCACTCAGCTCAGGACACAGGCTTCCTGACTGTAAGAAAGGAAGAACAAAGGAAATCGGGAAAGATGCCTCCGCCAACAGCCTCAGGCCCCGCTGAGGAAGCAGGCTGTGGATTCCAGGTTGCTCAGAGCTTTTTAAGTGTGTGGGTGGGGGGTGAGGGGCGGAGGGTTCAAGAAGCTTACAAAGGTGAACCAAAGGCAGAATGGAGTGAATCCAGTGTTTGCTCAAGTTCTGCTCTGATTCTGTTTTAGAAAGAAAATGTCAAGGAAGGGAGCGAGCAAACAACCAACGAATGGGTGGAAGCGGACTGCTCCTCTAAGTTACCACAGCTTTTATTATTAAGGGGATAAATTCAACACTAAAGTCTCAGAACACTGAAGGCGAACACTTTTTCTTTAAAAGAGAAAATAATCAAGAGTAGGAAATGAACCTAAATGCTACTAAGCTTGTGATTCTAACTCCATTTAAAAAAAAGGTGGGGGGGCTGGGATTGTGGCTCAGTGGTAGAGCGCTCGCCTCACATGTGCGAGACCCTGGGTTTGATCCTCAGCACCACATAAAAATAAATAAGTGAAATAAAAGTACTGTGTTGAACTACAACTAAAAAAAAAAAAAAAAGAAGAAAAAAGAACGTAATAGCTGAGTGACTATAAGGTATAAAGCTAGGAGGGAAAGACAACCCTTCTGAGCATGTAAATGCGCACCAGGCACAGCAGAGTAGAGCAGGCACTCTACACATACCACCTTATTTAAAACCTAGAGAGGCTGGGATCACCGTCCAGCAGGAGTGAGAACTTCAGTGCGCACTGCCAGGAAGCGGAAGAACTGCAGTTCAGGACCAGCCTTTGTGGCCTGCCCATCGGACCTCCCCCATGCTGCTCTCCAAGTGGAGTCTGCCACGGGTAAAGCACTCTCCTGGTGCAGTACGGGAAGCACTTCAGCTTGCCTTGATCACCTTAACTTTCTGTGTCTGTGTCTGGTTTTTCAATGTCCTTTGACAAATCACTAGAGAAACAGACAGTGACCTTACTTTGATTTCAATAACAGGGATCAGTAAGAAACAGAAGAATAAATCATAAGAAGGGTCAGATAACACACACAGGCAATAAGAAACCTTACCAACAGACGCGGCTTACAAACGACAACTGCTGGGAAGGGGCGTCCTTTCCAGGAACATGTGGATAAACTGAGGTAACCATTTTAAAAATCATAAGAACTACAATTTAGGTTTAGGGGGAATGTCTTTGTAACAAAGACGGTGAAATGATAGAAACTAGATACTAGAGAAAGGGCAGAAAAGCCAGAGGATTTAAGCTTATAGAAAAGATGACTTGGGCTTGACTGGGGAGACTAAATGGTTAGCGGGTTAACCAGCCCTCCAGCTGCTGACAATGAAAGTATGCGGGCAGAATTTACAATGTGTCCACTAAAAATCATCAAAGATTCAACATTTATTAATTATCAGGCTGAGAAAGGAGAGAATGTGAGCTTCCAGCAGGGAGTGGAAGCTCTTCTGCCTCGGCAGCTTTGCCAATCCAGAAAGGGCGGGGAGACCCATGCAGGCTGGATGGGGACAAGTGGCCTGGCCAGGAGTAATATGGTCACCAGAGCAGAGAACCAACTGCAACACCATGCCCTGGGAGGCAGAGAGGCACTGAGGGGCAGAGTTGCTTTAGAGGCTCAAGAGGTGAAAGAACGGAGGTCTGAATTCTGAGCGGGGACAGACCAAGACCTTCCAGGTGTACTCTGAAGAGCTCCACTTGAAGCTGGGGAGGGACTGCTGTGGGGTCATCCCGATGACCTACAGAGACCAAAAGCCTTGGTCCTGGCCAAACAGCATGCTTAGGGGTGTAGTAAAGAAAGAAGAGTCCCTCCCTAGGGAGGACTAACACATCTAGGTCCCAAAGTATCCCTGCAGCAAATTCTCATGTAAAATGCTCAGAAAATTGTAAAACAAGATGAGGTACTTTGAGATAAGACATGGCAAGAAACCACAGAGTGTGGACAACAGATAGAAACCGTTGGACACAGACTGCAAAAGGGCAGTGCTTGCTATGTTCATAGGAGGCTGAATTTAAGTACGTTAAAAACAATGAGACCATCAAACAAGACATGGCAGAGTTGGAAAAGACAGCCCAAACCAGGGAGTTTAAAGATAAGTAGGACAGAGGCACTGGCAGATCAGACACAGCTGAACCAGCAAAAGGAAGGTGAGTCTGGGCAGTCACGGCACAGCATGGAGAACACCACGGAGGGGAGGGGACGGGACATAGAGGACGGCACAGCTGGAGCCCCGGAAGAGTGGAGGAGAGGAGCCTGTGTGTTATGAACTAGAGGCTGAAAACTACCAGAAGAAGAAGAAAGAAGAAGAAGAAAGAAGAAGAAAGAAGAAGAAAGAAGAAAGAAGAAAGAAGAAAGAAGAAGAAGAAGAAGAAAAAATCAACCCACTGATTAAAGAAGGCTAAAGGCTCAAGAAGGGAGGTCCACACCTAGGCCACAGGGGGCTTAACCAGCGTGAACAAGGACAGTCTGAAATGAAAGTCATTGCAACATCCTGAGGAGTGTCCTCAAAGACAGGGCTTCGTAACTGTGACCTGCATTATTAAAAGCCAGAAAACAGGATATAGATTCAAGGTGTGAAATAAAAACAACTGTAATTCCAGAATTCCCTACAGAAAACTTCCTTTAAGAATGAAGCCAAATAATGACATTTTTATTCAATCAAAACGGGAATAATTTGCTACCAGCAGAATATGACTAAATTAGTACTTGTGGACTTGTGGACTTTAGGAAAACTGTCACAGCCACACTCACACAAGGGGGAACTTGAGAGGCCACCTAATGGCCCATGAAAACATGAGGAGGCAGTCCTCACAGGCAAATTAGAACCGCAAAGGAACGCCCCTAATACTCACCAGACTGCTCTAGCTGAAGCCATACAGCCCCGGTGAGACAGAAACTGCTTGGCAGAACCTTCCAGCTGAACAATGTGCTCCCTAAACCCCAGCAATCCTATTTCTGGACACATATTCCACAGAAATGCATGTCTATATGTCCCAAATATATACACAAGAATATTCGTAAGCTTAAACCAGGAACTACCCAAATATCCAATAAGAGTAGGACAAATTCTGGGACATGTGCATAACGGGATCCTCCATATCTGTGAAAATGAATGAACTAAGCATACAGAGGGACTCAGTTTTACAACGGCGCTGAGAAAACGTAGCAGAAATAAAAACTGCACTACAATGATTCTGCTTATCTAAAATTAAAAACTTTAACTATATATCTAAGGGATACATGATTACATAGTGAAAATAAAGGCAAAAGAAAATACCAAAGAAGTTAGAGGAGTCTGGAGGAAAGGAAGGCAAAAGGGGGGAGAATCATGATTGGAAGGGCCACAGGATGCTGCTGGGATGCCGGTTGCTCCAATTACTGGGCGTAAGGTCATCATTACAGTGGCCTGGTGGCCTAAACACAGGTGTGGCCAAACAATTCATCTGTTTAATGTTTATAGATTTTCCTGTCTTATGTAGTTTATAGGAAAACAATGAAAAAAAAAAAGGGCAAGATTAAGTAATTTCAGCTATGTGAGTCCTTGTTTAAATGGGAAATAAATCACTCTTTCATACCTACATAAAAACAAACAAAAGAGATTTGGGTTGTGATTCCAAATGGACAAAGAAGGAACACAGAATTGTAAATGTAATAACACAGGAAGAAATAACAAAGAAAGTTTGATCAAGTATTTACTGGAAACTGAGAAGTTTTACCTCCTGGAATTCCTCAAGAAAAGAAAAACTTGGGCCTCACAATTCAGACATTCTTGTGCTGACTCAGGAAAGGGAGTGAGACAGCCGGAGGTATGCTCCTGTTCTTGACAATTTCTTTGCTAGGACACCAGACCGCCCTTTATCACTAGTCAGGTGTTAGTGGACCAAATTCAAATTCAGCCCACATTATACTCCCACTGCCTAACTTGAAAAGAGAGAGAAAAAATGTGCTAAATCTATCCTTTGAAACGTAAATCTGATTTTTTATTAGACACAAAAGATTTAAATGATGATTCATGATTGTTTTATAAAAACAAATTATAGAAACTATTTTAATTACTTTTGATTCAATTAATCAACTATTTATTGAGTGATATATGCCTCGCAGCATTAATACAAGGAAATATATTCATTAGTTTCATTTATTTGCTATTGAATCGAGAGTTTATTACATCTCATTGATCTTCTGGAAGGACGGCAATATTTTATTGTTCAACAACGCACACTGATATAAAAGTTGGGGAAAGGTTTTGTTCTGAATGTTTAAAAATGAACCAATTAACTCAGAGACCCTAAATCTTTTTTTCTATTCTGTTAAAAAAACCCCACAAACTTACAAGGATGATAAAGATTATCCACAGGACTCTTGGCTCTTCAAAGCTACTGGTTATGCAAGTCACCAACAGATCATTCTCTACCACCTTGGATATGTACAGTGCATCTCAAAGAAGTCTGCTACCCAGCGGCCTAAAGATTCCCCTGTGCATTTTGAAAGGGCTATATCAAGACAACAGCAGAGTAAAAATGAACAACAACAATGAAAAGGCAGATAACTTATAAAGGAGCTATAGGGGATCTAACAGAAGCCATGGCAGTGACTTGCAGGCGGGTGATGCAGTGGGTCATCTGACAGCGCTCGTTTCCTCTTATCAGGGAGTCTAAGGTGGAGGTCCACTGTCCTCTGTCTCACAAGAGGAGTGGCCCTGTTGTCACCAGTGCAGGATGTGTGCTGTGGCACAGATCATTCTCACTACTGTGTTCATGGCCCAAATACCTAGGGTGTCTCCAAGAAGTTAAAGTCTGTGCTATCTTACAGCCTGGTAGGAAGAGAGATCCTTTCTACTGATCATCCCTTTAAATACAGACTTTAAGAGGAAAAATGGGGCAGGTAGAAATGGCACTCTCCTATAATCCCAATGACTTGGGAGACTGAGGTAGGAGGATCAAGTTTGAGACCAGTGTTGGGAATTCAATGAGATCCTTTCTTAAAATAAAAAACAAAAAGGGCTGGGCAAATAGCTCAGTGGCAAAGGGCCCCTCGTTCAACCCTCAGGAACCACACCCTAAAAAAGAGGAAAAAATGGCAAAGTAGGAGTTTTCTGAGGTGAGTTCCTCCACTGAATCAACCAGTCAGTAGAGAAACAACTATTCTGGAATGCTGGAGCCCGTTGAAACATGTATAACTACTAGAGGTGTGGTTGGAGAAGAGAGAGGCTGCTGAAATGGGGTCAGAGAGCAGAGTGCACAACCACCTACCATCCCATTCCTTGGCCCCATCACAGCCGCAGGGATTGCAGCCTGTGCTCCTTGGGCAGCTGCCTGGGACAAGGGTGGGCAGAAATCCCCCAGGCTGTGCATTTTGTTCAGTTTGGAGGGACCAGTGAAAAAATTTTTGTTTTGGATCCCTCTGGCTGCACTGGCTTCCCTGGTAAGGTCTACTGGAAGATCTGAATAGACACATACCCTTATTGTTGGATACAGATATTTAAGGAAATCCCTCTTAGGTCACAGGCTGATCACAGAGATAAGAAAAGACATTTCAGTGACCACGCATATAAAGAATATAGGCACTGCAAAAATAGTTTGGAAAAGGCACTAGACAAATGGATGAATGCAAAAAAAATCTGATTTCCAGAATTAGCATATTATATACTAAAATGTCCAGTTCTCAACAATAAATTATAAAGCATACAAAGAACTTGACTCATTCACAAGAGAAAAGAATTTGACTATTCCTCGGACTTTGAAATTACCAAACACATTAAGTCAACTATATTAATGCTCCAGGAGCTAAAGGAAACCATGGACAAACAACTAAATGATAATAGGGAAACACTGTATGAACAAAGAGAGAATGTCAATAAAGGGATTATAACAAGAAACCAAACAGAAATTCTAGAGTAGAGAGTTAAAATAGCTAAAAAGAAAAAATTCACTAGAGGGCTTTTGACGGCAGTTATGAGTAGCCAGAAGGCAGAATCATTACACCTAAGGATAATGCAATTGAACTGATCTACTCTGAGAAGCAGAAAGCAAAAAGAATTTAGAAAAATGTGAGCAGAACCCCAGGGACCAGTGGGTCACCATCAAGGATACCAACATATGCATCATTGGAGTATCGGGAAAGATGAGGCATAAGATGTAGGAAAAAACAGTAAAGAAATGATTGAAAACATAAAAGACATAAATCTATATGTTCAAGAAGCTTAGTAAATCCCAAGCAGGATAAACTCAAAGAGATTATAAATCTATGTTAACAGACACGTAGGTATATAATCTGTGACAATAACAAAGGGAGAGGGACAGAGATGTACTGGAGCAGAGTGCTTGCCTACTATGCACAGCATGCCACCATCAACAGCAGAACACACATCTTTCATAAGTGCACAGAGGGCGTTCGTTCTCCAGGACAGATCATAGGTCAGTCCATAAAAAGAGTTTCAACAAATTTAAAAAGACTGAAACCAGACAAAGTACCTTTTCCAATCACAATGGAATGAAACTAGAAATCAACAGATGGAAAGGTGAAAAACTCATAAACATGTGAAAATTAAATACACTCTTAAATAGCCAAAGAAGACATCATGAGGAAAACATTTTGAACAAATGAAGAGAAAAACACAACATTCCAAAACTTAAGAAAAGAAGCAAAAGCAGTGCTCAGGGAGAAATTTATAGCTATAAATGCTTATGTTGAAAGAAAAAAAGTCTCAAATCAGTAACCTACCCTATACCTTAAGGAACTAGAAAAATAATAAACTAAACCAAAGCTAGCAGAAGGAAGGCATTGATACAGGTTAGTTATAAACATAGAGTAGAAGAACAACAGAGAAAGTAAAAAAAATAAAGAGTTCCTTCTTAATGAAACTGGCAAGCCCTTATCTTAGGTTGGCCTCCCAAAACCAAAAAAGGAACTTATTGCTAAAATAGAAATCAAAGAGAGGGCTGTACTATTGACTTTACAGAAATAAAAAGAATCCTAAGAGACTATTACGAACTCTGTAAACTAACACATTGGATTACCTAGTGTTATGAACAAATTCCCAGAAACCAACTATAAAAACTGACTCTAGAAGAAACAGAATGTCTAAATAGACTATAAAAAGTAGAGACTAAATCAGCAAACAAAACTTTTCCAACCAAAAAAAGGGGCCATGATCAAATGGCTTTACTGGTAAATTCTATTAAATAATTACAAAAGAATTAATATCAATTCTTCCAAAGAGGAAGGATACTTTTTCTTTGGCATTAGAGTAGAGAAGACAAGTCAAAAAGAATCGAGGTGTTTTTCCTAAGCCACCCCAGCTGAGACCCTCAACATCATGGGACACAGAGGAACCATCTCTTTCACGCCTTGCTGAATTTCTCTATAAGAGTTATTAAGTATGCAAGCACACACACACAAATAGGTTGCTATCTGAAGGCTCTAAATTTTGGGGTGGTGCATTATACACCAATACATAACTAAAATAACCAGTAATTGGTATAATACGCAATAAAAAGCAATGGACTACACAGGGTACAGATGTGGGGCTTCTTGAGCTGTCATACTGAATATTTCTTTTTTTTTTTAATATTTATTTTTCAGTTTTCGGCAGACACAACATCTTTGTTTGTATGTGGTGCTGAGGATCGAACCCGGGTGGCACGCATGCCAGGCGAGCGTGCTACCGCTTGAGCCACATCCCCAGCCCCATACTGAATATTTCTAAGGGACGGACAATCTAGATAACCAGCTGCTCAGAGAAGCTCAAGTGGGATGCATAAGGAAATTATCCAATGGCCACAATCTAAAATCCTAAATCCAACAGTTTAAGCCAGAATGCCTGAGTTAAAAATTCCCTTGTATGACCTGTTGATATTGAAATCTCTAAACTTAAAGGCTCTATAAAGTCACCATCTTGAAGGCTGCTATGGAAGTAGCACCAATATTTTAAGCATGATTTAATATCACCTGCTCACCTAAAGGGGAAGAATCTGTCAAATTCCTGCTTCTACAGGATCTAATATAAAATGCCTTTATGAAACTAAATGGGTTAAGACAATGTCAAGTGTTTAGAGAATAGGACAGTACTATTCCTAGGAGAGTTATGCAGCCGTGAGGAGCATGGCAGCAAGCCATTAAAACAAACTTCCTGATGGACACGTATGCAGGAAAGGCCACCTTTGAAGAGGGGCTTCCTTACTCAGAGAAGTCTATGAAGTGTCCAACTTCATAAAAGTGGCAATCATTTATCTTTAAGCTCCCAGACTTTGCAGGAATGTTATCAGAGACCACGTGATGTGCCCTGTTTCTCCTAGGCTA
Source organism: Marmota marmota marmota (assembly GCF_001458135.2). Lineage (NCBI taxonomy): Eukaryota > Metazoa > Chordata > Mammalia > Rodentia > Sciuridae > Marmota > Marmota marmota. Next base: position 2,698,135 of record NW_025999944.1, read on the forward strand.
AAGCTCAAAACCATCATTCCAATATTCATAAGCAAAGAGGAACAAGAATAGGGGAGAGAAAGTCTAAGCTAGCCTTTGAGACTTTCAGGTACATATTTCTGAAACAGAAGAAGGCTAGACTGCATGGATTGGGAATCAGCAACAGCACTTGCCAAAGGCTGTTCTTCAGGTTCTGACAGGCCACTACAAATTGATATCACTAGCTTTTGCCAAGGAAGTGTCATGAAAAATTCAGATGCCTACAAGATCAAGTAGCAAAAACTCACTGGTGGCCTATTCAGGAATATTCAAAATGTGTGCTAATGAATAGTGTCATGTGATGCCAAGTGAGGAATGGTTTAATGCATTTGACATGCAAAGTACTACAAACTGGTACCTGATTCACCTATAAATGAATAAGTGTCAACCAGGGAATAAGGATTCCTGAGAGGAGACATGCAACAATGTCTCCATGTGGAGCCACAACACAGACATCAATTAGCAAATATCTAGCTAACTCGTTATCTAGCAAAGTCGCATTCTCCACTATCAATGCCAGTCTTGATTAATAATGATGCTGAAATTAATACAGATCTTGTAGTATCATCTTTATGTTGTATCTATTGTTTTTAAAAAGAAAGATACTAATAATGATTTTAAAAAGTCTTATTGGAACATGTGTTGAGAAAGAAATATGTATGACCATTTTGAGAATACAAAATGAAAGGAAGGAATGAACAAAATCCAGAAAATGTACATTTAATTAGGGGCCATTTAGGGGATAATTTATAAAAAGACAAATTATGTAAACAGCTAAAGGAGAGAGAACAAAAGAGGAAACAATCTTTTCCTGTCCTTTCTGATAAGTCCCACATTAACACAAGACGCCTGTGGCACACACTGGTTTGCATTTGGCAGGTTTCCTGTGTCCATTAGCAAAGAGCTACGCCATAATGAAGAAAAGCTTTTCTAGGCACTTTGGTAAGGATTATGAGTCCATTATCAGACAGACCTAGCTACAAATGTACCCTTCCTTTCAACTAGACTATAATGCAAAGAATAAAACAACCTTCACCTGAAACTGAGGGAGATGTGTAGTGGCCTGGAATACAGGAGAAGTCTCTGGGGTCCAGCAAGTAAGTCTAAGACACTTGTAGTGTAAAGCAACAAAACAACTGCTATGTTCTGTTCACAATAATTTTATTAATTAGTGGCTATGGGGAATAAGATCATTAAGTTCGGTCCTAGGAAGCCATACTGGATTATATAAGGCATAAGCACATCGATTTTTTGACTACTGGGAATTGTAGGCACAGCTTTAGGGTCATATGACTGTGCATCATGATTAAGAATGATCTCATCTCCATAGTGACTTGTTTAATCACCCTATATTTAAATTCTTCCCCCCTCCCTTGTTCTTGGGCTTTTTAATAGATTTAAACAAAATGGCTATCAGCTTCTGACTTCAGTGATTTCTGTCACTAACCATTCAGACATTTCCCTCCTTTCTCACCATTACTGTGTGATCTATCAACCTTGTACAATTCTTGGCCAATGGCCATATTAATTTTCTACTTGAAAGAACACAAATAGAATCCTGCTTATGACGAAGGCACGGGGAGCTTGGGGAATAGCTGTTCATCTTACTGCATAGCAATTAGCTCGGCAAATGAAACAGTGACATGACTCTGATACCTAGCCAAAATTGCCAGAACAAAAAACTCATTCTGTAGGGGGCGTTAAACGGCTTTTTGAATAGTGGCTATTGACAGTTACATTTGCTCTTTTAGAAATGGTATGGGGAGTATGACATAAGAGATCTCCAGTTTCCATGGTGATTATTAGTGATGGCATTTTAAATGTTACGGCTAGCTTCTACAGTATAATTCTTGCACCTCACACTATACATGAGGGAAGAAAAAAACTGCCTCATCTTGACAGGTCTGAAGGAAAGAATGAGATCATCCAAGCAGATAAACGACATGGTTTTTAAGTAAATACGAATTGTTAATCTTAAATAGATGTGTGTTGAATGAAGACACATGGGTAAAGGAGATATTAAAGCATTGGACCGAATTGGGAAGAATTACTTAGACACTCAGCAGTAATTTATGGTTATTTCCTGCTTATACATTATTCTACAAATTGGTCGTTCTTATGACACTGATTTACCCATTTCTACAAATAGGAAGAGATTATCTTCTTAGTCTGAAGCAAATTAATCCCATGTGGAGAAGTCATCTGGAGAAGTAGGGAGAAACTGGTCTTCCTCTGAAGGTGAAGACCCAGCCAGCCAGAGCCCCTGGGTGCTCCTGAGAGGCAGCAGGGCACCTCACACCTTCGTTCCTCTGCTTGCCCCTCAACACCTGCAGCAATATTGATGTCATTTTTGTTTTATTTAACAATATTCACATTTAAAAATTATGGTCAACTTTAAAACACACTTTATTAAGACCATTATATGTAGAATGAATATACCTAAAAAACTCCTCTAAAGAAGTACTTCATTTGACTTTGATAAATGCAGAAGTTTTCAATTTTCTCATACAGATTAAAGGTAGTACTGTACTATTAGGTCTTTTTTTTTTTTTTTTTAAAGATGATCAGCTATAAAACATTGAGTGTATACCTATAAATAAATAAAATATACTGAGTTATATTTATTATACACTATAAATAAAATATCCTGAGGTAATACAGATAAAAAGCAATTTTGTTTCTTAACAGGGAAAGCAAGAATATAGTCACTCTGACTAGAGATTCAAATGAGATCTACTGTGCAGTTAATATTGTTTAGAGTTAGAACCAAAGGTCATAAATCTAAACTAAGAAAATCTTCTGGCAAGATGAAAGGAAATTAAAATGAATCTGAACACAATTTAAAAAAATTGTACATAGTGCAGTACTTTTACAGACAGGTAACCAAAATGATAAATGATTCTGTCTCTTCTTTACTCAAGTTATCAGTTATGCCAAGAGAGAACATCTAGGTCACCACTGTGTATGACCTACAGGAAAGCTGGCAGACCCAGAACAAGGATGGATTTGCACATTAAGGCCAAGGTCAGAGAAAAATGTAGGCCAAATAGTTCACAAAGTGTCACCAGCTGTGACCAACATTAATATATGTCCATGAATTGCAAACAGGATTAACTACCCATGGGAGACTTCAGCATCATCATTGTCATCATCAAATGACCAACCTACAATGGGACTCAGATTCATTACTGATGAAATTCAGGTCCTCTAACATGCTCTCAGAAAAATAATCTACTTAAACTATAATCAGGAAAACTTAAGTGGTCATGTTGAGGAGTAAAGAAGTGAAGATTCTAAGGGACAGAATTCTAGATAGGTAGAAATGTACAAGATATCCTGATTCATTTGCTTTTAATAAGAAAATAAAGGCCCATGGAGATCTAGTAAAATTATCCTAGGTCACAAGGAGGGCCACTGGCAAAGCAGGAATGGAATCCTGGCCCCCTGCTCCTCCCAACCCCCATCACTGTCTCTTTCTGAATGCTAGCTATTATCTAATGGGGCACTGTGAATATAATGTAGCCCATAAACACCAGTACTATCATAAAGAGGTTTTCATTATAAGGACTGACATACAGAGACTAATTGCTTGACTTTTTACACAAATTAAAACACACACACTCACTTCTCATAATTATTCTTAAATCAGAAGAACCAAAATCAAAGTAAAGAAACATGTAAAGAAAAAGAACACTGTACATAATAAACACTCCTTCCGGTTCTGAATAGACATCTCAGGTGTCTGAGAAGAAACCTGAACAGAACAGTAATATATTGCTAAACTGGAGAAATTAAACCCAACATCCACAAAGCAGAAGTTCTAGGTGTTTTCACTAGAAGGATAACCAGAGCTTGAGTCAAACAGAAGAGTCAAGGCCTATGTGGTTCTCTACAGGGATCAATGGTGGGGCTCCCAGGCCAGAGTGACACCCGCTTTGTCCTTTTTTGGGAAGAACTAGAGTTCCAAGTGGGCATTCCAGGGCTCTTCACCTAGAATCCCACCGGCCAAAAGAAACCCCCTGAGCCGCACGCAGCAGAGCTGCTGTGCTAGCTGACAAGGGGAGGCTCTTCCCTGCTACCACGGAGGCCTCTTGTTATTTTACAAAGTCTCCATGAGGGTGATTTAAAACTGAGCTATCATTTAGATTTGGATAAAAAGCTGGAAAGAGGACAGATGCTGATTTCCACTAGGAAAGACACCCTGCTCGGAAAAGCAGAAACCGATCTGAGGCTCTTATGAGCCACTGGATGTGACCTCAGGCAAGTCAGGGGCCTGAAACATTTCAAAGAGAGACAGATGTCATGAAGACAGATAAAATAATGTCCAGCAATGATGGAACATGGACACTCTTCAGCTTTAAAACTGATTAGGTTCCCACAGACACTAGAAAATCATGCAACTGCGTATCAGTCGCTCCCTATCAGTAGTGCAGTGCTGCCAGGGTCACAGAGTCACCCCCACCGTGATGACTGGGGAAGGACATGTGGAAGCGAACACTAAAATCTTGCTACTCAAACGTATTCTGAAGACAATGACCAGAGGTATCACTCAGGAGTGCTCAGAAACGTAGGTCCTCACTAAGGAGTCTGGATCTGCATTTCAATAAGCTTTCCAGGTGATTGCTAAGCACAGTCAAGTCCCAGAGTTCTTTAATGAAAACACTGACAGTGCTCTGGCAAAAAGACTAATGGAAATTTCAGGTGTTATCAACCCTACAGAGATGCACATGCAGAATGGGTTCAGTCAGTGTGGCCCTATCCTGGTATTATCCACAGGTAAAATGGCTGAGAGGTAAGCACTTTTTACTACAGGTATCAGTATCAAGTGAGCCTCAATTAGACATCTTCTTTGTGTAATTAAGGTAACAGAGAAACATATATATAGCTAGAAATGGCAAGAAATGCTCTATTAACCTGGATAATACCAAAAGTCACAGCCAGACTAAATGACCAAGTGTACCTGTATGATTACATTTTCATAATTATAATCATTAAGACCTGGGAAAGGGTATTGATTTAATGATTGGCAAAAACATTGATTTTTTTTTTTTAAACCTCATTTCAAATTTCATTTTCAGAAAGACTGTTTTCTCCAAAAGTGTGGTTAGCTTTTGGAATGTGGTAGTCTGATGGGAAAACAAAATACCACTGAGGAAAAATAATCTATATTGATCCTGGCTTTCACTATTTTGGCTCCTACTACGAATCAGCCACTTTCTGTAGGGATACAATCCTAAAGAGTAGAAATGAAAGAGTGTGCATTCACATCAGAATTTCCTTTTCACGCCCCTTTCCCCAGTACTTGATGTCCTGGTTAAGGAACAGGGAAGTTCCTGATGAGGTTCAGAATGCACTAACCCCCGACAGGTGATTTGGCACTGAAAATTTTAAGCTGAAAAAAAGATAAGAAAATAGCAGGTACAGGAAGGCCTCTCTGACCTTCCCCTACCCTTCTCCCGTGAAGCAGAGGTAAGGCCCTCCCTGAATTGGGGAATAGGAGCATCCTTACCTCTGAATGAACAGGGCTTGCTAAGTGCCCCTGCCCTGGTTTCTTACCTTTAGCTCATTCTCCCTTGTCCAATCATTTCCCCATGACTTTCCAATTTAAATCAAGTACCTAGTATCAAAACACTATATCAAGTAGCTAGTATAAAAACTCAGGCTTAATAATTTCTTTGGATCTTCATTTCCTTATGAAGGCTCCTGGGTTCTGCAAAATTTACACTATATAAATCTGTATGTTCTTTCCCTATTAATTTGTCTTTGCTGGTTGAATTTCAGATCCAGTCAGGGAACCGAAGACAGTTGAGGAAAAGTTTGTCCTCCCCTGTCCAGGAATGAATCACTGAGGACAGTACTGAAGGAGCAAGAACACTGCTTTTACCCATCTTACACTGACAACTGAGGCTCCATTTTAATTTTCTGAACAACACTGATAATCTCCACACTGATTTAAATTTTTCTTGAATCCATATCATCAAATTCCATTTCCCCAGACAAAGTAACTGGGCACAAAGCACAAGAGAGATGCTGACCACAATGACCAGTGTGACAGATGGCGAAGAAGAGAGGATGCTGATAACTGGCTCTGCACTCTCAGAGAGGGAGCATTTCTGATAGTTCCAGTTCACCAAACTGCTTCCATGATTTTTCTGAGTGTTCAGGCACAAGTCTTTCATTGTCAGTCCTAATTTTAAACATAGTAATCATAAATGGGGCAAGAGAGCACTGAGGTAGACTTCATAGTATTACCAAATTTAAAATGTGGATGAGTCACGAATTTCTCCTTCCCCAAGTTACCTGAAATAACAGCTATTTTCCCAGATCCGTGTTCTTCTCGAGCTATTCTTTCTGCCTCCTCCATCAGCAGCATGCCAAATCCCTAGAAGGAGCAATAAAGAGGTTGGGGGATTAAGAAGGGAGGAAGTCCATCAAAAGAAGTCCACAAAACAAGAAGGTTACAATTTTTTAGTTGCTAAAAAATCTACTTACGTGAGTAAGAAAGAAGAAACCATTCAATTATACCAATACTTGACAGCTGACAGGTGGAAAAGGTTTAACTTTCCAACTAGAGCTACCAAATGGTATTCTGTGGAGGATATAATCTAGTCACAGCAAGGGGACAATGCCTCACAAGAGCCACATCTTTTTAGGTAAGTTCTAGGCAGTCTCCAGATGACGGAAGTCTGGGGCTGTAAGTCTGATTTGTCATCCTTCCACTTTCTAAAGTGGTTTAGAAATCAGGCAAGGTCCTTTACTTTGCCAATTGTGGGGCTTACCCTAAATCCACTATTGGAACTTTTAACACATTTTTCTGAATTTTAAAGAGTGAGTTACTAATTTTAGGTTGGGGTCAGAACAGGGGTCCACTGAATAAACTACAGCTTGCCATTTTTGAAGGGCTTCACTGTTCCTTATGTGCTTTCACGTCATCCTCTCACTTGAGTGCACAGTTGACTCATAAAATTGCCAGTATTATGAGTTCTGACTTCCACAAGCAGAAATTTCACATGGTTCAATCTGATATATTCAATTAGCTGAATCTGTTTGTCCTTCCTTTTGCCCCATCACTCACCAGAGGGAGCAGTGTGGAGGGAAAACATGGTGGAACAACTGAAATGCTGATTCTTTTGTTCTTACTACTCCCCTTTCCCCTTTCCTCTGCCTCCAACACCATTCCTTTTCTCTTTTCCTACCTTGGGCAATTTCTTTTCTTTTTTAATATATATTGTTTGAGTTGTTGATGAACCTTTATTTTATTCATTTATTTATATACGGTGCTGAGGATTGAACCCAGTGCCTCACACATGCCAGGCAAGTGTTCTACCACTGAGCCACGACCCCAGCCCTTGGGCAATTTCTGAATTATAAGCCAAACAAAACCAGAATACAGGATACCTGATGCTGAAATTTAGTAGGATCCCGGCTGCTCACAGGGACTACACTTCCATACACATGCAGTTCCCGGACTATGGACACACCTCCACCCAACTCAAAACGGAAAGTTTCCTCTGAGCACTTTCGTAATCGCAGGAGGCCAATCAGAATGTCTTGATCAGGATCTTCATATGACAAGAATGTTTCCCAGCCTCCATTTGCAACATAATCTCTCCTTACCAATTCAACCTATTGATCAGAAAGTGAACAAAAATATTTTTCAAAATTAAAAACCAAGTTCATTTTTATAATCGTATGTATTTATTTAGGCTAATATTCAGTTAGGAAAAAAGAATGAATCATTGCTAATTATGTTCTTTTTACTGGTCTCCTCTCAAACAGTACCAATAAATAAGAGTTCATGCCTTGATCATGAACTGTTATAAATGGAAAACCATTTAACAAATATTTGAAGTTAATTAACCTGAGATTCTTCCAGAAACCCAGCTCAGTTAATGCTTCTATGTATTTAAATCTTTGATCTTCCATGAACAGTCTCTAAGGTAAAATTACAAATCATGTCTTAGGAGCACTTGTTTAGTTCCAAATTCTCAGATGTTCAGTGGTTGCCTTTTCTTTTTCTTTATGGTACTGGGGATTTAACCCAGTGGCACTTAACCAATGAGTTACATCACAAGCCCCCTCCCCCTTTTTTAAAAATATTTTTTTACTTGTCAATGGATCTTTATTTTATTTATTTATGTGGTGCTGAGAATCAAACCCAGTGCCTCACGCATGCCAGGCAAGCGTTCCACCACTGAGCCACAACCCCAGCCCCATCATGAGCCCTTTTTGAGACAGAGTCTTGCTAAGTTGCTGAGGCTGGCTTTGAACTCAAAATCCTCCTGTCAGCCTCCCAGCTGCTGGGATTACAGGTGTGCACCAACACTCCTGGCAGTGGTTTAATTTTCTAGATCTTACTTCCTCCACTAGAACCTGTTGCAGGGGATGGGGGTGATCCCTTGTATTGTGATGAGGTTTAAGAAAGTATGACATCTCACAGAGCTCTTAAATCGTACCTAGTTATGGAACAATTATATTAAAGAAAGTTCAATCACTGGGCAGAAGCTTTTACGGCAAGTGTTGTGGTGGGAATCTATAAAGAGTTATGACTCTTCAACTCATTGTACAAATGGCTCTGGTACTTTGCATAAAAATGAGCAATATGTAATGATATGCATATACCCATAAATCTACACGTTTGGATATAGGTACAGCATCTATTCATTTGCTTATTCCCCAATGGGCAAGAGTTGATAAGCTCTACCAGAAGGTAGCCACTACAGATGTGTGGCTATCTACATTTGAATTAATTCAATAAAACTAAACCTTCAGTTCCTTATTTGTACTAACTGCATTTCAAGTGCTCAAAAGTCACATTTGACTAGTGGCTACCATATTGGACAACTCAGATCACAGAACATTCCCTGTACTGCAAGTAAATTCTGATAGACAGTAGTGATCTAGAATAAGATGCAGTCTTGTTTTTCCTATCCTGGCTCTTCTATAATTCAGTTACCTTCATATTTGGCTTTCCTAGCTTGACATCTGTATCTAATCTTCAGTTATTTTCTGCTCTGAGTTATTCATTGACTTTTAGGACTTGGTACTCTCTGTAAGACGGTGGGGGTCCAGGCTCGGCAAAGACATAAACTGACCTGATAGGGCCGTACTTTGTGATGAATTTCTTGGATTCCAACCTCTCTGGTTCTCACATCTCGACACTGCAAAAACAAAAACAAAAATAAAAAAAATCAGGCAGAGATTGGAGGAGAAATTAGAGAAATTAAATTCACAACTAATTCATTGTTTATTTAAACTTCTCTTATTTAAGCCAAACCCTGGGCTGAAAATTACGTTTGGATACAATTTACACTGAGATAAAGTAACTGAACTTAAAAAGGCCCATCTTTAATAAATTTGAGAATGGAGGAAACCGGAATGACAAATTTATGAATTTGTATTGTTTTACTTTTAAACTAAATTTAGACTTTAATTTTGCTCAAGGGATATAACTATTATGTTCCTCTGACTTAAGAACCAACTACAACCTATTGTATTAATATATTTCTGAAGGACTGTGACGTGTGAAATTCCATGAAGAAATAAGAGTTCATTATTTAGTTTTCAAAAAACAAAGCTCCTTCCAGTTAGGAAGGAAACCCCAGGAAACAGCCAAGATAATATTCTGTTGATGCAGACTGCACAGCAAACAGGTTATCACTCCCTGTAATTACTGATCTACTCAATATGTACTCCTGTACGGCAGCTTGTATGTGGATGTGTTATAGTTACATGTTCTCGATGAACACTGCTATTGCTTTCTTGCATGCTTTTTTTTAAAGGCAGAGATAGTCTGTGCTTACTTTCTGGGAAAGTCGTTGCCTATGGGTACTAGGCATCTTTGACTCTGATTGAATACTAGTCTTCAGACTCAATCTCAGTCTACTTAATGAGCTAGCGAGGCAGGAAGGGTTAAAGAAGAGGAACGGACAAGGACATTGTCAGTCACCAGGCCCTGCAGTGCCCTCAGCAGCGGTACTCTTAGAAGCCAGAGATGTAGAACAAGGACGGCTGAAGAACAAGAGTAGGCACACAATCTTGTTTAATCACTCTAAATGCATTTACTTCTTTTCTAGAACTTAAAATTATTATTATTATTTTTTTTTTTTGTAGAATAAGCCAATGTTGTTTACAGACTTTCTTTGGGCACAAAATCTTCGGAAAAATTTTCTTTTCTTTTTTTTAAAGAATTTTAATATTTATTTTTTAGTTTTCGGCGGACACAACATCTTTGTTTGTATGTGGTGCTGAGGATCGAACCTGGGCCGCACGCATGCCAGGCGAGCACGCTACCGCTTGAGCCACATCCCCAGCCCCGGAAAATTTTTCTTAATAATTATTTGAGAGAAAATACAAACTATCTTAGGCAAGTCCACAATGTGAAATTCTTGGAACAGAGTTTCTCAAAGCATGGTCTAGGCTTGAACTGTGCATGAGAGCCAGGTACATAGTGCAGTGGATGCCTGTGCCACATCCCCACCCACTGAATCCAAATCTCTGAAGACAGAACCAGCCACCAGTGCCTTGGGTAGACCCACTCCTGTCCTCTCTTCAGCAGCTCTAAGAAGTATCTAGGGCACTGAATTTCAAACCTTCCTCTGACTTAAGAACCAACTACAAGGAGAGAGACTGTTAAGTTACAAATTCCTCTGTTCTGCCAGCGCCAGCAGAGAGGAGGTGATTAGTAAACATTTGTAAAATAATAAGTGACTTAAATAAACATGGATGGGGTGAAGGAGCAGGTTATGTGGGGCAACAGCACTGTTTGGTAATTATTTCCTACACATAATCCTTGTTTCTTCAAATTTCTTTTGGGGAACCACATCTTATTCTTCTACAGCCTGAACACCTAATACTTTAGAAGAAAAATGTTTTTGAAAGCAGGAGTTGAACACATAGTTGGCAATCAAAGCAGGTAGGAAAAACAACCATTCAACTGAAAAGCCTACAGAGGAAGGCAGAGGAGATGATGGACAGAGTGCAGCCTTCACTGCTGTGTGCTTCCGCTCCCAGGTTACACAGAACACCTTCAGTGCATGCAGGTGTCCTAACCTGCCTGGTAGGAGCAGTCTGTAAGAGGACTGTCACAGAGCGTTTGCCTGTGAGGTTCCTTTTTCCTCAACAGTGATGGACTGACAGCCAAATCACTCTCACCTGTATTCCAAGGTCCTTCATTCTCGCAAACGCCAGCTCCCTCAGGTTGCCATGCTCCACTCCTGAGCTGACCAAGGGCATGGGAATATCTCTGCAGGAGAAAAACATCAGCTGTAGCAAAATATGAATCCTTTTCCATCACAGTAAGACAGGGGTATTAAAAAAAAAAAGCAAAGAAAAGAAGCAAAAACCCTATTTGCTTATTCTTCAATTTGTTTTGTTTTAAAATATTTTATTAGTTTTTAATGGACCTTTATTTATTTATATATGGTATTATATTATAAGCACTCTACCACTGACCCACAGCCCCAGCCCCTTGGTTTTTTTGCTTTTTTAAAATCTTAGACACTGTATCTTTTATATACTGATTTTTTTTTTTTCCTCCAGGAGGGTGTTGGGGCGACTAAAATGGAACTCACAATTTCAGTTTTTGATTGACATCTCCTTGATGCCTGGCACTTTATACCAATGCTAGGAATTAAATTTTATCTCTTCTCATCTTTAGGCAATATGCTGTTCTTCTAATGAGTCACTTCTAATTTCAAATGAAATTAGAAACAGACAAGAAAACAGGCTGAATATCAAAATCAAGAAGTAGAATCAGAGCTGCCCTGTACCTCAGTTTTCCATCCATAAAACCAGTTTTCATCAACTTCTTGGTTTTCTGTGAGAGACATCTGATAGAAATCATTTTATAATATCACAAAGTACAAAACCAAGCCCAAAAGCCTAATAACCATTAGTACAGATTTTTGGCTGAAGAGACATTTGTACTAAATAAAACAAGAAATATTTTTTTTAAAAAATAAACTTCAATTTGTTTAATGAGGAGAAATAGCAACTTCTATTAATGCACTGCTTTATAGCTTACACTTTCCCACATAGTAACTGAATGACAAAAGTAACCAGGAAGCTCAAAAGCCCAGTAATAATTGGTCTCAAAGAATATTTTTTCACCTCATTTCACAAAAATCGAAATTAGAAGTGATGCATTAGAAGAATATCATATTGCCTAAAGATGAGAAGAGATAAAATTTAATTCCTGGCATTGGTATAAAATGCCAGGTATTAAGGAGATGTCAATCAAAAACTGAAATCATAAGTTTCATTTTAGTCATCCCAATATACCCCTGGAGAAAACAAAAAAAAATAAACAACAACAAAAAAATCAGTATATAAAGATACAGTATCTAAGATTTTTAAAAAATAAAAATAAACAAAAAAACCCAAATTGAAGAATATGCTTAGCACATCTGCTTTCTATTCAAAGACAAACCTCAAATTTGTTTTGTCTAATATTTGGTTGATCAGAAGAAAGATGAAAGAATAGTCAATTATCTTCTATTCTCATGTTGCTTTTGAATAGTCTCAATTTTCACCTGTCTTCGTATGTTAAATACAATTAGCTAATTTATCTACTTGATTCTAATAAGATATTCCTTACTCACAAGTATCAAAAGCCAATCAATTTGCACAATGAGCTATACACAATTAAGTTTATTAGGCTCTGGAAGCCAGCAGAGTTTTCATAAAACACTATAAAGACAAAGAGGAACGGGGGTTCAAAGTGAGAGTGATATTACACACACACACACACACACACACGCATGCACACACACGAGTGATCAAGTTTTATAGTAGAGTGATATAATAGTATATGTGGTTGACATATAGGTTTTAGTGAAATAACTTTCTATTTTCGGAAATATAATTCCTTAAAATCAAATATATTTTAAAGTTAGTAATCAGATGAAACTGAATGAAAGCTATTAAGGTAAAAAGTATGTTTTAGCAAGGAATATATATATATATATATATGTTTATATATATAAGTAAATATATATTGCTTTAAATATTTTGCTGTTTCATATTATATATGCCAAAGTTAAAGTCCTCTACATGTCCTTTTTCACCCTTAAATAGTTTATATGAATATATTAAACATAGAAACTATACATCATGTAAATAAACACAGAACACAAGAAACATCTGTAGCCTGGAGTAAATTTTCAAATGTTTGTTATTATAGTGGTGTGAAATTAACCTGATAAATCAATGGCAACTACACATTTGTGTCTTGCTATTCATGGTAGTGAGGTGTTAAACCTGCTATGAACACTGACTAGATGACCCTGAAGCACTGCTCCTGGGGAATGCAAGGGCTGGGTTCCTGTGTGCCCCTCAATGCTGTCTTCAACTGACCAGGACTTAACTTTGTTTTACGTGTGCCTCTGTTAAAGGCACCTATCTGGCACACAGCTGACTCAATAACATGAACTTGTTATCATAGCACTATAACTCATGCCTCAAAGAAGCCCACTTAACACACATTTTTTTCTTGAAGGCACATGAAGATGGCATGTTAAGAACAGGGGAATGTAAGTAGAAAGATGGAAATCCAAATAAAGAACTAAAAATAAAATGTTAAGAGATCCAAAATACTGTAACAAATGAAGAATACATTTCATGGGATTATGAGTAGTGGATAGGGTTGAGGGAAAAAAAAAATCTTTGAGCCAAAGAATATATCAACAGAAACATCAAAAACTGAAAAGAAAGAAAGAAAGAAAGAAAGAAAGAAAATCCAAAGACTGTGAAACAACTACAAAAGATGTACTTATGTGCACTGTGAGAATAGAGAAAAGAACAGGGGAAATATTTGAACAATAATAAAATAATTTCTCCAAATTAATGTCAGACATTGAACTACAGATCCAGGAAGCTCAGAGAACACTAAACAGGACAAATTCTCCAAAACCTACATGTAGGCTTGCCACTTTCAACCTACAGAAAATTGAATTTAATGAAAATGTCCTGAAAGAAGCCAGAGGGGAAAAACACTACCTACCAAGGAACAAGAATTATATCTAACTTCTCTTTAGAAACCATGCAATCAAGTATAGAGTGGAGCAAAATATTTAAAAACCATCAACTTAGAATCCTGTTTTGCATGACATCATCCTTCAAAAGGATAAAAGTGGGGCTGGGGATATAGCTCAGTTGGTAGAGTGCTTGCCTCACATGCACAAGGCCTGGGTTAAATCCCCAACACCACAGGTGGGGAAAAAGGGGGTAAAAGAGAAGTAAAGACTTCCTCAAACAAAAATTGAGGGAATTCATTGCTAATTGATCTGTTTCACAAGACATATTCTAACGCAACTACTAAATAAAGTAAAAAAAAAGAAGTACAACTGATATAGTAAGAAAGAAGAAATGATGAAATTGCATAAAAAGATCAATTAAAACCATAAAAGGCAGAAAAGGAATGGAAAACAAAAATAGGAGCAAAGAATAAGGGCAATAAAATCAGTGTTTAGAGGAAAAATTTAAGCATTGAAAAGAAGGGAAAAAAAATCTGTTTCCACCTTAGGAAATGAGATAAAGAGCACATTAAATTCAAAGTAAGCATAGGAACAGAAATAACTAAAATTAGAGCAGAAATCAATGAAATTCCAACAGGAAATCAATAGAGAAAACAAACAAAACTGAAAGCTGGCTCTTTGAGAAGATCAATCAAATAAATCAACATCTAGCTAGAGTAACTGATGGGAAAAGAGGAGGGCAGAAACGACTATCAGAATGAAAGAGGGGGCATCACTAACAGATCCTGTAGACATTGAAAGTATAAGGGAATTCTCCATGCGCTGTGGTTTGGATACGGCTTGAATGTGCCACAAGTTTCCACTGTGACTGGAGGCTAGGTCTGGGGAGTGGAACTGGGAAGTGGCAGAACCTTAAAGAGGTGGGGCCTTGTGGAAGTTAAGGTCATTGGGGTGTGCCCTTGGATGGTAGTTCTCCCAGGAGGAATATCAGAATGAGCAAACCTGACCCCATCTGGTTCCAGATGTTCCCACACATACTCCTGCCATTGCTCTCTACACCACGAGGTGATGCAACCAAGGATGGCCTTATAATGAGCCAGTGTTCTGCCACTGCCTCTAGATCCTGTCGCTATACAAACTAAGACATTTGTGTATGTGTATCCACATTTATATGCACACACATAAATATATATGTAACTACTACATATATATAAATTTGAAAATCTGCAGGATCATACTGATAATTCCAATGCTAAATTAGCACCTCAGGGATCTTTTCAGTCTTCCACTTTTAATGTTCAGAAATCCCTTCAGATAGTGAGAAAGAAGTCTCTCATTATCTTCAGCACATTTACTGATATGATAAATCAAGTAACTTATCTGTTCAATGTAACCAATCTTCCAAGACCTCCAGCTTCATCTCTGCACTTTTGCTTTACCTCTGGCTGTGTCAGAAGCCAGGAACACAGTGTCAGCCACCTCTGTGGCACTGCTTCCACAGGCAATGGGAAGGCAAGAGAAAATGGACTTGACAAATATATATATATTTATATTTTTTTTCCTTTTTTATTTATATATGACAGCAGAATGCATTACAATTCTTATTACACAGAGCACAATTTTTCATATCTCTGGTTGTATACAAAGTCAAATATATTTTAACAACAAACTAGTGTTTTTTAAAAAGACATTAGGGCTGGGATGTAGCTCACTGGTAGAGCACTTGCTTAGCATGTATGAGACCCTGGGTTTGATTCCCAGTATCACATTAATAAATGGCACAAAAAAATTCAAGATAAGTAAACTCTCTTTATAAGAGAGTGTTGGTACCCAGCAGACTGCTACATAACTTGTGGGACAGTACAAAATGAGAATACATGGCCCCTGATTAATTCCAAGATGGTGATGGTACAGCATTAAGCCAAGTGCAAGACCCACAAAACTGCACAGGGCACATGTTCTTGAGGCTGGCCCTGATGACCATAGAGGACCTGGTGACAGAGGGATTTACAATGATGCTGACAGTTCATTTATGTCCTTAAATTTATGCTTGTCACTACAAAAATGAAAAATGTCTTTAATGGTCTTTGGCAGTGACATGCCTAGAGTATACCAGATGGAAGTTTTCCTTATTAAGAACAGAAATGTGGCAATTGCCATTTTAGTGAAAAAGTCTTTTTTCATTGAAACCAAGGGAAAACAATTCTACATAGGCTGAGCATCTTCTACATGCAAAATACCACGTGAAGCAATCCAGACCATATACTCAGACACTGTTACAATCATCCAGGAATTCAAACCCAATGCGAGATTACTCACCATTTGAAATTACTATACCCATCTAGGTAGGAGTTAAAATTAGTTTTGGGTTTCTCGATTTAATTCAATCTAGTTTTGCTTTCTTGGCTTTGAGAGATTACATATGAGAATATTCTTTTTCTAATCCTATGGGTAACATCTCCAGCTTGGAGGTGCTGATATTTGCAATTTGCTTATCACAAACCCTTCAAAGTGATGTCTAGAGCTGTTTTTGTCTGAAGTTTCTCACTTTTCTGGCATGTTTTGGTTGCAAATTGGTATTCCTATTCTAATGCCTCACAGTGATTTAAATATCATATCAAGGCAGACAGCTGTCGAACAGCCTGTGGGTAGCAGCAGTTTAATGTGGCTCTATCATGTGCCTGGACGAATTTTTACACTTAATCACTGAATGCACCCTTGGGAGCTAGAATATAGAATCTCCTATAAGGATGCTGCTTCATAAAAATACCCAGAAAGATGTCATTGACTCACTTGTCACGAAATTAAAAAGTGAGAGGAAGGAGAGACAGGCATGCTGTGGAAAATAACCAATTAAAAGCATCAAGTAATCTATTAGAAAATACAGTAAACAAATGAGAGAAATAACATTACATTCTCACTTGATCATCTTCCTGTCCTTGGTTCCTTTAGACACTGCCTGAAAAACAATTCCCCTCCCCAGTCAGAAGGACCTGACTCTGCTGATCTCAGCCTCCACCACTCCTCTGCATGTTAGCTTTCAGTGTCCATTAACTCTTTCCTTGTTATTAGTATTTCAAAATTCACCCTCCAGATCTTGGTACAAGTTTCTTTCTAGGTGTTCAGACACAACAAATTCTCACTATGTCCAAGTGCAAATTTTAAAAAATTTGAAATGAAATAGAAGGTTTTTAAACAGATATGACACTGTTTCACTAGAACACAGACATCCAATTGTTCTTAAGTGCTAATAGTACTATATAAATGTGGATGTGGCCTTTTGATTTCCCAGTTTCCAGGTGAGAGGAGAGAATTCAAAATGAGGGGCAGCATTATGAACTTTTATGAGCTATCTCCATAAAAAACACCATTTTTATGATCCAAACTCTACGACTGGCAAATTCAATAGAATCAACTGGTAGAAGAAGCAATACAACTTTTACAAGGTAAAAAAAAGTTAATCCTTGCTCATACTAGGAAAATACATTAACACCATTAATTAAATAAAATTAAAAATATAGGGATCCGTTGTAGAGGATGTGATAAAACCATTAACTATTTACTCTAAATTGGTATAAACTCTTTGGAAAATCTTACCAATTTTGTCAATACACATAGCAAAAATTCATATTTACTTATACTTTGCTTGTATTAGAAAATCATTATTATTTTTTTAAGAGAGAGGGAGAGAGAGAGGGGAGAGAGGGAGAGATAGAGACAGACAGACAGACAGGCAGAGGGGATTTTTTTTTAATACTTATTTTTCAGTTTTCGGCGGACACAACATCTTTATTTTCTTTTAGGTGGTGCTGAGGATCGAACCCAGCGCCCCACGCATGCCAAGCGAGCGTGTTACCGCTTGAGCCACATCCCCAGCCGCAGAAAATTATTTAAAAAGAAAAAAGATGCTTAGATCCTTCCCCAGTAGGAATTCTCATAGATGATAGTATTGTAAGTACAGCAGTAAAAAGTTGCATGCACATAAATTTTAGTGGAAGCTAGGATAATAACTTTTGCAAAAGTAAAGAAACAGATATTGAGGGGGAAAAAAAAAACCTAACTAAACCCTCTAGCTTCATTTGCTCTTAATGGACTTTAAAAAAATCTCTACTTCTGGAGGCCACATAGCTGGAGGGTGCATTATTAGTCTCCCACTAGCTCTACTCTCTCTCTCACCTCTGATGGGTGGATTAAGATGACTAACAGTTGCCTAGGTTACTCTTTGGGATCCTGAAAACCGCTTTTGAGGAAAACACTGACTCTTCACTTGGGCCTCCAGGTTTTCCACGGGTGACTAAAAGGGAGGGAAAGGTGTGGATCTTGGCCTCCATGTTGAGTCTGTTTCCTTTATTGCCTTAACTTTTGTCTACTCAGGACTGCACATAGACACATTGATCATTTAAGATGTGTCATGTCCAAAACTATAATATATGGTTAACTAGACCTAGATTTGCCTGGTCTTCCCTGGTCCCCTTGAGACCAAAGACACCTATACTATCATGAGCAGAAACACCAGACCACAAAAGGAACAACAAGAGCCAAGTTCCTGGGGGATCTTCACTTGCTCCCAGTAAATACATGAGTACCCCTTCCCTTTACTGGCCTGTCCCTCTCCTTCCTTATTCTTATCCTCCGTTGTAGCCCCTCAACCCCGTGGAATTGAGAAGATGATTTGTGAGCAAAGCTCCCTCTTCTCCATTCTCTGGCCACTGAATAAAGGAATAAAGCCTTTCTTTCTCCCTAACATTGTCTCTCAAATGGGCATTAGTTTTGCTATCGGATCAGTCTCTGAACCTGGGTTAGGTAACAAAACCCAGAAGAAACCTAAATGTCTAACAATGGGAATATTTACTGGATGAGAAAAATGTAAATGACAGACTATTATGCTGTCTTTAAAATTATAACCATGAAAATTATTCTAAATCTTTTTTTGCATTTCAGAATATTTTAATTGATAAAAACTGTACATATACATGGGGTACAATGTAATGTTTTGATACATGCATACATCATGAAAAGATCAAATCAGGGTAATTTAGCATATCCACCCCCTCAAACATTTATTATTTCTTTGTGATGAAAACATTCAAAACCTCTCTTCCTATAATCTTAAAATAGTTTTTTTAAAAACTATTATTTCCCACTGTGCAATAAAACACCAGAACTTATTCCTCCTAATTTTGTACCAATTTCTTTCTATTCCTTGCCCCCAGACTCCCCAGATTCTGGAAGCCACTGTTCTATTCTGTGTTTCTGTAATGTTAGCTATTTTAGATCTCAAAAATGAGGGATATCATGCAGTATCTGCCTTTCTGTACCTGGTTTATATCACTTAACATATCTTTAATAAGAACTAGAATGCAAAAACACAAATAGCATATTTGCCAGCATATAAAATGTACTGCCATGTAATAAGATGCATCCTAATCATACAAGAAAATTTTTGGAAAAATAACATGAGCTTGTCGTTAACACATATATTGAAGTAGTTTTTTAGAATAAATATATAAATATATATATATTTATCCATATGACCAGAAGGGAGGAAGAAAATATAAATTCTGGATATTAGTAGTATATTATAAACTGTTGGAAATAAAGTATAAGAGGACACGATTAAATAAGAAATGTATGGAGGTCACCTGACAGTAGTACACAGCAGAAACACTTGGCTCTAGGCATTCACTAGTAAATGAGATCTTCAGGCTACCTTGGCACTGCACAAGCCTAGTCTAAATTTTCAGTGATTACTGAGCAAAAAGCAAGTCAGAGTATAAGTTAAACGTGAATCATTTTTTAATGTAGTGTAGTCATCCCTCATTTTCTGTGAGGGACTGGTTTCAGGATTCCCCATAGATAGTCCAATTTGCAGATGCTCAAGTCCCTCATATCAAATGCTGTGATATACAGATGTATAACCTCATGTAGACTTTGAATCATCTCCAGATGGTTCTGATGCCTAATATAATGTCTATGTAGATAGCTGTTATTCAGTATCATTTGGGGAAAATGTCAAGAAAAAAATTCTATACGTGTTCATTACAGATAATTGTTTCCCCATATGAAAGGCCAACTATATATACAAAGTAAATTATATATATATATCTCAGAATATAATAAATATGAATTCCTAGATAGCACCTTTAACAGTTCAGCAATATCCAATGCAAAACATCAAATAATATATTTGAAGGAATTCTTCTCATGCTGCCAAAAAGCAAATGCTCTATTGAATAACAGTCTACAGTAAACTACACTAAAAAAAAAAAAACAACCCAATGAATTCTAATGTAAACTTGTGTAACAATAAATATAAGTTATATTAAGAGCATCAAAAATATAAAAAATAAATTGGACAGCACTATAAAGATTTTTTTGTCTTTGTACTAAACATTCTAGCAAAGGGTCACCTTTAAAGTTAAGTCGCTGGTCAGCCCAAAGTGTGAAAATCCAACCCTCACAGCTGGACTGCAGGACTGGCCAGCACACTTGCTGTTAGTCATCACTCTCTTCAAACCAGACCCGCCCAGGACATTACTAACTTCACACTTTTAAAAAGACTTCACACTACCTCTTGCTGCACCACCCTCCTTCAGGTACACCACCTCCTTCAGCTCACCCCTGTATCTGTGGATCAACCTCACGTCTGGGTACACCTGGCAGCACCTCCCTCAGATGTTTTAGCTGAGATCTGCTGCCTTTGTTCCTCTGAATCCTTGTTTTCTCAATCATGGGTGGGCCAGGATAATGACTCTAGTAATATTTCACAGTGTCTGTAAAAATAAGCTTTTATGTCTCTGTTACTCTTGACTTGCTGGTTGTAGCAGTGAGAAATTTCAAGCTGAAAACTTTAGAGGGAAAGAGCACACTCTCTCCTGTGATCCACGCCAGCCACACTGGGAAAGACTGGTTCTCTGGATGTCTATTCTGTGAAAGCTGCTGTCACGAAGTGTTCTCACTCTTCTCTGGTAATACACGTCAGTTAAACATCAATGACCTTTTTCTTTTGTCTCTACTAATGCTATTTATTGCATCTTTGTTTCCTTCTTCGGAAACAACTTTTTTGAAAAAGAAAATTTCAAAGTCACAGAAAAAAATGCAAGTAACTATTTTCCTGAACTATTTGAAAGTAAGTGGTGAATGACATGTACCAACACTCTCAGAATACTTTAAGCATTTCCTACAAGGATATTCTATTACAAAGCGACAAAACAACCATCTCAATCAGGACATTAACATTGATTCTTCCCTACTGTCTAAATCTTTGACTCCATTTGAGTTTCTTCAGGATTTCAAAAAAGTTCTTTACAGCAAAAGCACCCAGTTCAGAAGACTGTATTGTATTGCTGTATTGTAACTGTCAAGTTTCTTTAGTCTCCAAAATGGAACCAAATGCCCTGATTGTAATACTTTCAAAATGACAGGCCAGTTATTTTTTAGAATATTCCTCCATTTGGGTTGTCAGTGCTGCCTCCTGATTAAATGCAGGGATGGACTTCTGACTGAAGAACACAGAGGTGACACTGTGTTCTCCACCTGTCCTAGCAGGTGGCACATGACTGTGCTTTACACAATTTCTGATAATGTTCACTGTGATCAGCTGTCAAGTTATTCTTTCCACTTTGTTTTTAATATATTGTGTGTACACTCAATTCTCATCAGGTTAGTAGGCAGAAAGTAATTGGTAGGTAATTATGTTCTTCAAAGTTACCACCAACACCAAAGAAGAAAACCCTGAGTCACTGATGCTATGGAAAATAGAGCGTTGGATTCCTGTGAGCCTTTGGCCACAATATGTCTGTCATTCGTTAATACATAATCTTGCTCTATGTCTTTCAAGGCACTTTATTTAAATGTATACTGTGACTGAATATCATATATTGTGGCTTTATATTTACTGAACTCATGGCCAGCAGCTCTGGACCAAGTTTTCCTCTCCATAAGGCAGAGCACCGTCTTTCTGCATTCAGGAGCAATAGACAGGACTTTAACTCTGTTTGGGGGCTGTTTTAAAGAGCAAATCCCTAATAAACTGGACGAAATTTTTAAAAATGTAGCACTAAGTAAAACTATAAAAGGAACACCAGATCACAGTGTGAGAACTAGAAAAGGAAGACAGAGCATTGCCTTGTTTGACCTTGGCTGAGAACATGTTTGGGGGTGACTCAATTTTTTCACTGCTCTTCATGTCTGAGAATAATTTGTGGCCAAAGAACTGCAAGTATTGATTTTGAGTCACAGATTTTATCACCAAGTAGGCAAATATGCAAATATGGAATCTGCTTATACTTAAGATTGACTGTTGATATTATGTTCTTGATTCACACTTAGAAATCATTGATTTCATTAGGTACATCACTATGGACTCGTGAATTCTTATTTTATTTAGTTGGTTGTAATCTGTTAATATCAATGCTTATTTTGCTGTTCAAATTTGGCCAATGGGAGCCCTCAAGTTGGCTTCCTCATCACTCTTTGAACACTTCTTTACTTCCTGGCGTAAAAGGTTCTAGGTTCATCTTGTACTTTCCTTGCCCAAGGGCTGCAATCAGCCATTTCTCCAAGGAGCTCTAGCTCCTTTTAACTGAGCAGGATATTTATAAACCAAGATCTGGAAACTGGCATGCTCACTGCTGTAAACCCACCTTGGACACACACTGTATTTATTGTTATTTGTTACATTTGTATCTACTTATATGTTGAGAACCATGAGTTCACACCTGTAGCTTCTTTCCAAAATCACAACATTCACTTGAATTTTCTTCTTTTTCACATGTGTAACTGCTTTCTCAGATAAAAAAATTGAACATCTATCTAGGCTGGGTGTGGTAGTGCACTCCTGTAATCCCAATAGCTTGGGAGGCCGAGGCAGGAGGATTGTGAGTTCAAAGCCAGCTTCAGCAATTTAGCAAGGTGCTAAGAAATTCAGTGAGACCCTGTCTCTAAATAAAATACAAAATAGGGCTGGGGATATGGCTAGGTGGTGCCCCTTGAGTTCAATCACTGGTATCCGCCCCTACCCCCCTCAAAAAATTGAGCACCTATCATCCTTAATATATCTACTCATTTGATCAACTCCCCTAAGTAACCAATCTTTTGTGGCTATCCCCTCTTCTTTGTACTGCTCTCCCCACCAGAGACATCCCCCATACCCTGCTCCACTATGACATTGTACCGACTGGCTCTCTGGGGAGTGAAAGCCCCGTGCACCATACACACTCCATTAGCTTGCTCCACGCCACTGCCTGCTCTGCTTGAGGCACCACACCCCCCCCTCAAAGATCCCCCCAACATGTGGACACCTACGTTGCTTGGGCCCATCTAATGTCTTTCTTACTGAATTTTTTCAGAAGGGCTAAAAAGAAAGGAAAAGACAATATAGGTGATCTTAATAGCCAACTTTTCTATGTACTATCTCCTGAATATTTTCCTGTTATATTTCTAAAAATAAGAGATCACACAGGCAATTTAGAACCTAGAATTAGGCTACTGATTTACAAATTTTGAGAAATCAATATGCTGTACCAAAAGTACAGTGTAAATATACTTTGACCCATTAAGAGAATCCATTATTTTATTTGTACTCTTAATAATTTTCCTTAAGTAGCTGATAACTTTTCTTTCCTTAAGTAGCCTGTTCTTAGCTTTCACAGTTCCACATTACCCATGACATGATTTGGTGCTCAGGGGCTGGCTGTGCTCCCATTTACCTGTCACCTTTGGCCTTAAACGTATTATAGGGGAACATGGGCAGTTTTTGGCAGGGTGGGGGGAATGTATCATAATGACTAAAAAAGTTCAGGAATCACTTTGTTAGGTACACAGGTAACTTTACAGTGTCAAAACTTTTTTCAATGTTATAATCCTAGTTTTTAAACAATTATTAAAGGTATACAACTGTAAATGGTTTACTTTTTCTCTCCTCGGAAGAAACAAATCATCTTACTTTCTTCCTGCCATCAAGAATTGCCATCTGTTCTCCACGTACACATGAACTATCTATACAGAACGACACAGCTTCCTTTTCTTGAGGCTCCAGACATGGCTACGCTCCTTCTCGCATTCCCGTTACATCATCCACACTAAAGCAGTCCTGCCAGAGGAAACCTGCACGCCGACCATAAGCTCCTTAGATGCAAATACCACGCCTACTGGCCTTCATGACACCATCTCCGGGCTCATGAACAAATGGATAGATGAATAAATAGGTACCAACAGTGGCTGGGCATGTTGTGCTTTGGCTTCCCTTCCTCTCTACTTACACAGAGCATTCCAGATATTTCAATTAAAAAAATCACCCTCAATATGAAATCAGACTATTTCTATTAGAAATTATTAAGATAGTCACCAATTATTTTGGGAATAAAAGACAACACCCTACCTCTGCACTCGGTACACTCGAGTCCATGGAGGCACAAGGGCTAGGATTCGAGCCACCAGTTCAATCAGGTCACTAGGAGAATAACTCTTGTATCTTCCCGATTTCCAAAGCTCGTATAGCCCAGTTCCACGAATGACCAGGGTAGGGTAGAGCTTCAAACCATCAGGACGAAAAGCAGGGTTCTCAAAAAACTCCTGTGAATACAGAACACAACTGATTCTTCCATTTCTTATACAAGCATCACCCAGGGTGCAGTCTCAATCCTGGACCAGCTTCTCGCACACTCCAGCAGGCCCCGAGGCTGCTCTTCATTTCTGTACATGGACAGGACAGGAACTCATTGTTCCCTCAGCCCCCCTGGAGCAGAACACATGTGTGCTGGACCAGGGGTCTACTCATCCATCCACATCTATGGCTGCCATCTAATCTCAGGCCCTTTACCTTTGCAAAGGCAATTCCCTCTGACTGCAAAGTTCACCGTTCTTTTCATCCAGCTAACTTCATGTCTCAGCCTGGCGGCTACTCATCAGAGGCCTTCCTGACCTTCAAACACTAGCTGCCCCACTTAAAAAAAATAATAATAATGAACTCTGTTTGTATTATGTCTTTTGTAACAGCATCATCCTGGCAATTTATTTCATGTCTTTTACTTCCAGACTAGAGCCTTCTTTAATAATGCAATATATTTAATTATTTAAACTTTAAAAAAGTTTTCACAAAAACAAAGGATACAACAAAAAAGGAAAAAAAGGGAAGAAACAAAATTGTGACAAAGGCCATCTGGCTTATAAAAACCTACCATGTTTGTTACACAGCCCTTTATAGAAAAGTTGGCTGATCTCTAGATTAACTATTTCATCCTGTTTTTCAGGCCAGTTAGCATCATCCTTAATTTGGGCTGCACACTGTTCATTTGTTTTCTGGACACTGAGTAATACATCTAATTCATCTGCTTTTGACATGGTCATGTTTTATACTACAACGTCCCCACTGGCTGCCTTATTTCTTTACTTGGATGCAGCAAGAAACATGAGGCATTCTCCTTGACATGACTTTGCTCTAATCTTGATTTTGCATGTTTTTAAAAAATCTTTTGTAACATTATTCTTGCAAAACATTCCATTGTTTAATTTGCTTTTAAAAGAAATGCAAGTAGAATTTTTGATATTTCTCATTGATTTGACACTCAAAAATATTCTATTCTTTATGCACCACATGGTCTTACAGATATTCTTCTGTAATTTTCTCTATAACATATATTTTAAAGATTCATTAGGTGTTTAATATATAGTCTAGCCACCTAAAAACAGCACATAAGAAAGCAATCTCCACTTAGACAGAATCCACCTTTGAACATCAGGCTTCAGAAAACTACTTCAGGTTCCTGGAGACATGTAAACTGATAACACTCCTTTTGTAAAAATGAAGACAGATTCAATTGATTCTGGGATTTTGGTTAAACATAGAAAATGTTAAACATATAAAATGTGTTTCTCTCCCTCCAAAACCATAATAAAATAACACCAAAGATCTTAAAGATGTATAAAGTTACAAGAATAAAGAGAGCAAAGGAGACAAGAGTGGGGAAAAATGATGGCAGCATATTTGTTGAAAACGGAATATGAATGGAAAACTCTAAACGGCTTTGCAAGTGAAGAAAACTACTAAGGAGATACTAGTGAAAGGCTACTCAGTCACACGAGAGTCCCAGAAAGGCTTAAAGATCAGAAGTACCAGGAACTGAGCAGGATGAAAGGAAGACATGGAAATAGAAAAGGGGCACCGGATCAGAGTCTGCAGAGAGGGATTTATCCCTTACTCCTGTACAGGCAGAAGAGAAGGTTCATTCCCTGGAGAGTTAGAGAGCCTCTGTACTCCAACATTCCAGGCCCAAAGAAAGGCCTGGGTGAGTGCCAAGGCTGACAATGGGAGGGAAGCCAACATATTTACTGGTGAAGCCTCTTCCCTGCTCTGTGGATGCCAGCAGCCAATTTCCTGTGACTTATCCATACCACCCACCAGTCAATTAAGAACTGGAAAGTTCATCTCTGGATTTATCAAATGGTCCTACATAAGGGTTCCAGATACTGACATTAGGAATCGGAGTTTTATTCAGCCATAAAAAAAGAATGAAACCATGCCATTTGTTGGAAAATGGATGGAAGTAGAGACCATAATGTTAAGTGAAATAAGTCAAAACTCAGAAGGCCAGGGTTGTATGATTTTGTTTACATGGGGAAGCTAGAGAGGAAAAGGAAAAGAAAGGTGGGAGTGGATTTCATGAAAATCAAAGAGAGATCAGTAAAGGAAAGGGACCAGAAGGTGAGGGGTGGAAAGGGAGGGGGGAAGTGCTGAGGAGTGATACTGGCCATACCATATTATTATATTGTGTGCATGTGTGTATATGTAACAACAAATCCCATCCTATGTACAATCATAATGTACCAATAAAAATAAGGGAAAAAATCTGAGTTACTGGAAAATATAATCAGCTGTTATTATAACATATAGCTATAATCACTGTACTTACCATTATCTAAGAATGTGAAAAAAATAATTTCTGGGGTTCTACTACACAGTAGGGAGACCAAAGATAATGATAGTATATTATATAGTCCACAAAAGCTAGAAGAAAGGATTTTGAATATTTTTACCACAAAGAAATGATAAATATTTGAGGAGACACATAATATTTACCCTGATTTGGACATAAAACAATGTATACTTATACTGAAACATGACATGTTATCTTAGAAATAAATGCAATTTTTAGGTGTCAATTTTTTTTAAAATGTGAATTTACAAGAAACTGTTGCAAATGAATATGATTACACTCTTAGTGATACAGAACTGACCTACACAATAAGGTGTGAGACATAAGCCACTTCTTAACTAACACATGCAGCTTAACTACATCTTAGTGGGCTGGGCAGTGGTTGGATGGACCCATA
This sequence comes from Marmota marmota marmota, assembly GCF_001458135.2. Classification (NCBI taxonomy): domain Eukaryota; kingdom Metazoa; phylum Chordata; class Mammalia; order Rodentia; family Sciuridae; genus Marmota; species Marmota marmota. The sequence goes on from NW_025999944.1 coordinate 2,725,461, forward strand.
CCAGGCAAAGTGATTCATCCTCTGCAGAGATAAAATGTTGCAGACTTGTGCAATTACACAAGCAGACGCTTGACTTAGCAACCCTTCCTGTGGAACAAAACACATTAAAGGAAATACATCTGTGGTTGTTAATAAGGAATTCTGGGCAAATGTGACAAAGCAGGGGAAAAACATTTTTTTAAAATGCAAAAGTCAGGGGCTGGGGTTGTGGCTCAGTGGCAGAGTGCTCGCCTAGCATATGTGAGGCCCTGGGTTCAATCCTCAGCACCATATAAAATAAATAAAACAAAGGTATTGTGTCCTTGTACAACTAAAAAATTTTTTTTAAAAAGGCAAAAATCAGTGCCTATTAGGTCAGGATAAGTTGTGAATTTCAAATAGGCCAAACAAGATTTTCTAAGCAAAAAACCCACAGTTTTGAAACTTTTCATGTAGTCTTTCTATTGGGTTTTCACAGAAAAATATACAAATCATAAGTGCACATCTTGACAATTTTTACAAAGCTTATAACTAGCACCTAGTCACTCAATTCAAGAAAAAGAACATCAACATATTTTAATAATTAACATATGTTAATTTAATGGACAAAAGTGCCACTTAAACTTACAATCTTAAATTGTATTTTTGGATTGTATTTACTAATTACATGTCTTTCATGTTTATATATAGAAAATAAACACAAGAGGATTATCTGGGGAAAAAGGAAGTCCTACTGAAAATGATGCAAAACTGTTAGAAACCTCTGAAAAGCAACTGAGTAATACAGTGAGATTCTTAAAATGTTCGTACCTTCATTAGATAATTGTACTCCAATGAATTTATCATAAAGAAATAAACCTAGCCGGGCACAGTAGTGCACGCTTGTAATCCCAGCAGCTCGGGAGGCTGAGACAGGAGGATCATGAGTTTAAAGCCAGCCTCAGCCAAAGTGAGGCACTAAACAACTCAGTGAGACCCTATCTCTAAATAAAATACAAAACAGGGCTGGGATGTGGCTCAGTGGTCAAGTGCCTCTAAGTTCAATCCCTGAAACAAAAGAAATAAACCTAAATGCTATAAAAAGTTATAAAGTTGTTTATCTGCACAGTTATTCATAATATCGAAAACTGGTAATGTCCTAAATTTTGAGAGCTTTGGAAGTAGTGAAGCAAAGCATGACAGATTACATTAACAGACATTTAATATGTAAACATCTTAACAGAAATCAGGATGCAACTGGATAAATTCTTCTTACAACGTTAAATGAAAAAGCTATGAAAGAATTACCATCTCTACACAACTAAGCATAAGGGTGCAGGTGTCATATGTGCATAAACAACCTCAGCCCTAAGAAAGCCTAAGCATTAAAAGATCCTGGGAAGAACATACAAAACAGAGTGTGTCTGGGCTCTGGGGACTTCTCTTTTGTGTTTCTACTGTTCTATGGTGAGGAGGAGGTGCTGCCTCATTACACAAAGAGGGTATGAGGAGCACGCAGACGCATCCTGCATTGGCCTGGGCGAAGGGTACACTTACTGTAAACTGCTCAATGTCTCTTTCTAGTCCCACGTTTGGCAGATCAGGCATCATATGAGCCACAACTTTGAATCCGGAATCTTTGGCCAGGTGGAACGACTCACATACTGCCTTCACAGTGTGGCCCCTGAGGGAAGAAAATTTACTACCTGTTACACAAATAAACGGACATCAAAGTTTACAGGGGAGCACAGGAAAACAATATATAAGCTCAAGAATCACATGATTGAGGACACAGAATCTTTTTATAAAGCCATTTTCTTTACATCCCTATCTCTGAAGGGGTCTAGAAATAAATCATTTTACTTCTGAGATATTTCTCAAAAATTTCTTTATGCACCTATTCAAAGTTCTGGAAGTAAATACTAGACTAACAAGAATTAACATATAATAAAGCTATCTGACTTAGTATCATCGATCAAAACAAGCTTACTAATGTAAATACCTATATTAAAACAAGAACAATGAGCTCAGAACCATGCAGAAGCTGCAGCTTGCTAAACATCCCTTCCTTTAAGACTTGTGAAATTATTGGTAGAGAGAGGAAAAGTGAAACCTACAATACAAAATAGATTTAACTGATCTGTTTGGAGAGTCCTTAAAGAAAAAATAGAAGAGAGAATGGTCTAGGACAAGGTGGAATCATTTGGGCCCACGTGGGTGAATCCTCTTAGCATCTGAGTACCATACCCACAAAGGAAGTGTGCCTCAGTAACCATTAGGGGGCAACTGAAGACTGAAGCCTGCCAATCCCTTCTACCCCAGGACATTCCCACTCACCACACAAAGACCCTAGAAGCCTGAACTCCATTTCACACCCTCTGGATACTCCCATCTATTTCCATGGCTTCAATTTCTCATCTCCTTTTGTTAATGACTTCCAAAGTTCTCTGACAAAGTTAGACCTCTCTTAAGACTTCTACACCCAAACCCAACACTTCAAAGTTGCACTGTGCAATACGGCAGCCACTAGGTACATGTTGTTTTACAAATTATTTAAATGGATTGAAAGGAAATACTGAAAGGAAAGTTCCTGGGTTGCATTATCCTACTGAAGAGTGCAGATCTAGAACATTTTGATCCATGCAGTATGTTCTGCTGGCTAGCTCTGTTCTAAAGCAAAAACCTTCAACTGTTTGTTCCACAAAAACCTACGATTTAGCATATCCAAAATGAAACTCATCTTCTTTCTGTGCCTCTGTGACTTCCTATTCCCTCCTACTCTCATTTCAAATCAGTCACCAAGCACTGCCCCTCACTTTTTTCCAGGACATCAGTATTTCCTGCTTAAATTACTCCAACAGCCTCCTAAACAGTCTGTCTCCCTTCAGCTTGCTTTTCGCTAATCTACCTCCCATACTGGAACTAAAGTGAGCTTTCTGAAATGCAGACCCGTTCCTATCTTAGCTCACAGCCTGCCTGCTGATTAGGGCCTGGCTCCGGAGGCCATCTCTCAGGGCCCCTCCTAATTAGTCCTCTGCTTGCCATGCAGTTCCATCCTCAGGAGTCTGATGGTATTTTCTTTCTGCCTAAAATAACCTTCCTCTTCTACACGGAACTCCTCTCCTCCCTTTAAGTCCTAGTTTAGATATAATTTTCTTCAGAAAGTGTCCCTGACCTTGGAGAAACTCTCTTTGCCTCTCCACAGAGACTTCTCTAGCACAGCCTGGGAAGAGGGCAGTTCTTCAATAGTTTTTCTCTTCAGTTCAATGATGCATTTCTAGGGGAAGAGAACTTTATTGGACTCTACCAACTCTTAAGTCTTTCTTTTTTTTTACACTTTCTAATTCATACCCATTGTCTCAAACTTTTTTCTACTTCCCTAACAAATGAAATCATTTTCACAAAAACTAATGTTTTAAACGTCATCCAACTGCCTTCTTATCTAAACCCTTTTCTTTCTGCCAATTTTGCTGGCTTTCTCTCCTGCTACAGACCTACTGCTACTACTGACCTTGCATCCCATGTCCTGCTCCTCCACAGGAAAGGGCAGGGAGTGGTACCAGCATGTGTATAGGCTACTGGAAGAGGGTCCCCAGAGAAAGAATGAAAACAAAGGGAAGAGAGGATGGACTAAAGGGCGTGGACAGAAGGAAAGACTTGGAAAGGAGGAACCCAAACTTCTTTCTGAGCTAGCCAGAGAGAAGAGAGGACTAGTATGCATGCAGAGAGAACCAGTGGGAGAGGAAGGCTTGTGAAAGATCATTTGGCCGCCTTACCTGTTGGTATCCCTGGCCACATCTTCATAGACACTCTGCACCCCAATCTCCAGCCTTGTGCAGCCATAGGTCAACATGTCACTTAGATGCCGCTTCATGCAATAATCTGGTCTAGTCTCAATAGTAATTCCAATACACTTTGTGAGGCTTCTCTCAGAATACCTGTAGAGCAAATGTAAAAACAACAAACCTGCTGCAGCTTTGGGTCATTTACTCCCACTCAGAGGACTGCCTTCTCTCAGTTCTATCAGTGTGAGACAATGGTTAAGAACATGGACTTGAGCCAGACTGCCTAGGTTCAAATCCTGGCCCTGCTATTCCTAACTACACAAATGGAATGCTATTAACCTCTCTGTGCTTTGGATCTTTATCTACAAAGTGCAGATAATAACGGAACCTGCACCTCACAGGACTGACATAAGTGACTAGCGCATCGTAATGTTATCTTCATTATCATTACTCTCCTCGTGCAGCATGCTGCAACAATCATCTCCTGGAAAACAGTGGTTTCAACTATGAAAACCTATTTTTCAATTCCTAGCAACCATTTTTCACATAAGTTAAAACCATCTGCGTTATTTATTTCCCATTCTGTATTTTAGAGTCATCTTGAGGAAACAAAAGGGAAAAGGGAGTTATGTGCAATGATCATAGCAATAATTTAGATTAAATGTCTTCTATATACACAGAAGTCTTTTTACCAAGTCTGTTTAATCTTAGCAATAACTTATAAAATTGGTAAACATTTTTAGTACTCATTAAAATTAGGCAACAGATTAGTATACCACTTTAGATTTAAGTTTTTTGAGTTAACAACTTTTGTGCTGGCACACAGAAGTCAGATCACTAGCTCAGTGGGTAGGTGAGGTGAGGGACAGGAGCTCACTTGGACCGAGGCCACCATCAGTATGGAGTCTCCCACTAACTCTCTGTGGCGTGCCCTGTCATCTCCATTCTACAGACAGACACTGAAGTTCAAAGAGAATAAACAGCTTGTCCAACCAAGGGTCTAGAGCTAATAAAATCCACACCAGGATCTGAAGCTGGGCCACCTCCTTTAAAAATCCTTGCCACGTGTCCCTTAACACATTGTTCAGACAATGCAGCTGGGGATGCAGACCTTTCTTCCCCAACATCTCTGACCTCCTTCCTCTCAGTGCCCACTGTTACAACTTTCTCAATTCTTTGAAGAGGGTGAGAGAGACTTTCTTTTTTTTTAATTTTATTTATTCATTCATTTATTTATTTTTGCCTTTATTTTCCTTCTTTCTAAAGAAGTTTGTAGCTCTTTGTGGAAAAAGTAAAAATCACAAAATTTCCCCAATTTTATAACTACTCAGGCTCATTTCTTCATCTTAATTGTTAGTAAAAACGAACTTATTTGAATATGAATAATAATTATTAAGACAGTTAAGAATCAGTGAATTGGAAGACTAACTCTAAAGTCTTTCATTTTAGACATTCAAACTCTTTGGCTTTTTATTTCTGTGTTATATAAGGTTTTACTCAGAGGCAACATGTCAAAAGGTAAATAATGAGTAGAGTTATTAAAAGATGAATTACTAGTCAAAAATGGGCTCACGTCTTATCAAATCTTGCCTAAGACAGGACACTTAGGCGTTGACTTCTCTGAAACAAGAGAATGAGAAAGTTCCATGCCTCCCAAACAGGCAGGTACCACGACATCAGTAAGGAGGAGTACACAGTGCCACAGGATAAATGAAACGCACCTTCCTCCAGCAGCAATTACTGGGCTTGAGGGAAACTTTTTGAAAAAAATCAAAATAAATATGTACATATCATGGAGAAAGCAAACTACATGATGCTTGACGAAAACAGAGGGCAGAAAACTCTAAATGAGTATATTTTTTAAAGTAAATGAGAAATGTCATAAAATAGGCATTCTGAAATTATATCATAACCTCCCCTATTAACTGATATTTTTTAAAAAGCCTGCAGTATTTCTTATTTTCTTAAGTGATGCCCTTAAGTTAGCGAGCCAGGTGGCACAATACTAGTTTGTACCACTGGGACAAACTAGAGGGTAGGCAATTACACCAGCGGGAATTTGTCTAGAAGAAAGGGGAAACTTCCCAGCTAATCTTCCTGTTGCACAGGTCACCAAAGGCCCAGGAGAGGACACGTGGGGAAAGCTGCTGCAGGGATGATAAGGTCTCTTCACAAGTCAGAACACAGAACAGGCAGAAGCAAACCTCATTCTCAAATATTTAACACCATTTCAAAAATATCTTTACTCTGGGGAGGACATTATCTCCTGCAGGAAGCAGAAATGGAGGCAGAAACAAATAATTAAAGTTGCTAAAAGTCAAAATTTTAGGTTTCTTTTCAGAAGTGTATTTTCATCTAAAAAGCAACTAAGTAGAAATTCTTATCAAATCTGAACAACAAAAGTAATGCTTTATATAGTCTAATAATTCATTAATTCTGCCAATTCCTCTATTTTCCCTAGGCCATAGACTTCTTAGGTTCTTGGGCATACAGGAAATATATTAACTTCTAAGAGATGAAGCCAGGACTTTACCTTCGTTAGTCATAATCTACAAACTTTTCAGTATCTATAGTCCCAAAGGACTTGTACTGGGGTGTTCTGATTCCAATTTCACTGTTCTTTCTGTGATACCACATGGTCATTTTAATACACCTCCTACTGATGTGGGGTTATGCTGAATCCTATGCTATTTTTTTTTTTTTTGTATGCCACAGGAGTGATGGTGACTATAACAATGCTTATGTTCTCTGGCAAGCATAACTTAAGTCAATAACTAATGGTAACAGAATTTTTGAATAAATAGAAGGTAGGAAGTAGGGGTGGAGAGAAATAGGACAATAACCTGGGAATTTAAAAGCAAACAAGACCATGTTATCCAGTCTTCAAAACACAGATTAAATACATCTTTCCTATCATGCCGTTTTCCTAGAACCCAGGGTAAGAACTCTGTGCTTCCACTCCCAAAGCTCCCTGTCATACTACAATAGCTTGCCTTGTTATTTATTTGTAAACATGTCTTTCTCTCCACCTAGACAGGAAGCTCCTAATGGGCTTGAAGTCTAAAGAATGAATACCCAAATTAGGTGAAACTGGGGACAGAGGAGGTCTCTCCTCACTCCCACAGCAGCCTCTCTCAATCTTTCCTTTTATCCACCCTTAGAAAGGGACCCTCCCTAGGTCAGTGATACTGCAAACTAAAAATACACTAGTTTTTAATTCCAGAAATGCTTGAAAAATCTAGCTGCAGGGATAAGACACAGAGAAAACTCTAAAAACCACTACAAAACAAAAAGCCAGAGTGGTGGAAATATAAATAGATATAGATGACTTCTTGGGAAGAGGGCTTCTATTTCTGGAAAGAGGCAAGCGGCCTGTAAAAGTAGCATCTATTATCACTTACTGTCTCCTGCACTAAAGGCCTCAAGCAGGGCACTGTTGGGAGACAGCACACTGCTTTTAAAATCCCTTTATCTTCTGGAAACCTCCTTTAGATTCTTTACAAGAAGGCTGTGGCATCAAAGAGAACCTCTCATTACTACCAATCTGCTGCAGTTCTTTCAAAACTTGGTCATTTCTGCTACTGGATGTGCCTTAGTCTAGGACTACCTGAAAGCTTAAGGAGCTCTAGGCCCAGGGTCCCAAAAGGCCAACAGGATGTTACCTACACCGACAACCCAAGCCCTCAAACTTAACTGCTCAAAGCAAACTGCGAAGTAAATAAATGGCACACAGAAGAAATATTTACCTTCTTTAGTCATAATCTACAAACTTTTCAGCATCTACAGTCCCAAAGTGAGTCAGTAGAATTTATAACTTCTGTGCAGAGCCAAAGTTGTCTGGATTGCAAAAAACACTTGTTTTTGTTATAATCCCTCAGTTGTAGCAAATTCCTTTTTTTGCTATGATTATATCTGGAAAATTCCTCAATAAACTGTGGTGTTCCACCCAATGCTGCATTAGTGATATATGTAATTTAAGAACTGGGTATTTGATATGTTCAAGGAATTTAAGAATAACTCCCCACCCCTATTTTTTTGAGATATTGGTCAATTGGTCTTGCCCTACACAAGGTGAGGAAAAGAGGAACAGAATCTTGGTTTTTAAATGAGTATTACCTATGAAAAACCAACCTGACAACACCGTAGCTTAGAGTCTAAACTCATTATGCCTTACCCATGCTAGTCAACAAGGCTTATTATACAAAAACATCCCATGACATTTTTTATTCTCTTTCTACAGGACACACACACCACTTTATAGTCCCAATCAACATGCTGATTAGAAAAGAAAAAACATCAGATGTTACATTCTTTATTATAACCACCTTGAAATTTGAAGATTATACACATAAAAGCATTACAGAAAAGTTGTCATTGTTAGAAAGTAACTGCTAAATGAAAAACAACTTGTAAACACATCTTTTAGATAAAAATTCTCATTTCAACAGAAATGTCTGAATCACAGATGTCAGAGACAGAATAATATCAGAGACAATTTAGTCCCACCTCATTTTTATGGATGAAGAAATACAGAGCAAATAAGTGATTTATACCAGGTAATAATGATAAGTAATAACAGAAATAAGCATGGCCAGGTGTAGTGATGGGCACTATAATCCCAGCTACTTAGAAGTCTGAGGCAGGAGGATGGCTTGAGCCCAGGAGTTTGAGACCAGCCTGGGCAACATAGTGAGACTCCATCTCAAGGGGGAAAAAAAAAAAAAATCTAAAAACTTGAGTCTCCTAATTCTTTTTTTTTTAATTTTTTCTTTTTATAGTTGTATATGGACAGAACACCTTTATTTTGTTTATTTTTACGTGGTGCTGAGGATGGAACTCAGTGCCTCACACATGCTAGGCAAGCGCTCTACCACTGAGCCACAACCCTGGCCCTCCTAATTCTTAATAAAAAGCTCTTTCCATTGCATTCAATTAACATTCACTAAGTGTCTTCTATTCTTAAGACATAAGAGATCCTCTCTCTTAAGAAGACAGACCCTATTAAAGGATATTGGAAAAAATACATGATATGGAATTAGACAATAATGGTATTCATTAAAACATTATTCTTCCTACTGAAAACCAAAGTAAGAGTAAAATTAAACTAGTAGATATAAATTCAACCATCAATATAAACTGATTTATCAATAATTACATCAACTGTTAACAGACTAACCATTCCAATAAAAAGACAACATCAAAATTTTGGACAAAATCCCCCACAAGACCCAAGTACTACAGACTACAGTCTGTAAGAAACCCATTGTCAGTATAAAGGTACATGTGTGTGGAAAGTAAATGAACAGAACAAGATAACACAGGACAACAGAAAGCACACAAGACTACAATGGCTGAATTAATATAAAATAAAGAAAACTTCAAGTCTAGGGTTACAAAAGGACATTTCGAAATTATAAAGTGTTAACTTTTATCCATAAATTAGAAACTCATAACAGTAATGTGTATTTACCTAATAACAAGCCTTCAAAATACATGAAGTAAAAACTAAAATAACTAAAAGGAGAAATAAACAATTCTTGAATCAGGGTTGGAGATTTTGAAATCCCTCTTTCTTAGCAATTGATAAAACTAGACAAGAGTAAAAAAAATAAGACAAAATCCCAAAGACCAGGACAATCTGCTACCACCCAACATTCCCCAAAGGCCCAAGTGAGAGGTCTGCTCCCCAGCTTGGCCCTGTTTGAAGCACGGCCCAGTGGAAGGCCTTCAGGTCACGGAGGGCTGCTCTCCAAGAACACTGTGGGATTGAGGACCTTTCTTCCTCTTTCTCTCTCTCTTTTTTTTTTTTTTTAGTTATAGTTGGACACAATACCTTTATTTTATTTTATGTGGTGCCAGGGATTGAGCCCAGTGCCTCATGCATGCTAGGCAAGTGCTCTACCACTGAGCCATAACCCTGGCCCCTTCTTCCTATCTTTTATGTCCTGACCAGAAGGCAGCAGCTTTGCTTAGCCACACTGTGTGCCAGGATGTGCTTCTTTGCCACAGTCCCAAAAGCAATGGGGCCAACTGACCAAGGCCTAAAACCTCCAAAACTCTTGAGCAAGCCCAAATCAACCTTTTCTCTTTGTGAGTGGATTACCCCAGGTGTTTGTTATAGTGATGGGAAGGCAACATATCGTCTGAATAACACCAAAAACCACCTTGACTGAACTGATCCTTACAGAACTTAACACCTAAACCGTTGAATGCACATTCTTTTCAAATACACATGCCATATTCACCTAGAGAGACAATATATACTGTGCTACAAGATAAATCTTAAAAAATTTTAAGAATGGAAATACTGAGTAGGCTTCAATTCATGGATATACAATTCATGGATCAAATAAGAAATATAGAGTATCAAATATATTTAGAAATGAATAATAATTAAAACACAAAGTATCAAAATGCAGGTATTCAGGTAAAGCAGTGCTTAGAGGGAAAAATAGCATTGTAAATATTTATAAGAAAAAAGGTCGAAAACAATGGCCAGGCTTCTATACCCAACTTGTCACTAGAAAAGGAAGAGCACTGAAAACCCAAAGGTAGTGAATAAAAATAAAAACAGAAATAAATGGAGAAGAAATAAACAACATCCAAAGAACAACAATCAAGAAAAAAAAGAGAAGGTAATTGAATCAACACCAGGGCTGAAAGAGGGGTGATCACTAAGTTCCTACAGAGAGTAAGAACATTCTGAGAGATAATATAAACATAATCCCCAAGTCTGACAACTTGGATGAAATAAACAAATTCCTTGAAAAACTTACTAAAAAGGACAGGGATGAAACAAAATCTGAGTAGCCCTGTATCTGTTAAAGGAATTAGTGAATCACCTAAATCTCCCATAAGGAGAATTCCAGCCCAGACAGTTTCACTGGGGAATTCCAGCAAACATTTGTGGAAGAAATAACATTGGTCTCACATGAGCTCCTCTAGAAGACAGAGGAGGAAACAATTTCTTACTTGCTTTGTTGAGGCTGCACAACACCGATACCAAAACCTGACCAAGTCTGTATCCTGGCTGGCCAGACAATGCTAAGGACCCTTGTTGCCGTCTATGAAGACCGAAGTAGTGATGGAAGGAAGTAATCAACACATCAGTGAGGGGGAGGGAGTACGGGAGGTTCTGAGGCCTGCCTGAAGAGGGCCAGTGCAGGGCCAGTCCCAACTCTTTCAAGCCTGCGTGGGTTGTTTGTGCTTCCTTCATAGCTGTGCAAGTCTATGAATCTGTCTTTGGGGCCTGGAACCCAGTATTCCCTAGCACTCTAGCTTTTCTAAGACATATAAGGACACAGTTGGAGGATTTAAAGTCATCGATGGGGGAAAAAAAAAAAAAGAGTTAAGGAACGGAAATCAATTAAAAATTCCAACGGAGAATGTGTGACTCACCCACTTCTTAATGGGTAACTACCCTTTTAAATTGCATCTTGTGAAAAAAGCCAAGGAGCATTAAAGATGGAATGTAAAACTGCTTCTGGGCAGAGCTGATTAAAAAGGAATAAAACTCTTCTAAAAGGCTGTTTTAAGTTATTTGGCAACATATGCATTCTGGTGAATGGGTGATTCAGAGCCCACTGATGGTCCTTTTCCAGAGCTATGATTTTTAGGGGATGGTGGTCACCAGTGAAGGATGCTCTCCAGAGCCTACAGGGGAGTCTCAGAGTAGCTGACAGCCATGAGTGGTCAGCACTATGTTGATGCAGTGAATTCTCCCTGTCTGCTGTGTCCTTGAACAGACCTCTGGCACTAAGCTTTCCAATTTCTCCATCCACAGGGATATTGTGCACTGCTTGGTACTAACTTGCACAAATGATAACCAGACTCACCTAGTTGAGGCTTTCCCTGCCCTGACTTCTCTTGCATTAAGAAGTAGACCTTTACTCAGGTTAGACACAGGAAAACAGGAACACCTGAGCTAATAATGAAGCTGGGCCCTGTTTTGAATAAAAACTCTTAACCTTAAAAACTGTTGATTAGCTAGGGGCAGTGATCACACCTGTAATCCCGGTGATGTGGGTGGCTGAGGCAGGAGGATCGTGAGTTCAAAGCCAGCCTCAGCAGCTTAGTGAGACCCTGTCTCAATATAAAAAATTAAGAGAAGAGCTGGGTATGTGGCCCACTGGTTAAGTACCCCTGGGTTCAATCCCCAGTACCAAATAAAACAACAAAATTAAAAACAAACAAAAAAACTGTTTACTCATCTGCCACAATATGTAATTTTAACCGAGTTTAAAATGAATCTTTAAAAACACCCTTCTAGGCTTGTGAAAGTCAGTGTTACACCAGTGTGGTTAGTAAGCAAAAACAACTAATGTCAATTAGCAATAAAATGAACCTGAAATTTATTACCTACATCCTTGAGGAAGGGGGCTATCCTAGTAAACCAACCGGCTTTCCTGAACACCGTCTATGCAAGACAGCAACAGCAAGGTTAAATCCAAAGAATCTGAACAAAGCATAGTATTTCAAAGACAGTTTTTTTCTGGGCTGTTCCTTATTTCCCAATGATGCTAAGATTTGAAAATAATTTTCTTTTTCCTGTTCTCTAGTGCTAATCAGACTACTATTTCTACAAATAACACAATTGTTTCTCTAAGAATGAATAACAACCCTATTACAGCAAAAACCCTATTAAAACAAAGCAACAAAGAGTCCAAAAATTGGCTTTTCCACATTGTCTCAGTGTATGGAGACCAGAACAAAATATGGAGTGTGGGCTGGCAGACTCAGTATGACATTATGAAGGGTTTTATGGCTCCTGGATTGTACTTTTATTATTTCCTAAGAATCATTCATGAGATCTGTCGCAATGAGGGCTCAAATCAATACAAATTTTTATCTGAAAGTAAAGTGTGTGTTGCCCTCTTGAGGTAAACTCAAGAACAGAAATAACAATGCTGGCTTTGCCTCACTTGCCACTGAAAGAGGCTTTGTTCTCCAAGGGCTTTTTGGACAAACACACTGCCATCCAGAGTTAGCTAGCCATCACACAAAACCCCATTTTTACCCTAGTGACATATAACTTACACTCCAACACCATCTGAAACTAGAACATTTCTGCACATATAAAACTTCCCAAGAATAAAGCAAAATTGTTAAAGAGTTTCAAATGATGAAAGTGTCAACTAGCTGCATCCTAGAGATCAAATTAGTTGGCTGCTTCAGATGATCAAGGGACCAAACTGCAGACTGTGGAAAGCTGTGTGTGGCAGACTTTTTGGAGGGGGCAGGCAAACATTTAAGATATTTATAGCTCAATTTTACTCAATATGCAAGATCATCGACTCAAGAAATCTACACTGAGAAAGGAGTATATATAAGCTCAGGAAGAAAAATTAAATGGTCTTGACAGATCACACCCCCAGAGAATTTTCAGAGCTGAATGAATTTCCGTCAGTCACCTTCTGAGGTAATTGTTCCCTCAAGTCACATTTTTTTCTAAGCTATAGTTTGATCTTTCAGTATTAGGAGGAATGAGCTGGATTACATCATTACTCCTTAAAAGTTTGAAGACTTCAGCGTTTTACTAAGCATGACTCATATCCATGAATGATCAGGTTTTGAATGAGCAGTAAAAATAGTCATCATCTCATCCTGCTTCCAAGCCCCTGGGGAACAGATCACATGACTGAGGTCACAGAATTCACCTGTCATATTACCTAGGGTCAGCCGAATGAAAGGCTGCTCACCATGCACTGTCCAGCGGCAAGTTCCTCACACAGGCCCTGGAGCTACCCAAGATAGTAAATTTAAGAAAAAGCCCCTCTATTCTTTTTCTTTTACAAACTCGAGGACAGCTATAGGGGAAAGAGGGACAGTACACAAAGATATCTATTATGGTTTGGATGTGAGGTGTCCCCCAAAAGCTCGCATGTAAGACAATGCAAGAAGGTTCAGAGGAGGAATGATCAGGTTGTATGAATCTTAACCCATCAGTGATTTAATCTCCTGATAGGGATTAACTGAGTGGTAACTGAAGGGGTAGGGTGTGGCTGGAAGAGGTGAGAATTGGGGCACGGCTTTGGCATATATTTGTGTCTGGAGAGTGGAGTTTCTCTCTCTGCTTCCTGATCACTGTGATGGGAGCTGCTTCCCTCTGCCACCCTGCCATGATGTTAGCCTCACTTTGAGGCCTGGGGAATGGAGCCAGCTTTCTACTGACCAAGTCCTCTGAAACCATGAGCCCTCAAATAAACTCTTCCTCCTCTATATTTTGTGCTGGTTGGGTCCTTTAGCTACAGCAGCAAAAAAGCTGACTAAAACAATATCCCTATCCCCATTTCCAAGAGGCAAACCTACCAAGGTCATTTGATCATTCCTTCAAAAGCCTCTCACAAGTTTACCTAAGCCTACTATGTGCCAAGAATTGCTTTCATATGGGTAATAAGGCTACCCTTAGGTCCACTTAAAATCTGGTCCTACTTACCATCACAAAAAAGTCTAGGAGGGGCACTATTTGAACAACCATGTAATTAGCTATATAATACCCCCTAACCTTTTATAAAAGAGAAGCCAGAAAAAATCCTGAGGTGGTGGATACATCAGAAAAACCGAGCATTTCCTTCCAATAGTTTCAAGCCCTGATGATGCACATGTGTGCGCGCACATGCAAAGCTACTCATTTCGATTTTTCCACCTAGCAGATTCTACCACTGCAGTAAGTTCAGGATCTGAAGCACAGCTGCCTACAGTGTAGTCCCCAATCCTCCACCAATGAACTTGTGCAACTCTGGGCAAGGTGCCTTAGTTTCTTCATCTGAAGAACAGAGATAATCTGAATACTTAACTCAAGGCTTATTATTAGTATTAAATAAGTGAATCAAACACCTATCACAATGCCTGTGCACAGAGCAAATGGAAATATCTTCCCTTATTCCATTCCTCATGTCCCTTCCTCCTCAGCTTTGATATAGACCCATGATGACCATGGTGGTGACATGGCAAGAAGGTCTTTTCCAGATGCTGGCACCTTTATACTAGACATCCTAGTCCCTAGAGCAATGAAACAATAAACTTCTGTTCATCATAAAGTACTTAGTGTCAGGTATTGTTATAGCAGCATGAAACAAAGCCCATTCATAAACAGAAATTACTAATAGTAACAGTCACTGATAACTTAAGTTTTTAAATGACAGTCATTAGATTTTATAACAGCTAAATGTCTCTGATAGTAAGTACCCAGTCCTCTTATTAGGTGGGCTGAAAAGTCCAGTTCAATCAAAAGAAGTCTTATTTGAGACCCCATAGTTTTAGATCAGCCTAAGTCTGAAAAGATCTTCTAGAGACCACATTCTGTGACTCTATTTGAGAACACTACTACATCAATGGGCCGTATTCAATTTTTTTTTTAAGATTATTTCAATGAAAATAATCCTTTCACACAAAACAGGAGAGAGTACAGGAAATAAGACCATGGATGAAGACTAAAAGGCGTTCTCAGAGGCTGCTGCTAGGAGGACAAAATGACAATTACTTTGGACAGGGTAAAAAAAAATAAGGATTTCTTACTTGACAGCCTCATAAATATTGTTGGAGGTATGTCCCGATAAGGCATCATGTAAATTTCGAATAAAATAATCTCTGTATTCTTCTGGAAGGGCCATAAATGTTCCTCCCATCACAATAAACTCCACTTTATCCACACTGTGACCAAGTTGTTTTAACTGAAAGAGAAATAAATTTATCATCAACATTAGAAAGATTTAGGCAACTACTCTAAGGGGCTATTGCAAAATTTCTAATTTTATCTGGCAATGTTTCACAATTATAGTTCAAAAATGAGATGCAATTAAACACACTTAACTAATTCTGTGTATAAGAAAACAGACTCAAGTCTGGAAAAAAAAATTACTGATCAAATGAGTGAAGGTGAGAGTTAAGTAAGAGGCTTAATTCCAATAC
Organism: Marmota marmota marmota; assembly: GCF_001458135.2. Lineage (NCBI taxonomy): Eukaryota > Metazoa > Chordata > Mammalia > Rodentia > Sciuridae > Marmota > Marmota marmota. The sequence continues at coordinate 2,741,114 of NW_025999944.1, forward strand.
CTTCAGAGTTAAATGGAAATTAAAAACACCAGAAATATCATCTAGAAAGCAGTAAAGGTGATAAAATACAACACAAATATTCACTGATCATGTATTTTATGCCAGACTCTGGTATTCCTTGGGGACTACGGAAGATGTGTTTATGACTATTAAACAATTATGCTTGTATGATTATACAACCTCATCAGAATATCAAGTAACAGAAGAAACAAAAACACTAGATTAGAAGGAAAATCAAGAAAGCAGTTTAAAATTGAAGATTATGGGCACAGGTGGCCTCTCAAGCCTGTTTTCTGGAGGAAAAAAATTTAAAGTGAATGTCTGATTGATGAAAAAAAAAAATACTATGTCTCTTCTTACTAAGGGACAGCATAATCTTTCATTTTGTCAATTACAATAAGATTCTTTTTTTAAAAACAGGTATTTAAGTTTCTTGTTCTATCTCAGGCTTGAGGAAACCAGAGTCAAAGAATCAAATTATGAACTAAACTTACCAAATAAAAAATGACTATAGTAACTGTAGACAAAGGCACCTTTAAAAATATTTGTTTCTGAAATGGCAAACAACAATCTATAAAAAACAACAACAACTGGATATGTATACATCTAGACTTTGACACTAAAAGAATACTCTACTTCTGAATCTATGGTTGTTTACAAGGGATATACATCAAAATTCCCTGGCAGCTTTTGCAAAATTTCTTGCCAGGAGGACCCTAAGCCAGATGTAAGCAAAATCTCCAGCGGTAAAGATCTGCCCCATGTCTTAGAAGTTACTCAGTTGATTCTAGTGCACCAACAGCTAAAAGAACTGTTCTGTTAGTTTCCAGATCTCTAGAACCCATGCTCCTCCCTCGGTTAGATCCTTAGCACCCAAATAAATGAATAAGATGCAAAAAACAACAATAATAACACAAAACCCATGCTCTTTTTTGGTGAACACAAACATTCACATTCTATTGAAATAGAATTGTACATTTTACAAGTTAAGTATCATGGCTTAAAAAAAAAAAAAAAAAAAGGAAGCCAAAGTCACTTCAGAACATACTCTTCCCAACTACTAGGCTCACCCAGGTGAGGCCCTTTCCTACTGCTGACAATACTGTCCCACATATGCTTACAGGACAGTGACATGAAACGAGACCTGCAGGGTATTCACTAATAGAGTTAAATAAACCTGGAAACAACTTATCAACTGAGGTATGTACTTTCCATTTTAGAGTTTAAGTTTGCCCTACCATATATAACTATGACAACTGTGGTATTCATATTTTTAAAAATGGACAAGTTTAAAGTAAACTTATAAACAACCAAAAAAATCCATTAATGTTCAGATTTCTTGAACAGCGCAGACATATACAATACTTGTTTTTAATCAGCAACACTGAGATAATTATTTACAATAAAATCCACTAACCTCAAGTACACAATGAATGAATTCTGTTGTATATCTGAGTTGTACAACCACTGCCATGACCATGACATAAAACAATTTCATACCCCAAAAGTTTCTCACACCACTTTGCAGTAATTCTCTGTCCTCACCCAGCAAACCAATCATAATACTTCTTGACCAGGCTTATCGAAGCTAAAATTAATTCATTCACCAATTGTCTAAAAGCTTTCAAACACTTCATAAATGACTTTTTACAAACTGAAAGAAATTTAGAGAATATACAACCCTTAAAGAATATAATACTGTCTCTCAATAAAATAGATATTTGACCAGGCTGTGCAACACTAAACAATCTCCCTCCCTCAAACAAATATTAAAAATTTCAAAGGGGGAAAACATAATTTTTATTTCATGCCAAACCCAAATAAAGCAACAATAACTTATTTTTTTAAATATTACTTTTAGTGATGAACGCAACATCTTGATTTATTTATTTTTATGTGGTGCTGAGGATCAAACCAGTGCCTCACATGTGTGAGGAAAGCGCTCCACCACTGAGCCACAACCCCAGCCCAAGCAACAATACCTTATTAAGGACAAAAATCTAATTTAAAAGAATGCTTTTTAAAAATTTACCTGTTCTATCCGGTGTCTTGTCTGTAGATAAGGGTCATATCTAGCACGGATAGCTCGCATGGAGGTTGGCTAAGACGAAAAACGAAAAACATTCAATTATATCCACATCAAATTAAAAAACAAAAAGTAGTTCTGAAGGGTTGTATTAAAATTAAAATTCTCTATGGTTTGTATCTCATTTTTGCCTTCTTAGTCTTGTTAGGGTTCCAAATAATAACCTGAGAAGGATCTTGCTAGCCTTGTCCCCACCCAGTCTCCGGGACCTCAAAGGCAGGATGTCTCCTTGGATAACACTTGCCTTTTGTGGAAAGGCTTATGGAATCCCCAGGGTTATCAAAGGCTATACACTCCTACACATGTGTAACACACTCAAAATTTAGGTGGCAAAATAATCTTTGAACAAAGTTCTTAAATACACGTGGTTTTCAATGCCTCTACAAATAGCCTTGATGCTATCTGCTCACAATGGAATACTCTAGAGCCATCAAACAATGTAAAAGGTTCTGAGACATGTTCTGAAATGAAAAGGGCAGGGTTCAGAACTATGTTTTGATGTGCTACTTTATATATAAAGAAGTAGGGTAAAAACATCCATATTCGCAAACCCATAAGATGTTTTTGCAGGATGTAGAGGAAACAGGTACCTCTGACCGACTGTTGTGGGGAAGAGCAGTAAAGGATGGTTAGGAGAGAGGAGTGAGGTGACTCTGCACTGAATGACAGACTTGGTATTTTTAAAAATTTGAATCATGGCTGGATGTAGTGGCACATACCGTAATAACAGTGATTAGGGAGGCTAAGGCAAGAGGATTTCCAGTTTGAAGCCTGCCTCAGCAATTTAGCAATATCTTGTCTCAAAATAAAAAATAAAAAAGGCCTGGAGATATAGCTTGGTGGCAAAGTGGCCCAGAGTTCAATCCCCACAACCCAACAAAAAATTGAACCATGGAAAATACCTTGTCTGAATGAACAGCTTTTAGAATTAGGGGGAAAAAATTAATTTAAAAAATATTTAAATAAAGTGAGTACTTATAAGACCATGTTATTGGTGAAAAATAATGTAACACTTGATCAGGAGAACCTCAAATTACTTTACCTCATATCCGGTGTAAGACTGTGTTGAATACTCAAAATCTGAATCAGGTCCACCAGGACAGTATCTGCCAATACCATGAAAGGACATGGAGGTCAGACACAAAACTATTTTAATAGTCCAGTTCAAGTACCTATAGTATCCATAAAATCCTGGCATGAAACAAGTTTCATTTTCAATCCTAATGGAACAGTCTTTGCAGTTTTCTACTGATAAGTGAGATTACTAGGTAAAGGAGCACTATTACATTCATCTACAAAATACCATAGTCACTATTATTTTAGAGGTTTATTTAACTTTTAGGTGAACATAACAAATTTTTCCATGTTGGACCAACCCGGTGCTTTCTTGGCAATCATGTCCACGAAAAATCTCCCTCCTATCTTCACACCTGGAGTCACACATACACGCTGTTCATTCTTACAAATATCTAAGTAAAGTATTTATATGATAAATTTTTATTTTGATAATTTTCTGATCAGAATTCATTTTAAATTTCTGCAATTCATATTTCCATGGTTTGCTTAATCAGTTATGAGAGGGTCTACTGTTCTGAGTTTCATAACCTATGTATTTTCTGTAGATTGTAAAAAATTAAAATCTTTATATATTCCACTTTTAAAGTACTGAAATATCTTATTAACAGTTGCTGCTTCAGAGAACCTATAAATCTATTAAATAAACATTTCAAATATTACCAGCATATACTAATCAAGGGTTTTGGGAATTTACTAGTTCAATTAAAAAATACCCATGCAACTTTTTAAAATTCTACTTACACACATATATTTCCTGTAAAACTGATGTGTGGACATCTGTGGGGTTTGCACATCACAGCCACAACTGCAATCTATAACAGGAAGATTAATACAAACTATTAAGGAAAAATTAACAAAAAATTCTGGAGAGTGGTCATCCCTCAGAAGAAACAAGAGGCATGTCATCAAAGTAGTGCGCAAAGAGCCTCAGTGGTATTAGTAATGCTGTACTCTTAAGGGGGTCTAAGGGTGATCTTTCATTTCAATATCAATAACTTTTAAAATGAATGTATGAATTGTATACGAATTTTATACTACATTTCAAAGTAGCCACAGTGATTCTGATTCTCTCTCTGATTACTGTTATACTAAAATAACCTATAAGAAAATAATCACTTTATGCGATGTTCTAAAATTATAAAAAACTTAACTTTTATAATCCAAATTCCTCATGGACACACTAGATCTCAGTATTCAGAGCAGAGACTATGAAGATAGGGTCTCGACTTACTCATAGACTGTGTACAAAATATTCTGAAGGTCTGACTAAGCCAGACTGTGTGAGGAAAGTATCAGCCTGAGAAAGGAGCAGGTGGCAGAGATGCAGGACTGGACATCTGAGGTGGTGGCCAGGTAAGGATATTCATTGAAGCTGATGAAAGCCAGGTATCTTACTGGCAGACAAGGAGGGAAGCAGAGTGAACCCTGCGGCAGGATGAAATTAAAGGAATTTTTCTGAACTCAGCATTTTCAATATATACAGATTAAGACACCAATAAACATAGATGGAAATAAGTTATGTACAACAGTGCGCATGTATGTATGTAGATTCACAGTTAAAACTCCTGTGATATTTCTGCCAAAGATGAATATCTGAGTCTAATTATGAAGAAATATTTGATTAATTCAAATTGAGGGACATGATAGAAGATAGCCCAAAATTTTCAGAAGGGTTAAGGTAAAGAAGTCAAGGAAAGACAGAGGAAGTGTCCAGATTCAAGAGATACTACAACTAAATGCCAGCTGGGTCCTGCCAGACATTATTGAATCCACCATGCGGCCTGCGCATTGGTTTCATTAATGAGGTTCTTGGCATAAAAGTTAGCTAGTGAGATCGAAATAAAACACACAGACTCAGTTACCTTTTTCTATGACCAGGTCCGAGACGGCTCCCCTCTCTGGCTCCAACCTCGAACCACCCGTAGGGCAGCAAGGATTACTCAGGGTTAGCAGGAGAGAGAGAGCGAGCACGCCAGGGAGTAGCCTTTTATTGGGGAACAAGAAATTCAGGGGAGAATTCCATCCAATGAAGGTTGAGGGGGGGGGGGCGCACTCCAAGGTCAGGGTCAGTGATTGGGCCCCCGGGGTCAGTGGTCAGTCACACCCCCACACGGACGGCTTCTCTCATCAGGAGAGGGCCGGGAAAGTTCCGACACAGCCAGAACGCCTCAGACCCAAACTGGGAGTCACCCAGTCACGTGTGAGAATGGCTCTCCACAATTGAAATAGCTGGTGAAACCTGAATAAGGTCTGACAGCAAGGTTTTGATGGCTACATTATGGTGATATGAGAAAACATTCTTGTTTGCAGAAAATATACACTGAAGTATCAGCTTTGTAATTTACTCTCAAATGGTTCAGGGGGGAAAGTTCCATGTATTGTACTTTTCAATTTTTTGAAAGTTTGTGATTATTTCTCACAATAAAACTTATTATAATTTAAATCATTAAATACTGATGTAAGGAAATCCCCAATAAGTAATTCTGCAAGAAACTCTTAAAAATTGGGAACCAAAAACTTGGGAATTTCTTTTTTGTTGTTGTTGCTGTCATAGGGACTTTATTTAAATAGATACTGGCAACATTTTAGCTTACTGCAAAGGCAATAGGAAGTGGTTACATAATTACAATGGTAAATACAGTATCTACTACTGTTAATTGTTGCAGTTATAAATTAATACTATACCTTTGTTTACATTTCTCTTGACTGCAAATGATGCTATAAAAACTTGGGATTTTCAAGCAAATTTTTTAATTTAAAATGAGACAACCATATACCTCATTGGTGAAGTCAATAATCCAACAATCTTTTATTGAGGGGCTGCCTCATGGGCCAGTTCCAGGTTACACAGAGCTCTGTGGACCCAAAAACTATAGAAGTGATAATGCACTGCCTGGGCCTTCTGAAATCATACTTCTCGGCAGGGGAGAAGGACACAGATAGGCCATTTCAAAACAACAGGGTAAGAAGCTTGTAGAAAATGAGGACCATGCCCAAGGAAGGTCACAGGCTCTGGCCAGCAGGGTCAGGCAGGCTTTCTGAGGATAGAACATTCATACTGAGAAAGTAAGCTGAGCCAAGAGGGCAAGGAAAGGGGGGCCGGGAAAGCAAGTCAGTGTTTCTCAAGTATTTTTAAAGTAATCTCACTCTCCTTCAAGTAACATTTTACTTCGATATTATTTCAATACACAAAAGAAATAAGAGCAACTGGACTGGGTGAGGGAGAGATGAAACCTGCTCCCACAGCTCCCCTGTCATTTTCCATCGTACTTCCTAAAACACTTCAAAGAAACCCTGTAGTTTCACAGAACACTGTTTAGAAATTACTGACAAAATGGAAAAGCAATGACTTTGGAGTCGAGGAAAGATCTAGGTTTAAATATTTTTTTCTGTCCTTGCTATGTATTTTCCCATTTTGTAAAATGAAGACAGTACTATCTAACCCTCAAGACTGCTATGAGGATCAAATTAGAAAACATACATAAAGTACCTGGCAGAGTGGCTGATACATAAAGTAACTATTGTTATTATTATTACTAATATTGATACTATTAAGAATAACAACAATCAGAGTGTTCCACACAGAAGAAGCAAACACTCAAAGAATACAAACTCCAACTGGATCATACACTGAAATATAAAATGCAAATCTATAAAACTTTCAGAAGGTAGAAAGATCTAGGTGACCTTGGGTCTCATAACAATAATACCCAAAATGTAATCCATTAAAGAAAATAAACTGGGAAGCTGCATTTCATTAAAACTTAAAAGTTGTGTTCTAAGAAAGTCACTGTTAAGATTATTAAAGGACAAGCGTCAGAATGGAATATTTGTACAACATACACACAAAGAATTCTTAAAACTTAATAAGAAAACAACACCCAATTAGAAATAGTACAAAAGATTTGAGCAGACACCTCCCCAAAGAAGATCTATAGATGGTAAATAAATCCATGTGAAAATGCTCAAAATCCTATGTCATTAGGGAACTTTAAATTAAAACAATTAAGAGGTATCACTACATAACTATCATTACGACTAAAATCCAAAATAATGATAACACTAAATGGTAAAAAGGCTACGGAACAACAACAATGCTCATTTGTTGCTGGTGGGAATACAGAATTAAACAGCTTCTTTGGGAAAATAATTTGGCAGTTTCTTACAAAGCTAAACATACTTATACCATACAACTCAACAATCATACTCCCTGATATTTACTCAAATGAACTGAAATGTACATATATACAAAAATCTTCTCTTGAGTGTTTACAACAGCTATGTTCATAACTGCCAAGAACTAAAAGCAAACAAGATGCCCTTCAATAGGTAAATGGACAAAGCGTACATCCACATGATGGAACATCATTCAGCAATAAAAAGCAATGCGCTACCAAGCCATGAAGACAAGAAGGAAACTTTTTTTTTAAATTCTAATTTGTTATATGAGACAACAGAATGCATTACAATTCATATTTTACACATAGATCCCATTTTTTCCTACCTCTGGTTGTATACAAAATAGAATCACACCATCATGTCTTCATATACGTACTTAGGGTAATGATGTCCATCACATTCCACGGTCATTCCTACCCCCAGCCCCCCAACTCCCTCCCTCCCCTTTGCCCTATCTAGAGTTCATCTATTCCTCCTACACTCCCCTCCCCCAACTCCATTATGAATCAGCATCCTTATATCAGAGAAAACATTCAGCATTTGGTTTTTTGGGATTGGCTTACTTCACTTAGCATTATATTCTCCAACTCCATCCATTTACCTGCAAATGCCATGATTTTATTCTCTTTTAATGCTGAATAATATTCCATTGTGTATATATACCACATTTTCTTTATCCATTCATCTACTGAAGGGCATCTAGATTGGTTCCACAGTTTAGTTATTGAATTGTGCTGCTATAAACATTGATGTGGCTGTTGTCCCTGCCATATGCTGTTTTTAAGTCCTTGGGTATAGACTGAGGAGTGGGATAGCTATGTCAAATGGTAGCTCCATTCCCAGTTTTCCAAGGAATCTCCATACTGCTTTCCATATTGGCTGCAGCAATTTGCAGTCCCGCCAGCAATGTATGAGTGTGCCTTTTTCCCCACACCCTCACCAACAATTATTGTTGTTTGTATTCTTAATAGCTGCCATTCTAACAGGATTGAGATGAAATCTTAGTTTCGATTTGCATTTCTGAAATTGCTAGAGATGTTGAACATTTTTTCATATATTTGTTGACTGATTGTATATAATCTTCTTGAAGTGTCTGTTCAGTTCCTTGGCCCATTTATTGATTGGGTTATTTGTTTTTTTGGTGTTAAGGTTTTTGAGTGCTTTATATATCCTAGAGATTAGTGCTCTATCTGATATGCTTGTGGTAAAGATTTGCTCCCATTCTGTAGGCTCTCTATTCACCTCACTGATTGTTTCTTTTACTGAGAAGCAGCTTTTTAGTTTGAATCCATCCCATTCATTGATTCCTGGTTTAATTCTTGCGCTATAGGAGTCTTATTAAGAAAGTTGGGGCCTAATCCGACATGATGGAGATTTGGGCCTATTTTTTCTTCCATTCGGCGCAAGGTCTCTGGTTTAATTCCTAGGTCCTTGATCCACTTTGATTTGAGTTTTGTGCATGGTGAGAGATAGAGGTTTAATTTCATTTTGTTACATGTGGATTTCCAGTTTTCCCAGCACCATTTGTTGAAGAGACTATCTTTTCTCTTACGTACGTTTCTGGCACCTTTGTCTAATACAAGATAACTGTAGTTATGTGGGTTTGTCTCTGTGTCCCCTATTCTGTACCACAGGTCTACAATCTATTTTGGTGCCAATACCATGCATGCAGTTTTGTTACTATTGCTCTGTAGTGTAGTTTAAGGTCTGGTATAGTGATGCCACAGGCTTCACTCTTTTTGCTAAAGATTGCTTTAGTTATTCTGGGTCTCTTATTTTTCCAGATGAATTTCATGACTGCTTTTTCTATTCCTATGAAGAATGTCACTGGTATTTTGATTGGAACTGCACTGAATCTGTACAGTGCTTTTGGTTGTATGGTCATTTTGACAATATTAATTCTGCTTATCCAGGAACAAGATAGATCTTTCTGTCTTCTAAGGTCTTCTTTAATTTCTTTCTTTAGTGTTCTGTAGTTTTTGTTGTAGAGGTCTTTCACCTCTTTTGTTAAGTTGATTCCCAAGTATTTTATTTTTTTGAGGTTATTGTAAATGGGCAGTTTTCCTCGTTTCCCTTTCAGAGGGTTTGTCACTGATATACAGAAATGCCTTTGATTTATGGGTGTTGATTTTTATATTCCGCCACTTTGCTGAATTCATTTATTAGTTCTAGAAGTTTTCTGGTGGAATTTTTTTTGGGTCTTCTAGGTATAGAATCATATCATTGACAAATGGTGCTAATTTGAGTTCTTCTTTTCACAAGGAGGAAACTTAAAAGCACATTGCTAAGTCAAAATAGCCAATCTGAAAAGGCTCTACACTGTATTGTATGACTCCAATTATATGACATTTTGGAAAAAGCAAAACTATGGAAGAACTAAATAGATCAGTGATTGTCAGATTAGATTTGGATCATCAGGAGGGAGGAATGAAAAGAGTTTAAGGGCAGTGAAACTAGTTCATACAGTACTATATGGCTATGTGACATTATGCACTTGGTAAAACCCAACCAATGCAACAGAGAGTGAACACTAATGCAAACAATAGGTTTTAATTAATAATAACCTAGCAAAATTGATTCATCAATTGTAACAAATGTATCAAACCAACACAGGGAAACCAGGGTGGGGAGGAAGGCATATATGGGAATTCTACTTTCTGCTCAGTTTTCCTATAAACCTATAACTGCTCTACCAAAAAAAAAAAAAAAAGAACCAAGTGCCTCTAGAGTAACAGCAAGAATAAATCACAAAGGTGAGAATGGTGGCACATAAGTATAACTGTGTGCTTCTGGTATTTTTTTGATCAATTGCTCCAGTGATATCAAAGATGGATTTGATGCACATAAGACAAAGTAGAACAGTTGGGAAATGACTGTAATAATCTAAAAAAGAAATAATAAAGGCCAAAACATTTCTACCAGTGGTGGGAGTAACAGATGATGCATTTCACATTTTTTTTGGAAACTGAGTGGATGGTAGCAAAGACCAATGGGCAAGTCCAAGATTAGTTTTGGCTAAGCTATACTTGAGGCAATGGACAAATGTCTATCAGGTAAGGCATGGTCTGAGGTTGGGGAAAGTTTGCAGCAGAGGGTCAGCACACAGCCATACTTAAAACATCAAATGAGCCAGACATGGTAGCACATGCCTGTAATCTCACAACAGGGGAGGCTTAGGCAGGAGGATTCCAAATTCAAGGTCAGTCTGAGCAACTCAGTGAGATCCTGTCTCATAATAAAAAATAAAATGGCCTAGGGATATAGCTCAGTGGTAAAGCCCTTGCCTAGCATGTTGAGACCCTAGGTTTAATCCCTGTACCAAAAAAGGAGAAATAAACAATTGAATCAGATTACCAAGGAAAGCATGTACAGTCCTAAATACAATGCACCCAGGACTACAAGCAAAAACAAGAGTAGCCCTCCAAGAAAGAGACAGAAATGGTCAGACAGAAAGAGAATTAGGCAGGCTGTTACCATGGAAGCCGGCTGTACAGGTTGTATTGAAAGGTTACTAAACCTTTGTCTTCCATAGTAGTAAGCTCATATGTAATGCTCAGACCTAAAATTCAAGCATGTCTATAAATCAAGTGAAGAATTAAATGCTAAAACAATCTCTAAGATTTCTACACTTCACATAGAACTCAGACCAAAGTCTCCAAACAAGTCCTTCTGTTTCTAAACTATCCTGCATGCTGTATCCAGATTATTTTTCTGAAACCTACTGTTTATCATTCCTCTCCTCAGAATCCTTTTAAATGTCTGATTATCTAGCTTCTTTGCCAGATATTTAAGATCTTTCACAGCTGAACCCAAATTCATGTCCTGCTGCTTTTCCAAAAGAACCTTTGGCTCCCGTCAGTCTGGTGTCCTCAGTGTCCCTGCACATACCAGGCCCTCTGCATTACCCCACCTCTGCACAGTGGTTCCCGGTACCCTTGCTCTCCTTACTTTTGGAGCCTGCTCTTCCCCACTTACCTGAGGATCACGTACAGGTCAAGCAAACACCATGCTTTCTAGTAAGCCTCCCTTTAGTTCCACTTGCAGCACGGACACCATTCTCCTCTCGATTCCCACAGTGCTCTCTATTGTGTTATCGTTTCACAGTTACTATATACAAAACTACTATGCCCCAGTAACTTCCTTTTAAAAGTGCTTTTATAAGTATCAATTACATTGAAAGCTATCAGTTTTAGCGGGCCAACATTTATCACAGTGATTATCACCAAGCCTCAATCTTTATTTTTAAAGACATCAAAACATCATCTATTCATTTAAGCACAACTAACTGGTTTCCTCTCTCTGCTCCTAGCATTCTGCACATCTCCACTCTATCACATAACAGACTTTCTGAGTCTGAATCACCCACCGCCATCTCACTCCCTGTATCAATATTTCATGAGTTGAATCACTCACCCCACTGGCAGTCCTGATGGGTTTTGCCTTTAACTTGGGGACCAAGACCTTCCGATACTGAGGAGGGACTGCAGCGATGATGTCCACTAGGCGGGGCTGAGCTGAAAGGCCATATTTGGCAGCTGTTTTGGTTTTCACCCTGAAATTTCAGTAAAAGCATCTAGCGTTATCAAGATCATGATATTTCAAGCACAAGCTACCGAAAGGATAATGTTTAAGTAACATCACTAACTCCTGTCACTTGCCTACCCTTCACCATGTGACCACAGAGGCTTTAAGATCTGTGAATATCAGGGAAACAAAAGAACAAAATTCATGAGTAAGCGACTTCTTCTTACCCTCAAACACCAGAAAGAAAACCACAAGACTATGGTGGAGAGGCCCAAGATGAGGCACAATGCAGGTCTACTTCCAAACACTGCTCCGGCTTCTATTCTAGCGGGTACTCCAACTACCTTTTCTCAACCTCAGCACTTGGACCTTTGGGACAAGACGCTCTTTGGGTGGGAGTCTGCCTAGTGCACTGTAGGATGTTCAGCAGCTTCTTTGACCTCCACTCACTAGCCTCCCTCTTGGCAGGTCTCTAGACACTGCCAAACATTTCTGGTTGAGAACAACTTTCTTAGACAAAATATTATATACTCATAAAATAGAGCATAAAACATAAATATACTTTATTAAATAATTATAAAGTAACCACTTCTGCAGGCTGTTCCCTGATTGTAACCCTAACCCTAGCTCCCAGATGTAACCTTCATCATAAATAATGATTCTTTTGCTTTTCTCTAAAATTTTACCAGCTTTTCTTTTAATTGTGACTGCTAAGAAACCCTGACAGTCATCCTATCTTCCAATTTTAATCCATTTAGAGACATCTGTGGGGTGCTCACATCATTTTCAACTAATATTAACCAAGTATGCAAAGTATGCACAGAGACTACCTAAGTGCCTGGTACATCAGAAGGTGCAAGGCACAAGGCATGGTCCTTTCAAGTACACTGTGATAAAATACATTCACCTGCCCCACACCAAGCACCAGTAAATGCTTCTAGAATTCAGACAGGATTTAATGTGTGTGGAGAGATGGTCATGGAAAATGAACCCAAAGAAAAAGTGGGCTGCAGATATGCAATGCAGACAGAGATGAAGCTGAGAACAGACAGGCCACCTGTGTGAAGATATAAACACAGGATGCATGTAATTTGAGAACTATGGGTAGACCAACTCAGTAGGAAGATGGAAACTTTCCCTGTAAAGGTACAGAAGTTTACAAAGTTGGAAAAACAGGTTAAAGCCAGGCTGAAAGTCCATACATAATAGGCTAGGGACATCTGAGTAAAGGACAGTTTTAAGGAAAATGGCAAATTTAACTTTAGAAGTGCTCGATTAAGTGAAGGACAAAAATAGATAGCTTTCAATATAATTGATATTTATAAAAAGTACTTTTAAAAGGAAGTTACTGGGGCATAGTAATTTTGTATACAGTAACTGTGAAATGATAACACAATAGAGAGTGCTGTGGGAATTGAGAGGAGAATGGTGTTCGTGCTGCAAATGGAACTAAAGGGAGGCTTACTAGAAAGCATAGTGCTTGCTTGACAAAAATAGAATGTTCACTAGAAATTAACAATTATATAATTAGGGGCATAACCAACTAAAAGAGAAGTAAAACTACTAAAGTTATGAAAGGAAAATGAGTATAATATAATGAGTTCATACTCAAAAGGCGATAATTATTTACTTATTTATTTAGCAAATGTTTACTGAACATGATGTTTCAGGGAAGGGGCCAAGTATTACAGAAGCTTAAGTAAGAAGAGAACAGGATATAAGAATAGGTCATGCGTGTGGTGATTAGGTGACCCGAGTTGGAGCAGAACTCTTTCTTTAGGGCTGATCTATACAGCGAATATACAATTTAAAAAAAAATGCAGAGATGAAAGACCATCCTCATTCGAGGGTGGCAAAGACCAACATGAATGTGACTATGGAAAGGAAGTGGATGCATGTGTCAATGAGGATCTAAAGAGGAGGGGGCTGGATTACATCATGGGCCCAAAGGAAGTATTGTCCCCAAAGAACAGATGCTTTCACTGAGGCAGTAGGAAAGAGAAGTAGGATATAAAATGATGTAGCCCAGAAGATAAGAGCATGGACTCTGGAGACAGATGACCTCATTCCAAATCCCAGCTCTGCCAATTATTAGTTATTTACCTCTGGACAAATTATTTAACTTCTCTATGTCTCAGCTTACCCATCTGTCAAATAAGGATGACACCAGTACTCGGCCAATATTTTGAGAGGATTAACTGAGCTATTACATACAATGCACTAATAACAGTACCTGAAATATAGAAAGTGCCCAATAAACATGAGAAACTATGAGTATTATTATACTACGAGACAATTTTGCCATAGACAAACAAGTGACAGAGCAAAGTAGAAAACTATAGCTCTCAACTAAAATATGAAATAGGAAACAAGTAGTAATAGCTGAGCTCAGAGGCACATTCCTGTAATCTCAGCAACTGGGGAGGCTGAGGCAGAAGGATTGCAAGTTCAAGGCCAGCCTCAGCAACTTAATGAGACCCTGCACAATTAAGCAAGACCCTTAGCCAAAAAAAAAAAAAAAAAAAAAAAACAGAGGGGGAAAAAAAAGAACTGGAGAGGCTGGGGTTGTAGCTTAGCAGTAGAACGCTCACCTAGCATGTGCAGGGCTCTGGGTTCGATCCTCAGTACCAGATAAAAATAAAATAAAGGCATTATGTCCAACTACAACTAAAAAACAAAATATTAAAAAAAGAAAAGAAAAAAAAAAGGACTGGAGATTTAGCTCAGTAGTAAAGCACTCCTGGGTTCAATTGCCAGTACCAAACAAACAAAAAACAAGCAGTATTATAATTCTATCAAAATGTGAACTACTACTTAGGAACAAAACTACCTTTTTTTGCACTTACTTATTAAGATCAATGTCTTTCCCCTGTTCATGGGCTTCGATCAGTTGTTTAATAACATCTCCTATAGTCAGCATCATCAGCTCAGCAGGGCTGAGATCTCCTGAAAAGATAAGATTCAATAGTAGTTTTAAAAAAATACATTATTTAGTAAAGATTTTAAAATCTTATTAGTAGGAGTTTTTCTTCAAAATCAATCCAACTATGAGAGAGTAGCTCAAGTTTAGAAGACACTAAATATCTGTTGTTTACAATGTGATCGTATCTTTTGTATCTTTATTTTGAAACAAACCTGGCTTTACCTACACATGGGAAAAGGTCCCATTATACGCATATAACATTATGAGAATATTACAGTTAGATACAGGAAAAAATAAGCTAGAAAAAGGCCCCAATTCCCTACTTGTACAGTAACTAAATATCTTGTTTTTAGCTCCAGATTAGTAATTACTAATTTTGCATACTTTACAGTTCATAGAGAACATTTAGATGCATTAATTCAACTGATACCTAGAACAGAGTGTGGCAGACAGAACAACTGCCCATAAAGATATCACAAAGGGTGAAGCTGAAACTCAAATCTATCTTCTATTTGTAGTAGCAGCATTGTAAAGCAGGGCTGTAGGTTTTACACCATTAAGGATCTTAACATGTTTCTAAGATCCAGTCTGCCCACCATCATTACCCTCTCCTGACAACTTGGGTTCCCCTTGTCATTCAAAGACACAGCAGAAGCTATCATGTTCTTATATGACCCCATCCTCAATCCCAGTTTACTGGTTCAAGGCCAATCTGAGTTCTTTTCCTCAAGGAAAAAGATGCCACTCTTTTTCAGCTTGGGGCTGTCGGTAAGCATGCTTCTGCCTGCACAGAAAGCTGGTATGCAGTGATAATGAAGTCATCACAGAAGGATGGATGAGAAAGCCCTGAAGTCCTTTCATTTACTTTGATTTACTTTCATTTACTTGAAACACTGTAACATAAGTACTGTTGTCCCCTTTTACAGATAAAATCAGCAAAGGTAAGTTACAACATCTTTGTAAATGCACAGCTAAGACTCAAATCCAGTCTTTTCACTATCATTTCCATGGTTCCCCCCCCTCCCCTGCCACACTGCGCTACACACCTCTATTTAAGGAGACAAAACTAACACAAAAAAACAATTTGAGAGAAAAAGTCTGCCTACAGTCAGGGGCTAAATGCTTTCCAACTCACATAGTTCAGCACTTCAGAGTTTTACAAAGGTGCTTAAGGGGCCATGTAACACGAAGGGCTGGTGGTGGTGGCAGAGGAAGAAGCGAAGGGAAGGGAAGGGAAGGGTCTCTCTCCATTACACCACAGCAGCTCTGTTCTCATCTCCTTATATACTGAGGTTCTGCAGAAAACTTTATTTGGAGGGTAAAAGGAGGCTGGGCTGATAAAAAATACATTAAGATCTGAAAACCACTTAAATTAAATAGAGCAGTAAATTAGAGAAAGCTTCATAGAAGAAATGGCACGGGGTCTTTTTTCTGAACAGGGCAGGATCTGGACACAGAAAGCAATCTAGACGGACTAATGTCATGCATAAGAGTGACCTATTTGTGTGTGAAGGAGCACTGCCTAACTACAGCACAAGCTACCAGACAGGGCTCAGGGTTCAGCAAAGGTCAGACAGCTGAGAGTACAATGGCACAAGACAAAGGCATTTAAATAGAATGCAATACACAACAGAGAGTTTCATATTCTCAACTTTGGAAACAAAAAGGTAAAAGTAGTGTTTAAAAAAAGTGAGAATGTCATACAAAGAATGATTTCAAAGGGGAAAAGCATACATATAAACTGGACACTAAGCAAAAGGCTCTTGAAAGGCAATAGTTAAAAGTCCACAAGATCTGAAATTAAAAACAAACAAACAAAAACCTTTAAAAAGACAGATTCCAATCCCAACCTCTGTTGACTATGTGATAAAGGGAGGATCAAAGCCTTCTGAGTATCTATGTCCTTGTCTGTAAAAATGGTATAATACGCACAAATCTCACAAGATCACATATATGTGATAACATATATGAAAGCCAAAGTATTATTCAAATATTAGTTATTGGTGAAAGCAGATTAGGATGACAGTGACCAAAATGAGAAGGGGTAAACTATTTCAAGTGTGACTTCTAAGTAACAGGTATCAGGGTTTGATGTCAGATCAAGCTAAAATAATTAAGTTGTCTGGCCTGGCTGACTGAGAGGAGCAAGTTAGAGATAAGGACAAATTTAATTTGGGGCATGTTTGATGTGACAAGATAATAGACAACACTCAGGAGACTGGGAGCTGATCCTTGGGAAGATAAATAGTAATTAATGCCAAGAGGCATAGTGATTAAGGACACACATTTACTTTTCATTTATGTTTTTGGGGTCACAGACACAGCCTGACCAACCAGCTCCCCATCTCCTATGTATAATTTTGAGCTGGGAAAGTTACTTAACTGAATCTCTTTATGCGTAAAATGGAGATGATAGTGACTTCAGAATGACTAGTAAAGACTCATTAAAAGTAGTTCTTATTCTGATAACCATTAGCATTATTAGACCAGTGAGCACATGGCGATAAGAACAGAACCTCGGAGGACGTCTAAAATTTCACTCCTTTCTGTTGAGAAACTAAAGAAAAATGCTCTGAGCTAGCTCAGGAAATAGAAATGGGAGTCAACGCATGCACAACTGTTCCACAGACTTCAAGGATAATCCATGGCTTTTCATATTTAAGGCTTAAAAGGAAAATCTCAGACACGTCAAGTGCCTCGTAAAATAAACCTTAACGTGAGAGTCCGAGGAGGCGTTAAATGCACTAACCACGTTAACTCCCTGAAGAGCACACTTTGCTATAAAGCTCACCCTGCGACTTATGCAAAAGACACCAAGTGCCTGCCCGAGAGGCAGACGGAGAGTCAGCGTAGGCTGGTTTAAACAGCATCCCGAGGAAATGAGAAGGTGGGGGCTGGAATCCACCCACCACCGACCCGGGCGGCGAGGAGACTGGGTCGGGCAGCAGATTTCCCGCGGGGAAAGCTGGGTTTTGCACCTGACCGCCGGGGCGACCACCCCCCCTTTCCCCTCGCCCTCCCGGTTGGCACCTTTCCGCTTCTGCCTCATTTCTGCGCTGTCGGAGCTGATGCCACCACGACACTGTAGCTCAGACCACGGAGAAAGTTAACAGCCACAAAGCAACCCCGCCAGTCGTAAAAGGACAGCTACCACACCGTAAAGCTCTTCCCAGAAGTCTGCGCGCACACAGCAGCGCAGTGTCCCCAGGGCGGGGCGGGAAGAAGGGGCGGAGCGAGAGGGGCGGGCGCTAGGGGCGGGGCTCTGGAGGGGCGGGGCTCGGCCGCGGCCCCGCAGGGTCTGTGGGCCCAGGCACGAACTGAGTAGCAGCCTGGGCAGTGCAGCGATGAGGCAGAGCTTCTGCCCCAGGAAGCCTAAGTGAGAGCGAGGGTGGTCCCTGAATGGCGTGTGGGAGCTCATGTGGGAACGCGTGGGGAGACCGCAGGCCCATGTGGTGGAAGCCAGTTCAGAGCCTGGAAGACACCAGGCAGGAATCCAGTAATAACTGTCTGACCTGCAGGCTGTGAGGCCAGTCGGTCACTGTGGTCCCAGAAGAATGGCACATACCCTTCCATTGGTAACCATCGTGAAAGCTGTGGCTGTCTCTCCAGAAAAACACACATGTACATTTTGCAGAGTTTGGAGGCAGGACTTGGGATAGTTTTTCCAAAATCCCATCCAAGATCTCCTTTGTCCGCGGACTACAGGTTAAGAACCCTTTCATTAATAGAGGCGGGGATATGACCCCACTATGACACGACCTGTCCTGTCAATGGTATCCGTACTTTTTGTCATCTTAAGACCGATGAAAATATTTTCCAAGAGACCAGGCATTTGGGTCTCCAATAGCAGGTTCCAAGGTCTATCCTAAAGAATTCAGGCATCTTTAAAAACACTCAAAACTAGTTTAGTTCTTAAGTCATTTGGGAGCACTTGTGGTTAGGAATAGAGTTAACTGTTGAAGCAAAGAAATCGCCGGCAGAGGGAGAGCTGAGCGCGTGTGATATGAATGTCAGCCTGAAAGTGATTTTGCCCAGAGTGGTAAGAAGATCCCACACCAACGATGGCATTCATATGGATTTTCTTTGTTTTGAACTTTATATTGGCCCTTCTATGGTTTTCTTATGGAGGGGGTACATCATCTTGCTAAAAGTTCAAAGCAGACTCACCCTTCAGTAATCCCAGCAGCTCTGAAGGCTGAGACAGGAGGACAGAATTCAAAACCAGCTTCAGCAATTTAGCGAGGCACTTAGCAACTCAGTGAGACCCTGTCTCTAAATAAAATGTTTAAAAAATGGCTGGGGGTATGGCTCAGTGGTTAAGCACCTCTGGGTTCAATCCTCAGTACCAAAAAAAAAAAAAAAAAAAAGACTCACCTTCAGTTCTGTCCTCATTTTGATCTATTTACTTTCTACATCCCCACTTTGGACTAAATACACATCTAGGGTCCCTGAGTCCCAGAGAGGTGTCCTGATGAGGAGCCAGTCAGCTTTTGGAGGTAACACACAACCTGAAACTGAAGGTTAAAGTCTTTTCCCTGTAGTCAGAGTCATTGTTTGGTTCCCAGGCACAGCACGGTGGAATAGGTTTTCTTTTCCTCTCTTCTCTATTGGACAGTGCTTTAAAAATATCTGTCCTTAAAAATATGGATTTAAAACTGAAAGAGTTATTTAAAGTGGCTTGCCATTCATTTCTCTAATTATTCCAGAAAGAGTTATTTAAAGTGGCTTGCCATTCATTTCTCTAATCAAACAATCAAGTGTTATTTTATTTTTTATGGATTTTTATTTTGGGTGAACTTCAGGACTTTGTGTCAAGAATTGGTTTATTTTTACTGTTGCATATTCTTCATCTCTCCCAGCCATGTCTCTTATTTTGGTGTCCAGAAACCAGCTCTTTATCTCTCTCGCAACTGGGACATTTTTCCATTCTGCTTAAGTGAGCCACATCCACCTGAATAGCGTTCACCCTCCAAGAAAGAATGTTGCAGAGTGGATACTGCAATCAGGAGAATGTCAGCCTGAAAGTGATTTTGATACTACTGAACAGGAGAAGGACTAAGATCTTCCTGTTTATAGGAAGAGGGCAGAAAAGGGTGCATGAGCCTTCACATACAATTTAAGTTTAAATGAAAGTAGAAAATAGCATGTGTCCTGTGAGGGAGGAGACTGTGGTGAATAGCCTCCGGATGGCAAGTTAGTTTCACTTCTGCTGTGTAACGTGACTTTGTGACGGGCTGCAAGGTCCACGTACCCCTTATATAGCTGGTTCCAAATATCTGTACCAAGACAGAGCAGCTGCCCTAATCTTTTTTTGTGGACTTCTAGAACCAAAGCAGAATTTTTTTTTCTATTCAGAAACATCTGGTAAGTTGTTTCTCTTATATAACTTACACTGTAACTTGTTGATGTTTTTTAAAAAGATTCTTTTCAGAGACTAGTTTTAGACTTACAGAAAAATTGAGAAAATAGAGTGTTTACATATAATCTACTCCTAAGTTCCCTTATTATATTAGGGAAATGTGGTACATTTGTTAGAAGTAATGAGCCAATATTGATGCATTATTGTTATCCAAAGTCCATTTTATTCATGTTTCTTTGTTTGTATGTAATGCTATTTTTCTACTCTAGGATCCCCCTTCCCAAGATTCCACATTGCATTTAGTTGTCATTTCTTCTTAGGCTTTGCTTGGCTGTAACATTTTCTCAGACTTTGCTTATTTTTTATGACCTTGACAATTTTGAGGAGAGCTGGTCAGGCACTGTGTAGGATTCTCCTCTGTGGGCATTTATCTGATCATTTTCTCATGATTACCCTGGAGTTATGATCTGGGGGAGGAAGATCACAGAGTTAGCATGCTGTTTTGATCACATCAAATCAAGGGTGCTTACCATCACCGTGATCTATGACTATTAGTGTTGACCTTGATCACCTGACTGAATAGTGCTGGTCAAGTTTCTCCACTGTTGAGTTACTCTTTTACCCTATTTCTTTACTGTGATCTTTGGAAGGAAGTTCTATGCAAATCATACACTTGAATAAAATGGACTTCGGTTAACAATAATGCATCAATATTGGCTTATTACTTATTACATTGATTTTCTTAAAGTAAATCAATTATTTCTTGGGGGGAAAGATAAATGTACCTTTCTGTTTGCATATGTGAGTTTTAAGGCTAGGTAAAGGCCAATGGACTAGAAATGGGGAGAATCTGGTTTGAGTTAGAGTTTTGTTTAACAGTACGATCTTAGGTAAGTCATTAATCATTTCTTCCAAAAGAAAACAGCTAGTGTTGACATTGAGTATATGAGTGTATGAGTTCCTGATGAGGAGGGAAATGTTATCTTATACCTCATTAGCTTTGACAAGCCTGGGAGAGCAATAAGATTAAAATTTATTTCCTTAGAAACTGCTAAAGCACATTATGAAAATAACTGCTTATTTATTCACCAATTCACATAAAAGAGAAGGCTGAGAAAAACCTGCCATCCATCCACCCCACTACCTCTCCTGCTTCTCTGACTGCCTCTGGTGGCTACACTGCTAATGGCCAACAAGTTACCTGATGTGTTGATGCCAAAACACATCCCTTTTCAAATAGGGGTGCGAAGGCTTTCATTTCATCTTTTGCTTTTGACCTAGCATGTTTAAATTGCTCTGTTGGGACATCCCCAGTTTGGAAGAACAATGTAATGTCCAATAAGGTGGTTAGGAAATGTTGCTTATCCTCCCAGGGCTGCAGACATCCGAGCACATTGTTTACTGATCCCAAAGAAAGAATTTGGAGGACTCGACTGAGAGGTTTTGGACATTTTCTTACGTGCTTCTGGGTGGCAGCAGGCCGGGTTACCAGGAGAGCACTCTGTGCCTACAAGCAGGGGCAACACCTAGGACAGACTGCTCGCCCACTGTGCAGTGGAGTCCTTCAGATTTTGGAATACATTCCTTAAACTTTACAACCTGGGTCACTCTGCTATGGTCCTTACCTCTAGGTTGGAGACAAGGGAAGTGGCCAGCTTCCTCTCTCCATTTCCTTCCTATCACATTCTTTAGCGTCCTTATGCGAACTTTCCTAGTTACTAATTAGTGTTTCCCCAACAACAGTTGCCCACACCAACCGTACTTAAATCCAAACCTGAAACTTAAAAATAAAGAAAATAAGTCCTTAATTTTATCAATGTTCCATCATTTTGTGACCAATCTCCTGTTCTCTACTTCATTCTTTAGCCTACCTCCTTGTTGGAGGGGGATGAAACTTAACCAAAGACCCACCGAGGAACATGGTATAGCCTCCTCTAAGTGACTGAGCAGTGGAGACAAGAAGGGGAGTCAGTTTACCAGTGAAAGTGGCGTTTTGCCCCTACCAAACTAAATAGACCCGCCCCCATGAATACTAGGTCTGATTTCTAGTTTCGCTGCCTTTACAGCATATTCTAGAAATAACACTTGTACGTATGTTTAAATGCTCACAGAGCATTGTTACGTTCATTTTCACAAGAAATTCCTGATAGGGCTGTTTTAACCATTCCTATTCCACAGGTGGAGAAACTGGGGTTCAGAAAAATCAGGCAGTTTGTTCAGTGTCATATTGAAATACGCAATCTAAATATCCTGACTCAAAATCCTGGGCAGTGTCCAGTGTATCATTCAGACTGAGCTTGTGGGCTGCTCACCTTGCCCCTGCTGATCTGCTGTACCACCAGGACCATTACCACCCAACTAATATTTGTTGAAAGAATGAACAAATGAATAAAATAAATATAACCACCACCATTATTGATCTTACCACCTAAGATATAGTTAAAAGATGACCTTTGTTCAACAAACACTTATCCAGTACTTACTATGTACCGTGAACTTACATGTTTGTTAAAAGAAGGGAATAAGACAGTGTTAAAAACCAAAATGCCCCCCAAAGAGACTTTGCTAATTTAAGCATTTAAAATTTTTCCTATTAATGCCACTTTGAGGAGAGTAATAGAAATGAAAAGAAAAAGAGATTAATGTTGGGAAGGGTGGATCATGGGAGCAAGGTAGGGTAAGAGGAGATTCTGACCAAAGGAGAACTAGGGTAAAAGAACAGGATGCTTATAATTTGCAATAAACACATTCAGTTCTGCATCAAATAGAACAAATGCAGTAGAAGTATACTGCCCTGACATTTTCTCTCTTTTTCTCTGTCTCTCTCTCTCTTTTTTCTGCCTTGTTTTACTCTGAGGACATCTTAGAATTTGCAGGCAGCAGTTTGAGTCCCTATATATAATTATTTTCAAGTTTCCATGTTTCCTCCTCCTCCTCAACAGCCTTTGTCCCCAAGAGATGCCTTTGTCATGCATTTGAGAGAACCCTCATTCA
This sequence comes from Marmota marmota marmota, assembly GCF_001458135.2. NCBI lineage: Eukaryota > Metazoa > Chordata > Mammalia > Rodentia > Sciuridae > Marmota > Marmota marmota. The sequence goes on from NW_025999944.1 coordinate 2,764,256, forward strand.
TGGGCACTATTCCCTCTGTTCCCCTGTGCCCAAACTTCAGAAGTTTTAAGTAGTACCTACTACAGACTATGTAGTGTAATGAAAAGAACTTTGCCCTTGCCTTCAGGAACCCCACATCTGAGTCCTCATTGCCATTACCTTAATACATGCCCTGGGCCCCAATCCTTCCCCTCCCTGGGCCTCATTGTCCGTATCCCTAAGAAAAGGGGCCCTAACCTTTATTCAATCCCAGTGTTTACAGCTGTTCTAGCATAGGGATGACTTGCATTTGTATCACCTCTGTTACTTTCCTGTTTGGAAAAAGATGGTAAGCAAACAAATAGAAGAAAGTGAGATGAGAGAAGCAAGAGTAACTGCCCAAAGTCACAATTACCTAACAGGAAGCCAGTTCTGAACAACCTCCCCATATCTAGCTAAACCTGCAGGGTCATAAAAGATGTTATTTTGGGGTTCAGTGCACATGAATGTAAATAAGTACTAAAAGCAAAACTTAGGTGCTAACCAAATAGTTGAAATACACGTAGAATAAACCACACGTGCAGAACCTTGCCTGCCCGAGCAATAAGTCTAAATTATTTTCTATTGCTTCTCAACACAAACCAAATTTTCATGATATGCACTACCATCGCTACCTCCCTCTGCAGGGAAGTGGACTCCAGCATTAGCTTAGGAGGGATGATGCACCTGCAGGTCATTTTCTCTTTAATACAACGAACTTACCATTATAGTCTTCTCAGTTGTGCTACCTAGAAGACCCTAATCATTGGTACATTATTGGTTTCCATGACAAATGATATTTTAAAATGAGAATTTTCATTCTTTTAGCACCTATTTAAATCTAAAAACACTACAGTTCTTTTCATTGGTGGCAAAACCAGAAATAGAACATACCACATCTGGTTTCCAGTCTAATACTCTTCCCACCACATTGTTTTCAACCCAGTGACTCCATTCTGAGCAACTGTACTAAACTACCACCTCTATTTGTTTACTGGTTATTTTCCTTTTTAAATGTCTGGTGTTTATTTCTTTCTACCTCCTTTCCCTTTTTGGAAATGATAACCTTTCCATTTTCCAGTGTCATGGTTTGTCAGATGACCTCTTCCTGCCAGTCTTCAAACACTGGCAGAAGGAATTTGAAGCCCAGTTCTCTACAACTACATCTCAGATAATTTCCACTTTCTCAGATTTCGGTTAGGGGTTACAAGGACTGGTACTGTGGGTGCTGCTTTGGTTTGGTTGGTGCTTATGATTTGTTGTCTCCACTAGATGCAGCTAAACCTAATCCCACTCCAGATAGCTACAAGCTATGCTGATGACCTTTGCTTCCCTTTGTATTCTGTTGACTTAGTAACTGAAGTCAGAGAATTGAAGTTCTTGCATCCCCGAAAGGAGCCAAACCACTACCCACATCCCAGAATTCAGTGAGCACATCTGATTCTCCTCTCAACTCTTGGTGCTTTTTATGCACTTTGATCTGCATTGCTTTCAGATTGAAGGGTTTTAGTCTCAAGATCACATTTTATTCAATTCTCAAGATTCTGCATTCACACTTGAAATATTTATTTAACCCAGTGGTGGTCTGGTGGTAATGCTTATCACTTCGGTTGATTAGTTCATTTGGACTTCATCTGGCCCCAATGTCTCTCTTCCTGAAATATAAATTCCATGATAGAACTTATTAGTTTTGTCCACTAATAAGACTATATATATATATATATATATATATATATATATATATATATATATCATCAGCATCCACCATGATGATATAATGCCTCATATTTTATGTGACAGTGGCTTTGAGCTGATGTCTTCAGGAAACAACAGATCTCTTTGTCAATTTCTAGTTCTGTGGCTGAAGTTATGGGCAGGCATGACTGCATGCTTGCCCATCTAACAGTTCTTCCATCATTTTTTATCTCCTCACTCATCTAGGCTTTGATATAGTTCAGCATTTCTGAGTATTTCAAACAAGAAATTGCTGTGTCTCTTATGAAATTTAGTGATCTTGCAGAGTACTTCCATTACTAGCTTCTCTGCTGAACATTTCAAAAACTCAGAATCTTGAGAGTCAACGAAGCCCTAAGATTCATCTAGTCCGATCCCATTACCAGATGGTCATAGGGTTCTTGTTCAGACTCGTTTAGTGTCAGGAAATGCATTACTTCCTAAGGGATCTCATTCCATTTTGGACAACTTCGATTATAGTAATTCTGCCTTATCCTTGGAGAATTCATTCCAAGACTGCCACTGGAAACCTAAAACCACAGAGAGCACTGAATTCTACATTTACTGTTTTTTTCCCCTACAAATACATATTTATGATGAAGTTTAATTTATAAATTAGACACAGAGTTTTGCAACAATAACATAATAAAAATAGCACTGTCATCAAAGTTAGGTGAATGTGGTCTCTGTTTCTCAAAATACCATATTTTATTTTTACTTTTTCGCCAAAGGAAGCACTTTGTGGCTTTTTTTGGTCATATCCAAATTGCCAATATCACTACTCTCACAATTTGGGGTCATTACTAAGTAAAACAAAAATTACTCGAACACAAACATTGAGATACCACAACGGTTGATCTGATAACCAAGAAGACTGCTAAGTGACTAGTGGGCAGGTGTCATATACAGTATGGGTATGCTGGACAAAGGGACAATTCATGTCCTGGGCAGAATGGAGCTGGACAGTGTGAGATTTCATCACGCAACTCAAATGTTGTGTAATTTAAAACTTATGCATTGTTTATTTCTGGAATTTTTCATTTAATATTTTTGGGGCCATAATTAACTGTGGGTAACTGAGACCTTGGAAAACAAAACCACAGAGAAGGGGGGAAATACTAAACTCAAGAATGTTAGGCCAAAATGCTTTCTGTTACTTTCCACCTAGTGGGTCTAGTTCTACCCTTTTGGAACCATAAAATTGATTCTTCACCTCTCTTACCTGCCACTCTGGGTCATGCATTTGAAACCACTGTGAAGTCCCCTCCCGTCTTCTGCCTCTGCCTACGTCTTCCCTTCCTCAGTTCAAGCATTCCCAGTTCTTGAATGGTCTTCACCATTAATGCTGCTCCATTTGCTTACCTGCTGCTTTATACTCTTTAAGGCAGAACTCTAATCGCATCAAAAACGTTTGGCTTTTAAACATCCTTTGGTGTGGAATCTGATCCATTAGTTTTTCATTCATTCAGCCATTCAGCTTTTACTGACAGTCATTGCACTTCTTGAAAGAAATGCAGTATTTTTTAAAAAATGCAGTATTTAAAAAAGTGCAGTCCTCTGAATTCAAATAGCTGGTGGCTCAATAAAGAGAAGAAATATAGAAAGCATGGTCAACATTATAACAGTGGTGTCTGTGGGGCAGTGGGGACTTAGAAGGGGAAAGTCGAGAATCCAGGCACCATGTCACAGAGGAAATGCCAAAACAGGATCTTGAAGAATAGAAATTCATTGAGAAGAAGGGGCAAGGGCACCTGACAGGTGCTAAGAGGTTTGGGAGTTCGGTGGAATGCTCTGCACTGGAGAACTATCAGGGGTGTGGGGTGGCCTGAGGGTAGACTACAGGAGAGAATAGAGAGGTAAAGAGCTCTACCTCCTCAGGACTTTGCACATAGTAGGGGTTTGGACCACATTCCATCAACACACTAAGTGCTACTTAGCCAGTTCTAATCAGCAAGCCAAACTAAGAATAAGAGACTGTTTCAAATGATGGGTTGTGATTTAAATTTGGGGTTAATGTGCAAATGAGACAGTCTCCCTAAAGCCTTTTTTGACGAGTGTAAGTTGTCATGTCGGGAGGAATTTTGCATAGTTTAGAAGGGCTAGTGATTCTGGTTTTAAAATACACGGCTGAGTGCTCCCAACAGAAACAGCAGATATGGAAAGCACTCTGGGTGCTTCCTGCTTGTGTTCTCTCTGGATGGGGACCAAGAAGCTTCAGCATAGTGTATTCCCACCCACTTGCTGCTGTGCCCTCTGTTCTGAGCTTCTAGGGGTCCATGGCTCTCCCTCTATGCTGGTGCCCTGTCTGCCAATGGGCTGGGTGCTTCCTCTGGAGATGCCTCCTTCTCTCTCCCCTGCAGACACTCCATGCCTTTGTGCTGCATGTAGCCTCCAAGTGGGGCTGTCCCGTGGTAGAGGTGGGATGGGGTGATGAAGAATGAAAGGAAAGTGACCATGACACTTGGAGCAACCAAGAGATCTTTATTGATTAACAGGGAAGGAAGAGAAAAAGAGAGAGAGAAAGAGAGACCAGGGAAAGAGAGAAGGGAGAGAGAGAGGGGGGGGGAGTGAGAGGAGAGTTTTTATAGCCAAAATCTAATGAGATCTCTAGGTCTGCAAGCTGCCTTGTTGGCATATAGTGATTGGATCATACAATAGTTGCTAAGGGTCTCATCTTCTGCCCTCAGTGAGACCGGGCAGGGGCTAGATGAGGGTTTCCTTTGCACCAGATGGATGGGGATCAAGTGTTCAGCCTTGAGTGGGATTGAATGTTCAGACTTGAGGCAAACAAGCGATAAGGAACCAGACGGGTGAGGGTGAGGGCCAAGAGTTCCGCCCACCCTGCAGCTAACATTTGTTCAGCCTGCTCTGCAACCAACAAAGAAGGTTCATAGAATCTAGTTACTGCAACTCTCTCCTCCCCACTCAGTAACCTCCAGAGAAACTCCACAGGAGTGTCCACTGTTCAGCCACCTCCCTCCCAGATTCTTGCTGAGGCTCTCTGGGACTGAACAGCCCTGGCCCAAGGGGTCAGGGCACACCTGACTGGAGCCCGGGGCACAAAGCCAGGGAACTTCACCTGCACATTTCCAGCCTCCAGAGGTTCATTCTTGATTCAGAGTGGGCTGTCTTAAAGATCACAGCTTAAACTTCCAAAGATACAAGTATGAAGGAAAACTAACGATCCCATATCAACCTTTGTCATATTTAAGACAAAAGTCATTTGCACTAGGTGTCATGAGGTATTCAAAGATAGAATGGACACTGCTTTTTCGGAGCTTGGAATCCAGTGAGGAAAACAAAGCATAGACAGATCTATATATTCTTAGTTTCTGCTTTTTGTATTTTTAATGTCTGCTGCTTTTCCCCTTGTACTTTGTACGTCCTTTTAGATCGGTTCTTCCAAGTGACAAAAGCAGGATTTCACGTAATAAGAGATGGCAGAAACAGAGCCCAGGCCACACCCAGGTAATACACCTGCAGTGGTGTCCCCGGATGAAGCCACAGGAACAGACTGCTGTTGTCTGGTTAAAGGTAACGGATGAGACTGCATCTAATCGTCTCTAATTGCTCTTCAGTCAGATGCCGCTTTCTCATGTCAAGTTTTAATAGTGAATGAATGCCCATTATTTCAACAATAACTAAAATAGCCTATTCATGATGAAGTGAACTGTTTGGCTGGCAATTCAGTTGTGGGGTTTTCTACCTTTTTTTAAAAAAAGGTTACAGAACCTTCTTTTAGGACCCTCTGAAGATAGCCTCTCTTGCAGCAGAAAAGGTAGGGCCCTTGGAATGTTGGTAGCTATCCTTAGAAGCAGAAATGTAGCCTATAAGGTCACTTTGGAGGGTGAATCCTGTCACCTTTCTCATGCAGAGGACTGATGAAGGGCCCCTAGGAAGAGCTTTTCCTAGAAGATGGCAGGGAAGTAACCTCCATGCGCAGAAAATGGGGATTATAGTCCTTCGTGTTTTGAGATGTATGGAGAAATGCTTTTTCCTTCCTGTGGAAAGAATTAGCTTAGGGGAAAGGAAAGCAAAGCCTCTGGGTCAGCAGGGTAGTGGCCAGCCCTGAAGCATGGCTGAGCCTGAAACAGAACCAACTCGGGGATCCGCTTGGTTGAGCTTAGTATTGAGGAGTGGGATCATTTTGCTTGGAAGATCCTGAAGGCCTCTGGCAATGGTTTGGAGCAACAATGAATCCGCATCTCCTGTTGGACTGTTGGGGATCACTTTTCAAATGTGACACCTTGTGGCAGACAGAAGCAACAGCAGCAGTAGGTTTTTTGGTTTGTTTGTTTGTTTTTGTTTTTTCCTGGTCCTGTCTCCCTCCCCTTCTACTATCTTTTCTAGGATAACTCTATATAGAATGTTGGAAAACACAAATGCGTGCCTGAGTAATTAAAGGGAATAATAAGAGCTGTGATATAAGTTCAGGCCCATACATTTCAAGTTATAATTCAATATGGAAATACTATCCATGCAAATACTATGAGTCCAAGATGCAATACTTTCTCCTTCCTAGGCAGTTTTTCACTTTGGAAATAAAAAAAAAAAGAGTTTTAAACTATGCTATTTTATCTACTTCTTAACCTTGCTTTAGTTGATAAATAAGCTTCCGGTCTGTTATCAGATCAATTGCCAGTCACTACAGAGTTGAAATAAGAGCCCTGAATATATGGGCTTATCACTTGTCACATGTGGATAAGAGACTAGGAAACATTGCTAACACAAAAGAGTCCCCAAGTTGCAAATTGGATATCATTTTACATTCTTTCCCACAAAGGTGGAGGAGACTTTCTGGCACTGTGCTGTTCAGCCTGCAGCTGGCCCAGGTGCCTGAACAGCATGCTCTTTTCTTCTCTGCCTCTTCCTCTCCAGCCTCCAAGCCAGCAACCACTTGGTATTTAGTTCTAATGCAGTCCTTAACCTGAACCAGGGCGAATTCTTCCAGTTAAGCTCTTGAAGTGAGATGTCTGAGGTACAAGGTCTAAACTACAAGCTCTTTCAACAGTCCCTTCCTGAGCAGGAGATGGCAGAGGGACAGTATTTGGGATGTGGCTCTGTGCTAGAATACTCTGTGGGGTGTGAGCAGAACGGGTGCTGGAATTTGCAAGGTTGAACAGTGGAAGCTGCCTGAGCTGTCCAGGAGACCTACATCTGGAACCTAGGACAGAGGCTGGGCCTTCTGATGTGGCTGCCAACCCTGGGTCCCCAGTGGAATTCTTTAGGGAAAATGGCCTTTGTACGTGACATTCAGTTTTGGAGCCTCAGCCCTCTTTATATAAAGTCTTCCAGTTCTTCCCATAGCTTTTTTCTAAGGCACAAGCCAGCCCCAGAAGCACTGGGCTAGGATAATTACAAACAATTCTATCCCCTTTCTAACCAGGTGAACACCACCACCGAGGTGTTTTTTAACCCTCCCCGCCACACTCACACATACACACAACTTTTTGATTAAACTTTCTTTTGGGTTATGGGCCCTACCAACCTAGCACCTGTAACCAAGGGGAAAACCTTGAGTGAGCGAGTCTGCAGAACGACAAAGATTTAACTACAAAGCTTTGCCTCTTGTGATGTGTGTTCTTGACTGTGGAAGGAGGCAGCTGCTAATGTCTCCAGGTGAAGAAGGGGAAAATGTTCCCTCTCAAAGGCACCCATGTTGGAGAGCACCATCCAAAGCTCCTGTAACACATTTTTATCAGTTCTCTCATTTTACAGATTAAGAAGCTGCTGCTCAGGGGATTATTTATCCTGGATACATGGCCCATGATCCCGCCCGCCCCCCCACCCCGCATTCTGCTTCTGATCAATTTCTTTCTTAGTCTGAAAAGGCTTCACCCACACTTAGCCCTGCCTTAGGATTTTCTCTCCACAGTGGGTTGATTTCCTAAAACTTGATATTTGGTAAAGAATGTCTAGCCACTTTGGTTTCTGAAAACCTCCAAATTGATGTTTTTCATGCGGGGAGATAATGTTGGATGCTACATTTTGGAATCAAATAAAAATAATAATAATAATAATAGTAATAATAATAAAACCCTGCGACAGAAGTAGGAACCACATGGGGTGAGCCACAGTGTCCTGTTCCGAATGAGCTTATGGGCAGACGGAGCTGCTGGTAGAGGTCCTCTCTTAGCCCTCAGAGCCTGTGCAGTGAGTGAGGTGAGGCAAAGAGGCCGCGCCCCGTACCTATAACTGCGTAACCTCTGCTCCTCTCTAGCTGAAGACGATGTATTTAAAGAGCCAATGAAGAAAAGACGCCGGTCGGGCCCAGGCCAGCGATTCCGAGCCCTTCAGTCAGCAGAACAGTGCGCTCTTAAGGAATGTGAGTTTATAAAACTGTGGTGTACCTTGTTTTAACCCAGCTCTGTCCTTCCCAGCTGTGTTCAAATGCTCAGAGGAGAAGGATGAAAGGTCTTCAAATGAAGATGTGTCATCTGAAAGCTTGTCTCCAGATTGCTCTGGAAGACGGGGTGATAGTATAAAAATAACCTCTTTCTGATTAGAACAAAGGCCGTGAAAATGGTTAATCTGGTGCTTTAGTGGGGGTTTGGATGCTGTTCTTACATTTTGGTCTCTTTATGACCACAGGAGAAAAGAGTCTAGGAGGTGCTAAAGCCCGTGGCAAAGCCTGAGATGGCTTCTGATTAGGAGTTGCAGAGAGGCTGGCCCTCTGGAGTTGTCGGAATTGGCGCTGCCATCTCCATCAAGTGATAATCTCCCACGGTCGCTCTCTTGCTCTCTAGTTTAAATGGCTTTTCATTTCATTTCTTTCCCTTTCTCTGCAATATTCAGCAGACTCCTCCTTTGGAGACCTAATACTTGATCTCTGCCAGGCGTATCCCAGGTAATTCATTTCTATTGATTCCAGATGAGAAATTGGAGTCACGGACCAGAAGGGTTTTGAGCAACACTTACCAGAAACTTCTGCAGTGTGTCTTCTTGGATGACAGCATTCCTAACGGAGTCAAGTATCTCATGTGAGTCGAAACCCATACCCTTGACTCAGGCGCTGATGCCTTTCCCTAGGAGGCTCGGGTGCTTTCTCCCCCTCAACAGAAAGAAGTTTTCAAGTAGAAACTAAGCAGAGAAGCCTGGGAGTTTCTGAAGCTGGGGGCCATTATCATTACTACTGATAGTTGCCATTCAGTGTGTTGTCCCTGTTGTCAGTGATTTGTTAAGTATCTTACATATGTTAAAGCTCACACCCTCTAAAGAGGAGAGCTATTTTGATCTTCCCATTTTACTGAAATTGAGGCTTAGAGAGGTTGATGCACTGAGTAAACTGAGTAAACTCAAACTGTAGGTAAGAAAAAGGGCCTGAATCCGCCCCAGGCTATGTGACTCTGAGCCTGTGCCCCGCACTATACTCGGCGAACTGACGTGAGGCGCTTGAGAGGTACCTAAGCTACAATCTCTCCTGCTCAGTTGTTGCAGAGAACAGATGAGGCAAGACACCAAAAAAGGAACAGGCATCAGGTTTATTTGGCTATAGCCAGGTTCAGAGGGCACAGCTTTTGCTGTCATCAGTCAATCCCCCGAACCCTGAGTTCAGGTAGTTTCAGAACTTTATACCCAGCATGTAAGGGGAGGGGCTCAGAAGTTCACCGTCTGCAGAAGATCACATAAAAGCAGCTTTTTCTTTCACTGTACTGGGCAAGTTGACCCTTCAAGAACAACCCCTGAGAAGGGGAGAGCTTCTTCTCCCCTTTCTTCTCTCCCCTGCCAGCTGTTACCTTGGAACCCAGTTGGTAACTTCTCTTATCTTAGAAATGTAAACATCTCTGTGAGGCTCCAGCTCAAGGCCAGAGGCTTTATTAAAGGATCTGTCTTTTTAAAATTTAATTTTATTTTTTTTATCACACTTTGCATTTGCAAACACACTTCTACAAACTAGAGAAGCTTATTAAAGGATCTGTCTTTTTTATTTTATTTTATTTTTTATCACACTTTGCATTTGCAAACACACTTCTACAAACTGGAGAAGCTTAGTTAAGATTTTCTGTGGAGAAGGGGGTGCCACTACACAGTAAGACTCTGGGTTGCTCCTAATACTGCTTTGCCTCTGTGTAAGTTTTATTAGGGACAAGAATGTGTAATTTCTATTGAACACAAACAAGGTGCCTCACATCTGTATAGAATTATATTTACCAAGTATTTTTGCATAGTTTCATGCCCCCACCCCCACCCAGGCCAACTCTGTGTGGCGAATAACACTTTCCTTTGACCAAGGAGAGAGTAGAGATTTTGAGGATGCAGTGACTTGCCCAGGATTAGAACTCAGTTCCTTGCATTCTGTTCTGATCGTCTCCCCACTACACCTGGATGATCATAAAAATGTGCATTTTATAATTAATACAGAAACAGGCTTCTTACCTTGATTGAAAAGCCATCATTGGATCCGATCTACATTGGCTTATTTGGAAGCACTGGGGCTGGGAAGAGCTCCCTGATCAATGCCATCATCCAGCAGGCAATGTTTCTGCCCGTGTCTGGAGAAAGCATTTGCACTTCTTGTATCGTCCAAGTGCGCTCGGGCTGCTGTGAGCAGTATGAGGCCAAAATCCACCTTCTCTCTGACCAGGCAAGTGTGTCCCCCGTCCTCTTCCCTCCCATCCTTCCTCCCCACTCCCTGCCTTCCTTCCCTCTTCCTCCTCTCTGTTCCTTCTTTCTCCCTTCTCACTGTCTCACATCCCTTGCATACACAGCTCATGCTTTTGTTGAGTGGAAAGACCGTATTGTGGAATGAGAAAGCTCAGTGGAGTGAGATGGGTTCTGGCCAGGTCCTGTAAAGCTCCCTGTGGCACTTGGGACCAGCCATTTCTCCTTGGGGCCCTGTTTCCTCATCCACACAGCCAGGGGGCATGGTAGCTGATCTGAGATGTCCTGATGATGCAGCCCGGGCCCTGCACGGGGTAGCATGGTTCCTCCTGTTCCTGTGTCACCAAGGGTGTGTCCCTGCTCTGCCTTGGCAGGAGTGGAAAGAGGAGCTGAAGAACTTGACTAAACTCCTGCACAGTGCAGAGGAGCCAGGCAGGGAAGAGGTGGACCCCTGGGATGGGGATGGCGCAGTGGAGGAGGCCATCTGGAAGCTAAGGATGGTCTATGGAACTGGGGCAGAAAGAAAGAACTATGAGGAGCTACTGAGGGCAAAGCCCAAAGGGAAGATTCCCACCTCCAGAGTCATCACTCTCAAGGCAGAAGAGGTAGGTAGCTTCAGGATTTGCTTTCTTCATTTTATCACGGGTCTTAAATAAAACAGTGAGTCCATTTAGAGGACTTACCTGAGATACAGTGTTTTTATTAGAAATAAATTGATGCCTGATTCAGAGTTATTCATGACCCAAGTTATCTTTCATTCTGGCTGTTGAATAGAAATTTTTAGCATCTGAATGGAGGAGGTTTTACGCAGAGAAAATACCATTTATCGTTAGTTAAGGATTAACTAAGGATACTATTTAGCTGCAAATGATAAAAATAAAGATATAGGATAGCTTAAACATATAGGGGTTTATTCATCTTCTCATGTAAGCAGTCTGGGGGCAGCAGGGTCCTGGGTTGATGGAGAGGCTCAGCAGTGTCAGGTCAGCTTCTCTGCAGAGTTCTTGGCCTTCAACACACTCACTGCCTTGTTGTCCCAAGGTCGCTACTGAAGTCAGTGCTAGACTTCACAGCTAGCCTCGTGGAAAGAAGTTGGAAAAGCTGGCACCTACCATCTCTCCCCTTTCATCAGGAAATAAAATCTTTCCCAGAAATACCCTCAACAAATTTGTGTGTTGATTTCATTATGTAGAAGGGAGCCACGTGATCTTTCCTAGCTGAAGGGAGATCGACAGGAGGCAAGAAGCAGGATTGTCCTGATTGGCTTAGACCCATCACTCTCCACTGCCTCCCCAGGCAGACAGACGAAAACTCAGGGTGGTGCTATGTGAACTTTTTAAAATTTAATTTCCATATTAAAACAAAATATTTGTGGGAGCAACACTTAGTTTATTCAAGTTGTGCATTTAAAAACCTAGTTTTTCTTGTTTCTTAAAATTCATCCTTAAAGTATTGTTATTCTATTTAGAAATCTGGTGATTTTTGCACAAAATAAGAATAGTTGCTTATGTACGTCCTAACATCTTATGTCCAATTATCCCCTGATTAACAAAGCAAATCCTTAAATATTTAATGCTACTTAGATATTTACAAATTTAAATTTCCTTAGATTTTTTTTTTGTATTATAATTAAAGTGTAATGTGTATGAGTCTGTCAGAATATTTTAAGCAGTCGATGGGCACATTGGAAGTCAAATGAATGAAACCTTTCAAAGCCCTTGCAGAGCAGACGACGGGCCTCCTGACATCCATTGGCCAGGCCTTCAACAGACCTGTGTCCAGTTGACCCAGGAGAAAAGAGCTGGGAGCACGCTGGTGTGTGACTGTGACCTTCCTTCTCAGGCAGGAGAACTGTCCGTCAAGCTGGACCCCTACATCCGGACTCAGAGGAGAGACGGGGACGGAGAATCAGCTGAAACCCGAATCTGGCCCTTGATCAAACATGTGGAAGTGACTCTCCCCAAATCCTCGCTAATTCCGGAAGGGGTGGTGCTGGTGGACATTCCAGGCACAGGCGACTTCAACAGCAAGAGGGATGAGATGTGGAAAAAGGTGATTCTCTTTCACTGAGCTTCTTTCCTCTTCCCTCACCTCCTCCATCCTTTCTAAGCCAAAAAAAAAAAAAAATTCTACTTCCAACTTAGAGAATTTTATGAGTTCACTGGGATTAAATTCTACTTTATATGGTCTGTGGACAGTCAGCTATAGAGAGACCTCAGAGTAAGCAGAGTAATCCAAGACAGAGTGGGGTAGGGAGAGAGTGCAGCGGGTGCAGGGCCCAACAGCTGCTCATTGAAGACCTAGAGGCTGCGGCCACGTTGATGAGGGACAGAAACCAGCTAAAGCAATACCAGATCAAGAGGGGTCATGGAAAGGACATCAGAGGACCTCAGGAGATACGGTCAGGCCTCAGGAACACCCATCAGGCTTGAAGTAGCTGTTCTCTGTCATTCTCTGCCTGGCCTCCTCTGACTGCCTCCCTTCCCACGGCTCTTCACAAAGACCCGCTTCTCTTAGTTTTCTTAGCCATTAGGATCCACATTGTCAAAAATGACCACCCTACCCCTGTCTCTAAATGACCTTGAAGTTCATGGGCTTAGCACTGTCTTTATGTCTTTTTGCTCAAATTTCTTAGAGGAAAAATCTGACAGGTTACTGCCCAGCTAATGGATTAATTCTCTCCAGATTAGGTGTCCATCCCCAGTGCAGCCAGCTGTGGTGGAAGGCGGTGGTCTGGATGGAGGTCCATTCCTTCCACCAAAGGCTTGGGTTGGAGCTCGGTTCCCAGCAATGGAATGCTCAGTCACCTCCAGATGTGAGAACCAACAGAGAGTCAGCCTTAAGGGCAATTAGCAACTCACACCTAGTGACCAGAGGTTGAGGTGTTCTGAGGTATCTCATTGTTCATTTATTATCACACACATGCAATAAACTAAGCCAGAGGAGGCAAAGATCATAGCTAATAATGACAGCGGACATTTACTGAACATTTATTCTGTGCCAGGCACTGTTCTAAGTGAAGTAAATTGCACCCATAACAGAGATTTTAGCCCTGGGGGGCTTCTGCTCTTAACTCTTACTCTATTCTACAGTTCTCTCTGTGAATGAGAACTCAGAGAATGACCTATTATATTAAGAATCACATACGCTCATCCCTCAGTGTCCATGGGGGTTGGTTCCAGGATGCCCTGTGGACACCAGACTCCTCAGATGCTCCAAGTTCCTCATATCAGATGGTGTAATACTTTCACATAATCTACGCACATCTGTCCATATACTTTAAATCATCTCCAGATGACTTATGGTACTATACAATGTTAATACAAATAGTTGTTGTATTGTTTTAGGGAATAATGACAAGAAAATGACACATTCAGTAAAGATGAATATATATTTTTTTGGTACTGGGGATTAAAACTAGGAGTGATCTACCCATGAGCTACACCCCCAGCCCTTTTTTTTGGGGGGGGGGAGACTAGACCTCCTTAAGTTGTTTAGGCTGGCCTCAAACTGTCTGGCCTCAAATCCTCCTACCTCTGTCTCCACATCTGTTGTGCACCACCATACCTGCCACAGTTTTTTAGAATATTTTCCCTCCATAGGTGTTTGAGTCCTTGGTTGGGGAACTCATGGACCTGCAGGGCTGTCTATATGTGTGTGTGTGTAATGTTTAAAATGCACAGCAGACAGTAGGGCCTGCCCTTCTGGGAGGATACACCCCTCCAGCTACAGACAGTTTCTGTGTTTACTGTCACTCTTTACTCATACTCCTGTATTGCTTGTGTATTTTGCACAAACATGTATGGTGTTTACACCTAACACGTTGAAAGCAAAATATAACGAGATTGAAGGAGAAGCAGAGCCTTCCCACAAGGGCCTTGGAGTCTCTTAGAAGAGGTAAAGCACACAGCAGGCAGATGACAAGTGAACTGGAGGCCATGAGGCCCTTTCCCTGGATGGGGTGTGGTCAGATACACTGGCCACTCATCACAGCCCACAGATCTGGCTGGAGAGGCGCTCTGAGGAGGTTGGTTGGAGTGGGAGATAGTTCCCAGGGTGCTCTGCTTGGCCGGGGCTCCCCTGCATTCCTGCGGTTTCATGATTGCTTCTCGTAAGGAATTTCTGAAGATTTCCCTGTTCAGGGAGAGCAGAGCACAGGGACACGTCTCTCTGGCTACCAGATTTGCCTTCCCTAAAAACCATCACCAATTCAGACATCCTTGGTCTGCCATCTACAAACTGGGTACTTTCAACACATCACCTAACCCCTCCGAGGCCCATTCATCATGGGGAGATGGAAGTGGGGGTGGCAGGTACCATCGCACCCACTCCTGAGTCCTGTTGGTCTTGTTCTATAGATAAGATTTGTATGTGTGTGTGTGTGTGTGTGTGTGTGTGTGTGTGTGTGTATGTCTCCCATGGCTCTGACTTTATCAATCCTGGCAGTTGGGAGCTTGGTGTAAGCCACCCAGTTAATGTACACTCCTTTTCAAATTCTCCACTTCAAATTCTGTCACAGATCATAGCCTTTCATGTGAACGTACATTTAGTAAGCACCTGTGGTTTATCAGAACCATAGGGAATGCGAGGGTCAAGAGGGCCTGCTCCCAAGGAGCTCCCATCTGGTGTCCTTCATCTTCCTCACCTGATTGGATGGTTGCTGCCCTCCATGGACGCTGAGCTCAAAACTCTCTAAATTGACTATAATTTGTGAAGTGGGAGGGGGGCAGTTATTGATTTTTTTCTCTTGTTTAAATGAAAGACAATTCACAAATAGGTAAGGGCTGGAATCCATAGTCACAGGGTCCTAAGTAGTCTTTATCTCGCAGGCTCTGTCTTCTTCTCCCTAGTTCAAGGGTTTGTCTAACTCATAAAACCTAAGCTTTTAAAGCAGCAATCTGTAGAGCCAAGAGGGTGTGGACACAGGGTAGGGTGTATTAAGCAGATGGGGTTTCCAAGTCCCCCACTCTGAATTCCACCAGAGAAGTTGTTTTTAAAACAAGTTCATGTGTTGGGATTCTTTCCAGTCCACTGACTCTGAGCTGGCTACCGACCCAAGGGAAGGATGCTGGAACTGCTTGGTGTTAAAGGAAGTGGATAGAGGGGATGTCCTGCGAGGAGAGGGTGACAGGTTGTGCCCCAGCCGGAAGTTAGGAAACATGCTCTCCACTTCAAATTCTACCACTCACTAGCTGTGTGGTCATGGGAAAGATGAATTTGAAACTCCCTGCTGTAGGTTAATGTATCTCAATTTTGTGTCTTTTGGAGCTAGATAACTCTTTGTCACAGGGTGCTGTCGTGGGCATGCAGGACATTTAGCCTTTACCCACTATTACCCCATGTTGTCACAATTAAAAATGTCTCCAGGGCTGGGGTTGTGGCTCACTTGTAGAGTGCTTGCCCAGCATATGTAATGCCCACATTGCCAGATATCCTGTAGGGCACAAAATCTCCACTAGTTTAAAACCACTGCCATAAAGCAAAATAATGATTTAATTATCAGATCACAAACTTATCATAGCTTTATGTGCAAAGTACTGTCTTGTCTTGATCCCTGAGTTGGCTAAGCTTTTCATTTATATGGAGATAAGAGAAGCAATATGACAAGAGAAGCATCAGAGGCAACCCACATTGGCTTGTCAGTGAGAGTTGCACATTTAATA
Organism: Marmota marmota marmota; assembly: GCF_001458135.2. Lineage (NCBI taxonomy): Eukaryota > Metazoa > Chordata > Mammalia > Rodentia > Sciuridae > Marmota > Marmota marmota. The sequence goes on from NW_025999944.1 coordinate 2,780,251, forward strand.
AAGTAGCATTTATGCTATTATGATGTGGTATTATGTGTTCCTTTCCTTTGCAATTTATAATCCTAAAGTGCCTGGTTTCCTGCTGCCACATGGTGGCCATATGCTAGACATGCAGAGACCATCAAACCTCACACTGAAGCTGCAGGTGACAGACAGGTTTGGGGTAGATGCATAGATGCACTGAATTTTCCTTAGAGGACAATTGAGATGAAGCAAGTGAGTGACAGATTTGGGATGAGAGGACCTATTTCTTGAATTCTGTCACTCAACCATACCACAGACATCTGCAAAGTTCTGGTAATGGCCAAACGGAGCTTGGGGTGATGTGGATTCCAAGATGAAGGGTACAGAGAGCTCCTTTCCTTCTTGGGGCAGAGCTGGCCCTGCACAGTAACTGTCTGAGAGGAACTATGGCAGGCAAGTCCAGGTGGTCTAGGATGCTGAGGAGAGGCAGCCAGCCCATCTGCCGTGGTCCCGAGTGGCCCTGAAGGATGAATGGACACTAAGTAGAGGCTGTGGCAAGTGCAGAGGCCCCAAGAGCTAAAGAGCAGGGACCTGCATGCAGCTCTGGCTGGCTGGTGCAGAGGGAGGAGGGAGGTGTGCTTGAGAGACAGGGCAGGAGGCAGGGTGTCTGGGGAGTGGACACAGGTGATCCCCAAGGAATCATCCTCCAGAACCAAGCCACCATTCATGCTCTGACCCCTGCTGTGGGCATGTTCCTCAGACCATTGATAAGTGCTCAGCGATCTGGGTGATCAGCGACATAGAAAGAGTTTCCGGAGGGAGAGCCCATGAAGACCTTCTGAATGAGAGCATCAAAGCCTGCCAGCGAGGCTTCTGCAGGGACGTTGCCCTAGTGGTCACCAAGACAGACAAGCTCCACCTGCCGGAATATCTAAGGTATAGTGCTGGGCTTGTGGGGAGGTGGGTCCCAGCTGGGGATCCCCTACCCAGCTCCAGGGTGTAGGCTTAGTGCTAAGCCAGCTGTCCCCTACCCAGCTCCAGGGTGTAGGCTTAGTGCTAAGCCAGCTGTCCCCTACACAGCTCCAGCGCGGTGGCGCACACCAGTCAGTATGCAAACGGCATCCCTGGGTCGTGCAGCATTGGCCCTTGCCCCACAGAAATGGAACTTGTAGATGCCCCACAACTAGGAGTCCATTCTGTAAAACTGTCTGGCCTGATACAGCTTTGAAGGATCAGGTTCTGTTTCAGATTTTTCTCCTCCTGAGATTTTTTAACTCATCTGCAAAAGGCCCTTAAAGTTTTAGAACATTGGCCCAAAGGGAAAGTGTTCTCTGAGAGTTACAGTCTAACAGTGAAGAATGAAAGGTGAGCAGCATGGAGCCTGGTGGGGATTAACAGAGGTGGGCTTGCATGCAGATCTCTGATCCCCCAGTGACTGCAGAGACTGCACCTTATCTTCCATATTGAGACACTTTGAGTAAAAGGTGGACCAACAGAGGATGGGTGGTGTGCACTGCAATGCCCTGGGCACACTGACATGTGGTCACCATGCAACCTTGTGGGTGCTTCGCTGCTCTCACAAGAGCTTCTTCGCCTGCCCCCTCCACCATCTCCCCCAGGCCCTCTGAAACTCAAGTCTGCCGCTCCAGGAAGTCACTTGGTCTTGTTGGAATTTCAGCTTCATTTTTCTTCTCTGCAGTTCCTTCCCACTCTCCTCTCATCAACGAGTAGCTCCCCCTTCCCAATGCCAACACTAAACCTAAACAGAATTTAATCAGATTCAGTAACTGTTTATTGAATGCCGTGGTGGGCTGCGGATTGCCTCATCTCTGAGCTTACAGTCTCAAAGAGGGTTGAAGGTTGTATGAGAAGGACAAGCAGAGTCTGTGACCCTAGCCTGAGAGGACTGCCTTGTGACTGGGACCCGGAGGGAGGTCACAGGAAATTTCGCAAAGAGCATTGATAAATAAAGGCACTTTTTTCCAAATGGACGCTGGAGGTAGATCAGAAGAGGGGGCTTTGCTAGGCGCGGTGGCGCACACCAGACATCCCAGCAGCTCAGAAGGCTGAGGCAGGAGGATTGGGAGTTCCAAGCCAGCCTCAGCACCTTAGCAAGGCACTAAGCAACTCAGTGAGACCCTCTCTCTAAATAAAATAGAAAAAAAAAAGAAAAAAGGGATGTGGATGTAGCTCAGTGGTTAAGTAACCCTGGGCTCAATTCCCAGTATCAAACAAAACAAAACAAAGAAAAAAAAAAAAAAGAGGGGCCTTTGGACCAAGGAACTTATACAAAGCCACCGAGGTGGCAGACCATACTGCTTTCAGGGAAAGTTAGAGGACTGCTGGGTCACGTGATGGAAGTTCAGTAATTGTGCATTTTTCTGATTTTATTTCAGGGAAAGAAAGCTTGGAAATGTAAGTATGGACCAGTTGTTTTTAAATAATACTTTTTTATGCCTGATACTACATAATATTAATATATACGGATGTGACTGGGCCAAATGAAGATGGCCCCATTAATGTGCAACCTGTCCCTCCATCACGATTGGAAATGCTGGCTTCTTTGCATGCTTTTATTTCTTTTTACTATCTAGCAAGCTGTTCAAAGTCAGCGAGAGGCTGTTTTGGAAAGAAATGAAATGATAAAGCAACAGAGGAGTAGAAATCTCAAGGAAAAACTGAAGGTGAGTTTACCAATCTTCCTATGTATTTTTGTGCTTTACCAGATTTTGAGAAACAGAAGTATATTTGGTCCTGCATGGTAGCAGGGTCATAACTTTGGAGTGGACAATTTGAACTTCAACTCAGTCCTACTCCTCAATGTCTCTGTGACCTGAGGCAATGACATTACCTCTTCTGCTTCTGCTTTCTCATCTATAAAATGGGGATCTAATCATATCTGTCTCTATGACTCTTGGAAAAATTGCATGAGGACATTGTCTATTGAGAAGATGTCCCAGGTAAGTCAGGGATCCCCATCCAGTTTGAGGTGCTCAAGGAGAAATTATGGAGCATTGTGGGAACTCGGGAAAGATATCCACTCACATGGACAGTAGGTAGGGGTGGTCCTGGGAAAATGTCCCAGCCTCTTGAGCAGAATTTTAAAGAACCAATAGTCTTTAGTCAGGATAAGACATAGCGGAAGGTGTGCTCAGGGAACAGGTAAGAACATGTGGACATTGGTCGCTGTGTTTGGCTTCATGCAGGTAGTTTTGAACAGCTCAGTAAAGGGAGTCCTGGGAGATGAGGCCAGCACTGTTTCCCCAGCTTGAAAAATCATTCTGTGGACTCTTTGTGTTTTCTTAAATTATTTCTGCTATTTTGTCACTAAAATTATGTAAACATAAAACTTCTTATTATGCAGTCTCAGCTATAAAACTGAAACCAATTTTAAGATGAAACGTACAAAAAACAAAACAAAACACCATAAACTATGTCAGATGATATGGATTTGCCAGAACCAAATCTTCAGTTCTAGGCTCAGTGGTAATGTTAAGGTGAGACTGCAATAAATCACCAAGTCCATCTTAAAGCAGGAGAAGGAACCTTTATTCACCAGTTGGTGGTCCGGATCCACCAGCTGGCAGGCCAAGGGATAGGCTGCAAGTCTATACACTTCGACCCCCTTCCAGGGTTTGAGTACACCTTTTATTTTCACTATGTTGTCACGAAAATGCTGTAAACAGAAAACTTCTTATTATAGCAGTCTCAGACAGCTATAAAACTTAAACCAATTTTAAGATGAAATGTACAAAAAAACCACAGTAAACCTGCCAGAATAGGTCCAAAATCATATTAAAGCATAAGTGGCTGTTGCTAGAATTCAAAACCATAAACAAACATCATGAGATCTAAAATCATAAGCAGAAAAGATAGTGGACCAAAACATCCCTAGTTGTGTACAAGTTAAAAAAATGGTTACTAACATCTAGACAATCTTTGACAGGGTACATTGTTCAAGAAAAACCAGAACCAAAGAGAGAACACTTTTACATTGTATAAGAATAGTCATTTTGTGTTGCCAAACATGTTATGCTTAGCAACTGTTGATGGATACAGAGGTGGGGCTTTTCCTGGGAGAAGCATTTCTTACATGATGTGGAGTTTCAAGGTAAAACGGAATCTGTTTGGTCATTGCCCATATGGCCTGGCCATAACAGTAAAATATTTGACCACTGTCAATATCTCTGTATTCAATAGCTTTCTGCATTGTGACTTCAATGTCATTGAGGCAGGAAATGTTGCCTGTACTACATGGACTTAAGAAACTCAGAGCTTTTGTTTCTGGTTCAGGATGATAAGGCCACATATTTGAGCCAAAGCCTTCTGCCAAGCAATCAAATGCCAGTCTTCATGAGGTGATAATTCAGCAAAGCTGTTCTTAATCTTCTGGTCTTGTTGGCATTAAAGAAATACCCATTTTATGGGGATCTAATCATATTATTTCTGGAACTGGAAATAAAATACTTCAAGGCACAGTTCCTAACAGTTCTTTGCTAATAAATGTGGCCACTCAGTGTGCAAGAGTGAAGGTCTGTGCAGCAGTGCCTTGGCTCCTGCGGCAGCTACATTTCTTATTGAGGGATGTAAGTTCAGGTGTGCAACCCACGTCTTGGGTGGCCAGGTAAAGCCTGAATTTTCCAACCACCGTTCCTTTTTTTTTTTCTTTTTTTCATTACTAGGGATTGAACCCAGGGCTTTATACATACTAGGCAAGTGCTCTACCACTGAGCTACACCTCCAGTCCTTTTTATTTTACTTTGAGAGAAGGTCCTGTTAAGTTGCCCAAGCTGGCCTTGAACTTGAGATTCTCCTGCCTCAGCCTCCCTTTGCTGGGATCACAGGTGTGCACCACTGCGCCTGACTCCAGCCACGATGTTTGTTTGAACAATTGTGAAGCTTTTGCTTGTACTGCATGCCTTCACTTGGAGCAAATTTAATCTTAATCATAGAAAATATGAGGAAGAAAATATGAGGAAGAAGTGGGCTGACTACAAGGCAGTCATTCATGTAGCTATAGGTCAATGTTTTTAAATTATAAAAAGAAAATTATAAACAGTAAGGACAGAGCTTGTAGATCAAATGGGGACTCTGAAGGCATCAGAAGAGGGCCAGTGAGGTGAGGAGGGGGAAGAAGAGAGTGAGGAAGGGAAGGGCTCAAGTTTCCATGCTGCAGAGAAGTCTTAGAGGAGGGACTAAAAATCCCTCACTGGCTGCAAGTTACAAGGTCATGAGCATTCCTCATGCTCGGATCTGAAGCTGGATTGCTGTGGGCTGTGCCAGCTCCTTGTTCCAGAAGCTGGGCGGCTAAGAGAAAAGGAGAGGGAAATTCTCTCTCTCTCTCTCTCTCTCTCTCTCTCTCTCACACACACACACACACACACACACACACACACACACACACAATGTTCTACACACATTTCCCCTCCTGCTATTCAGAGTGGTACTCGCTCTGGTGCTAGATGGAAGGAGTTGAAAGGGACTCCCTGAAGGTGATCTGCTCTCATACCCTTTCTCCAAACCTTTTGAGACTCACATATTCCTTAGTCTCTTTGGACCGCTCTGACAGAACACCATGGAGTAGATGATTTACAAACCACAGATACGCATTTCTCACAGCTTCGGAGACTGGGAAGTCCAAGATCAAGGGGCTGGCACATTTGGTGTCTGGCGAATACCTGTAGAATGAAGGGCATCTTCTGGCTGTGTCCTCTCACAGTGGAAAGCATGCAGAGGCCCCCTGGGGCCTCTTTTATGAGGGCACTAATCCCATTCCTGAGGGCTCCACCCCACAACCTAATCACTTCACAAAGGCCTCCTCTGAAACCATCCCCTTGGGACTAGGATTTGATGTATGGATTTTAGCAAATACAAATGTTCAGTCCAAAGCATCCAAAATGATTTGCTTCATTTTATCAAGAAAGTCTGTTCTCTAGTAAACATTTGAAATAGAAAATTAAATTTACTAGGAAAAAAATACTATTAGCATTTAAAAAAAATATAGGATTTAACACTGTCTTTTCACCAGATAAACCTAGGAAAACTTTCCCATATCCCCCCACAGTGGACGTATGGACGTATCATTAGATTTGACATTTGAAAGTTTTAGAGATCTAAGCAAAGTCCAGAAGACGGCCTTTCCTAATGTGTGCGATGAGGAGTTTGTGGAGGCCAGTCCTGATGGCCTCACAGCATGTGCCCTGTGCCTCACTGGCCTGTGGCTGGCTCTGAGAGGACCCTGTGCACACAGAGACTTCCTGAGCACACTCAGAACAGTCGTGGACCAGGGATCTCCATTAGGCAAGTGCAGCACATACTACCTGCCAGAATAGCTCACTGTGGAGGAAACACTGTGCTAGGGAGAGCAGAAAGGTGCCCCCTTGCCTGTAAGAGGGCATTTCAGGTCCCAGCATCACAAGCCACTCCTGCAGTTACTCCTGCAATGCGAACAAAATTGGTCATTCCCCAGTTCATTCAGCTCATTGGATGTTGTGCATAAATGACAGGTTGCCTGATTGAAATCATTTGCATTAAACAGTCAAAATAATCAGGAGCCTTTAAGCTCACCTTACAAATCTTACTTGATTTTTTTGTGCTAAAATTCTTACTTTGATTAATGCTCTATTAGCATATAGAGGTGGATAGATTTGAATTCTTTATAAAATTATACCATGTTTATATCAAATTATGTTTCTGTAAACACTGTAAACTGTAATCACAAGCTTTTGTCCTTCAAATACCTATAAAAGCAGGTGCAATATACACATATCATTGTATTTGCAAAGCATTTCTAAAACTCAACATAAAATAACTTATACAACGGGTTTGACTCACTTCATTATCACCTTTATAATTATTTTTACACCTTCTCAGACTGCAAGCTTCCTCATAGCCTCCTGGGAAGCAAATATTCATGTTCCAAAAAAAATTCTAAGACATCATCAGTTTTAAGGCATACCATTGTTTTATATTTTTAGAAAAGAAAAAAATGCAATGAAATTATGATATAATGCTTTGTTATTAGATTTTTATTTTTATGTCATCAAAAGAGCAGTATTAATTCTTCAACATGATTTTTAAAGATCATTTATACTCTTGTGCACTAAATATAATGAAAACAGCCAGGTGCAGGGACACACACTTGTAATCCCAGTGACTCCGGCGGCTGAGATAGGAGGATGGCAAGTCAAGACCAGCCTTGGAAACTTAGCGAGGCCCTAAGTAACATAGTGAGACTCTGTCTCAAAGTAAAAAATTTTAAAAAGCCGGGTACTAGCTCACTAGTCACCCAACACAAAACAAAAAACAGTAAAATATATTGGTTAAGGTATTTTTTTTCACCACTTTTTCATTCAGAGTCCAACTCATCTAGGTCAAGTCTTAACTCTAAGTTCTTTCCCCCTCTAAACCCTCCTCCTCATCCTTTATACCCTCAGGAGCACTAGGGATGCTGCATTTCTTTTAAGAACACTCTACCGTGGTCTCTGGGATTTTTTCTCAGGCCATTGTCCTGCCTCCTGCTAATTTTGATCTTGAAAATTTCTTGGCTGGGTGTGTGACAGGCAGTCGTCACTTTTCACCTATCTCAGTACCAAAACATAACATGGCTTCATTCACATGAGGTGTCTCCCTTTCCTAGGTCTTAGGAGGTGCTAGTGTTGCCTGCAAGAAAACTTGGAATCAAGGTGCAGTTCACGAACCAGCAGTGTGTTTTTCACTGGTATCATGTGTACTCTTCACTTTTCTGTTCCCAGGCCTTCATTGTAAATACATTTCAATGCTGAATTCTAATATAATCTCCTTGAAGAGATTTTAAATAGCATATAAATAGAGTCGCACCAACAACATGCCCAGCTCATTTGAGGGAGGGCAATAGGTATAGCTGTGACCAAGTGTAGTGACCCGTGTGTAGTGTGTCAGTTGCTAGGGCTGCAATAACAAAGTACCATAAAATGTGTGACTTGGGACAACAGGAGTTTGTTCTCTCACAGTTCTGGAAGTCAGAAATCCAAAATCAAGGGGTTGGCAGGGCTGTGCTCCCCCTGAAGGCCCAAGGGTGAGTCTGTGCCAGGCCTGTCTCCCAGCTTCTGGTGGTTCCTTGCCTTGGGGTGGCACAACTTCAGCTGTCACATGGCACTCCCCGTGTGTGACTGATGTACATCTGCAGCCAGATTTCCTCTTCTTGTAAGGACACCAGTTATATTGGGTTAGGAGCTCACCCCACTCCAGTGTGACCGCATCTCCGTTAATTTCATCTGCAATGAAAAAGGTGACATTTAAAAGGTGACATTTCAAGGTACTGGTAATGTAGGACCTTAACATATAAATTTGGGGAGGCCACGATTCAACCCACAACAGGGGGGTTTTTGGCGAAACGTGTTACCAGTGTGTTTACAAGTTGCCGGAGGTTTGGCTTCTCACCAGTCCCAGAGGACCACAGTACCTCCACTCAGCGCTGTCATACCTTTATATCAGAAAGAGACCGACAGCTGTCCCATCCTCCACCTCTCCCATCCTCCACCTCTCTCAAGTACCCATGCACAACTTCTACTTTTTTCTTTTAAGTAAGAAGAATGGAAGATTATGGAACAAAATTTACATGTGATTCTGGTGTGACTTCTGGTTATGATATTTTGCTAATGATAATTTTTTTCTCACATAATTCTTAATTCCTTGACATTTAAAACCATCATGTATACTTAAACATTACTCTATATTAAAATGATTATTTTATATGATCATCGTATATGATTATTCACTAACCACCTGGATAAGAAACTTTTACTTTTTAGTGTTGTACTGGGAAATGTTTAAAAATCAGCTCTGTGTTCAAACAACAGCTAGCAAAACATCCAAAAACTCTGATTTGTTCCATTTGCCGATTTCTATGGTGTAAAGCCTCTTGCCATTGCCAATACCAAGCTACCAATGTGCTATTGCTGAAGCAGAGTTGGGAATCCACGTGCTAGTTGGCCGTTGCCAGTGGTGGGCTTTTTACTCACTTATTGACTGATGGCTGGATGGACTGATGGCTGGGAATGGAACCCAGGGCTTCTTGCAGTTTTAGCACATGCTCCACCACTGAGCCATATCCCCAGCCCTGTGTTCCCCAGGCTTCTTTTTCCAAAAAGGATCCTAGTATTTCCCCATTCTGAACACTCACATACACTTTTGAACCATTTTCTCTGTACATCTCCTTGGAGAATTAATTTTTTAAAACAATGTTTAGTTGTGGTGGACACAATACCTTAATTTGATTAATGTATTTTTTATGTGGTGCTGAGGATCGAACCCAGTCTCACACATGCTAGGCAAGTGCTTTCCCGGCCCACGAGAGTTGATATTTTTAACTCCCAAGGAGTTAGCTCCAATGCAGTGAATTCCTCACAACCTCTGACCTGAGGAGTGGACGCTGGCAACACAGGACATTTAGAATAGTGCCTGTCCCTTCCAGGGCTCTGACAGAACTGAAGGTGGGTGAGCTGAAACTTGTCAAAGGCTCCTGTGAGGGATGTGCCACATTTCCTTTGCTTTGGTGACTTACTCTGTTTCCTGTGTGCCTTTCACTTCAGAGAAAACTGCCTGCGGACTCCAAGGCTCTGGAAACCTCGGATCTGGTGTACACAGTCAGTGCCCAGGAGTACTGGCAGAAGATCCTCCTCACCGAAGAGGAAACTGGTAATGTATATTTCTTATCCCATCACTAAAATTCTTAAGACTAAGTTTGGCACTCTGAATAACCTGCTCTAGAAATTTCTGTGCCACAGGAAAAATTTTCTTCAGCTTTCCGGTTTTATATCTATTAATACACACACACACACACTCACACACACCACACCCTATCAGAGGGTTAGGACAAAGACATGTTCTGCCTAAAATCCCATACGTCAGAGGTTCTTGTTGCTTGCTACAGCAAGCTTGGGTGTTCTGATGTTAAGGGTCACCTGGCTTAGGTAGAAAAACCTAGGGGAACCACAGAGTTAAGCGCCCTTGCTTCAACTCTGCAATGAATGCCAACCCAAAGAAAAATGCCCATTCTTTTTATAGCCAGTCTGTACTTTCCTATGAATTTTATTTCGAATAGCTAAACCAAATTAATATTCACCATTGCTGAGTTACCTTTCACTGTTGTTGATCCCAGACGTGAAAAAATGTCCTTCAGAAAGCTGGTTGAGGAGGCAGCCAGCTGCAAGGGCCAACTGATCTTTCAACGTGTGTGAATTCTGTTCCATGCAAACTTGACCTTTTAAAATTGTCTGTGCCGCCTGTGAATTCCAGAAATCCCCAAGTTAAGAGAATACATCAGGAAAAGGCTCTTGGACGAGAAGAGGAGGATGGTGACCAAGTATGTTACTGAAGCCTTTGGCCTACTGCTCCTCACAGACAGCTTCAACTCCACAGAAAACCTGCCGGTATGGAAGTCGCCTGGGCCATCCGTTCTCTCCCTCCCACCTGGGCAGAACATTCCCTTTGCCTATTAGAAAACTATGATAAGGAAGAGACAAAGCCCAGAGAATCTCAGGGGACTAAAAGATAATGAAAGGGTTCTAACTGTAACATTTGGATAAAATGGACAGATGGGCCGAGAGGAAAATGTAAAAGCAGTCTGTGGTAGCTCTCACCTCTCCCGAGGCTCGAGCAGGACGGAGTCTGTGCAGGATGGGGAAGGAGACTTCCACGGAACGCAGATGACTCTTGGCTGTCTTGGAGAGCCACGTCTGTACACACAACCCAAACACGACACATCTGTCCATGGGTTTCAGCAAAGTTCAGGCATTTATCTTCCCCGTCTAGAATGCAAGCCCTTTGAATGACCAGAGAAAAGTTACATTTCTCATGGCAACAAATTTATCTCTCTGATGGATGACTTTTTAAAAATCCTAACATGAGAGGGATAAGCTACTAAATTAGAAAAACAACCCCTTCCTTTAATCAATCAAAGCAACCACTTTGTTTCTTTATAAGAGACTGAATCTACAGACAACAGAAAACCATATATAAAAATGACTGCACCCCATACCCTGCAGAAACTGCCCAGCCGGCCACCCCCTTACTATAATAACCAGGCCAGGAAGCCGGTCTTGTGCACTAAGTCAGACTTACAGGAGGTCACACTGCCAGCTCTAGCAGTCAGCCAGGAAGCCACACAATAACTCCTGTCACAGTCAGTGCCTAAAGGCCACTACTTGATCAAACGCTCCTCTAATCCTTACCCCTGCTTGCAACTTAGGGCCAGCTAGAGAAAGCCAGTGAGACCCTAAGCAATCACATGGATGTCAGGCCTCCCGCCTCCCAGGCCAACAGCCTCCGCTGAGGGCACACCCGCAGCCTTCCCTCTCCTCCACCATCAAGCTCTCCCTCCCCTTGGCCTGCCTTGGAGTCTCTGCCAAATCCAAGGCCTGGAGCCGCCCCCTCCCTCAACCAGGGGAGTAAGCAGCCATGGCCTTTCCCACTTGGTTGATCCTTGTTTATTCCACCCTGCTTTCACCTGTCAGGTCTGCATAATCAAGTTGTCTGACTTCTTGCTGTGCCCGAACTGGGAAGGGCCAAGAAAGGTCCTGTGAGAGGTCAAGGGGCTGGTCCTGGAGCCGGCAAAGCCAGCCTGGGATGAGCTGCGGCTGCCAGGAGGGGTGGGTCCTGGAGACCCACTTCTGTGGGATATAAGCGATGCCCGCTGGAGAGCTTTGCAGTCTGGCCACAGGCCTGCACTTGAAAAGAGCTGGATAAACAGCGGCACACGGGGCAGCATTCGCTGTCTCTTTCATCGAACATGGTGTGCTTTGTTTTGGCCTAGCTGTGTGAGACAAAAGCACAACTCCCGAAATCTGAGATTTTCTAATTTGACGTTTATGCTCTGAAATAGTTGAGGAAGGGTTTTCCTTCCATCTTTCTGGAAAGTTCTTCAGGGTGACAGCGGCCTCTCTGCCCAGCACAAGATTGTTCTTGGAAGTGCTGATGGAAAACAAATCAGCTATGGTGCTGTGTGTGGTTGGTTTATTTGTAAATGCAGGACAGGGCATTTTACAGTCAAACCTGGAAGTGCCCTGCCCACGTGTTCTCTGCTAACTCAGGTGCAGCTGCCTAGGGGCTCACGCCCATCTCTATGGCCAGAGCCAGGCCATGGAAGACACAGAGGAGGCGGGGCTGCTTGGCCTCTGTGATGGCCTCCTCACGGAGAGGCTGGCAGCTTTCCTCAAAATTCCTGGGCCTCTGACGTTGGTCTTGGTGTTATTTCTTTGATGGAAAGTTGGAAGGCAAGAGCTTTGTCAGTGCCTTTGACTTCTGAAAAGTCAAATCTAAAAATGTACGCAATTGATGATTTCTAAAAGTTTGTGATCCAAACCCAAAGTTTAGAGTTGGGTAGTTAGTGCTTTTAAATGAGCCATCATTGCATCTAAAAATCAATAAGAAGTTTATTATGAGGCCTCAGTGTCTCATGAGCCCTGAATTTATTCACACCAAATGCCAGGCTTCCCCCTTGGTACTGTTCTCTCACACCCAGCTCTTCCCTCTCTTGCCCTTCTTACGTTTAATCAGTTTAATCTTACGTTTAATAGTGAGACGCGAGGCTTTCTTTTCATGACCTCTTACTTCATTTTGATCACCAGCAACCCCACAAATTCTTAAGAATATAAAGGATATCCAGGAAAAAAAAAGTTATGGCTTACCGAATCCTCACTAGTTAAGTCTAGGAGAATCCCCAGGTGCACCGGGAGGTCTACAGCCTGTGCCCTCAGAGCTGTGGAGTTGGAGGCTGTTTCCACCATCAGCCAGCTTGGTTCACTTGCTTTGAAGATGATGCTGTTGACAGGCAGGGGAGTCAGTCATCTGTGTGAGGTCGCACATCTACCCCACAGCTATTTCCATCTGTTTGGAATAGAATTTAAATCCTGCATTATCTAGCATCTTCTCCATATCTCTGGTTGACTGTTCATACGTTCATGGATCATGCCCCCCATGCCATGCCCTGGATTAAACAAACACGAATGAGAGTCTGTCCCTTCAGCAAATGCCTGGTCCAGGAAGGAGTCAGGAGGGGTGAGGGAGACATGTCATAACACAGCAGTGTACCAAACGTGAGGGCAGCTCAGAAGGGGGCCCAACCCTGATGGGGGGTGGGCAGTCGAAGCATCACAAGGGAGGAGACACTGGAGCCTTGTCTTGAAGAATGAGAAAGGGGAATTTCTTGTAAAAGGGCACAGGGCTAAGAGGGACAGTGTGTGTGGGGAGTGGTAGCAAGCCAGGGGCAGGGACCTGGGAACCTGGGGAGATGTGTCAGGCAAATAGAGACAGTGGTGCTGGAGGGGTTTGTTGAGTGCCCATTGTGCAAAAGTGCCAAGCCAGGGAGTGGGGCTTCCACCTGCTGCAGGCACTGTGGGGTGCACCAAGGTTCTCAACAGGACGAGTTGAGAAAAATCAAGGTTGACCTTTGTGGTCACACCTTTGTGGGCATTACTTACTGATAGGGATACTCTCTGAGACAGGTATCCTTAGCCAATGTCATCATTGTGTGAATGTATAGGGGTACTCACCTAGATGGTACAGACCCTGCACACGTGGGCTGTCATAGAATCTTAGGCCACTGTCATGTATGCCCTCCATCATTGACCAAACCATTGTCAAGCATGTGTGGCGACATATTTTTGTCCCTGACTAGACTGTACTCTTCTGTGAAGAAGGAACCATGACTTTATTTCTGTAGTCCTGTAGCTTTGCTGTTCAAAGTGTCATCAAGGGCCCAGAAGATCAGCTCATCTGAGAGCTGGCTAGAATGCAGAATCCCAGACCCTTGGATTTTTTATGATTCCCCAATGATTGTATACACATTAACACTAGAGAAACACTCTTCTCAAAACTGCTTTGTGAAAGCCCATTCAAAGTTTGTTAAGTCAGATGTCATTGGAAAAATCTGTTTTAGTAACAGTTGGATTGCTATTTGGATAATTACTTCCCCAAATAGCCTGGTGAATTTTACACCCAAAATAAGCTTCAGTGGGCATCTGTTGTTCTGCTCTCCAATCCCACAGAGCCTAAGGAGGTCTGTGCACTGAGGGGTGCCCTCTGGGGACAGCAAGGGGAAGTCACCTCCAGGCAATGATCTCAAACTTAATCTTGTGTTGGTGGCTGGCCTGATGCTCCTTGTGACCTCGCCCCTAGAATGAACATTTGCACTTGAGCGGCCTGCGGAGATTTGTGGAAGAGAGGACGGAGCTGCTGGAGAAGGCCATGGAGCAGTGCTTTGCCCACATAGAGCGGCCTCTGCAAGAAGGGGTCCGGGTGGCCAGGACTTCCTACCGACGCATCCTCGGGGCATGCCTGGTGGTGAGTGACCCTTTCCACGGAAAACCTGTACTACCTGGCGAGATCAACCTGATCCCCAAGCTCTTTTCACATCACCCCCTTGCTTTTAAAAGAAACAAGGAGATAGAAGAGAGTCAGAGAGATTGAAAATTGCAGATACACCAGCACAGAGCGGGGCTGCTCGCCTGGGCATGTGGGCACCAGGGCAAGTTTGCGGTTCAGCAGGGGCAGGGTTGGAATTTAGGGTCTGAGGATCTTGCTTTGAGCGCCACCTCCAGCAAACATCTACTACCCAGACCTGGGCAAGGTGCCCAACCACTTAAGACCTTACGTTCATAAAAAGCCTCTCACTCGTTTCTTCTGTAGAACTGGGTGCTAAGAGCTTGCCCTACTTATCTTGAGCTATTGATGTCAGTGTCAATTACATTACACAAGAAGAAAGCATCTTGTAACCTCTTACTTGTGTGCAAATTGTGGTTTTCTTTCGTAATTAGCAGTTTGGGGTTCCTAAGGGAAAATACAAGCCTAAGGTAGTGTTGTAAGACTAGGAGGTGAAAGAGGCCCATTGTGTAGTCTGCTTGGGCTGCCATAACAAAACACCACAGACTGCACGGCGGCTTCAACAACAGACTTCCTTAGAGCAAGAGGCTGGAAGTCCAAGATCCAGGTGTTGGCCGGGTTTGTTTCTCCCAGGGCCTCTCCTTGCTCCTAGACGGCCACTTTCTCACTGTGTCCTTGCCTGGTCTTTCCTCTCTGCGCACCCTGCTGGTGTTTCTCTTCCTATGAGGATACCAGTCCTACTGAATGGGGGCCCTACCCCTTATGACCTCGCTTATTTTTAGCCTCTACCAGAAAGGCCCTGTCTCCAAATATAGTCACATTAGAGGCTAGGACTGCAATACGTGAACTTTCAGAGGAGCAATTCAGTCCACAGCACCCACTAAGAGTAAGGGGTAATGAATGACACTGCCCATGTGGCAAGAATCACAAGGATGGCTCTGGGGCCAGGAGCAGGGCACAGATGGCATGTTGTAGCTGGTCTTAATGAGATGTAAAGTGGGAACGTCAACAGTGAGAAATACCTGAAAAGGTGTGTGAGGGGCTCTTCCATTTCAGTAAGCCTTTTCGCACTCTTGGTGATACTTGCTCTCCACATGTTATTTTATGTGTGTTTCATGTAAAAGTTTGTTTTGATATCTAGATTAGTAAGAATGTGTGCTACAAGGGGGATGTAAGAAAGCAGGAGATGCTTTTAGTGTGAAACAAAGAATGAACGCTAATAAAAGTGGAGAGAGTGAATACAATCGGATGATCCTGGGGCCAGCGGGGAGGACTCTAGGGCTTGGATGGTGGAAAATGAGGGCGGGGTGCCTCCCACCTGGCTGGGGGTGTAGTGTGTGTGCGTGTGGTCATTCATTCAGCAAACATGAGAAAAAGGCTCACTCTGGACCAGACACTGCACACTATCCTAGTAAATCCTCACAACAACTTCTGTGGCCTACATCCTCATGAATATATTGGTTTTACAACCTTAGACTGAAATATTGCTGAAAGATCAGTGGTACTTCCATAGACAGAGCAATGGAGGGGAAGGGTGGACGTTCAGGGGAGGACACATTTGGGAGCCTTCAGATGAATCAATCTAACTGTAATTTAAATTTCTCATTTTCCAATAAGAAAAGCAAGGTAGAAAAGCTTGTTAAGAAGGAAATCAGATATTCCTCAGGGATCAAGGAAAATTATGATGAAGAAAGGTCACTGGATTGGACCACTGAGGGTATTCAGTGTTGACCATGGAGTAGACCGCCTCCAAGTTGGCACCCAAAGGTCCTCACTTCCTGCTGTCCCCCTTGTGGATTTTCCTCACACACCTTGATGCAGGCTGGTCTCTGTGACCAGGAGAATGCTGCAGAGATGCCAGTGTGTGACTTCTGAGCTAGGTTATCAATGGCCACTGAAGCTTCTTTGGAGACCTCTGGGATCACTTGCTCGGGGGAGGCCAGCCTCCATGTGCCAAAGTCAAGCCACTGTGTGGAGGGGCCCAGGGAGCAATGTGCTGAGGCCTTCTACCCGGGGCTGAGAGCCAGCACTGACTTGCCAGCTGTGATCCTTAGAAGCAAATCCTCCAGCCCCGATGACTTTAACCCCAGTCATAGCTGACTGACCCTCATGGGAAGCCCTAGCCAGGAGTGGCCAGCCCAGGCATCCCAAATCCTGACCCATAGAATCACACTAAACATTTACTATTATTTTAAGCTTCTCTTTGAGGTAATTTTTGTTCTGCAGCAATAGATAGCTAAGTTACAGGGAGAGAAGTGGTTCTATCTGGTGATGGAAGAATCCAGATCTCAGAGTGGATGATCAAGAGTGTGCCCAGAAGATGAGGCACAAAGGAGAGGCACTCTGAGAAAGAGAGGGGCACCAGCCATCTTCAGGCCTCCCAGGGACCATCCCCTGTCTCACTGCTGCTTTCCCTGACCCCTGCATGCCCAAGGGGCTCCTCTTTGATAAACAGTGTGCTTTTGTGCCCAGAAATTTGAGCAGTCATCTATATACTAATGTGATATTTTACTTAGCATAGTAAAATAGCCTGAATGTCTAAAAATAAGAGAACCATAAAATGAATTATTCTTTGCCTACATGATAGTATATGGTTTAATAAAATGATTTTGGAATGCATTTAAAATAATTCTGGAGTGTGCTCATGTTTTAGTTATTAAGTAGAGAGAGAATATTATACAATTGTATCATGCTATACAGCCTTTCACTTAAAACATATTCCCTCCAAACACATATCATCGATTAAAGATGATAAAGCCCTCCACCAAAATTTTAGCAAACATTTCTTTTCTCCTTATTATTTATCACTATCTGGCTAAACTTGATTAGCTCATAGCTCTAACTATTGTAATTTTTCTCTCATTTGTAAATTTGTTTCCCTGGGGAAAATATCACCAAGTTATACAAATCAAATAGTGTTTAATTAACTATTTAATAAAAAACATACCAACTTTGGACTATCCCCAGGAAATCCAAGACATATACTCACTCTCAGGTCACAACACGTTTTTTTCATTCATTTAACAAATACTTATTAAGTACCAGCTAAGTCAGTGCAGGCTTGGAGGACATAAAGATGGGCGAGACACTGTTCCTGACACTCACAAGCAGATGGTCTAGGAGCCCAGCCATGAGGCTTGCCAGATAAAGAGCTGTATGGGAGGGTGGTGGTCTCAGTGAAGCCAGGGCACATTGCTGGAGGTGTGACCTGGGTCCTCCCGGTCGTGTTTCTACTCCTTCCTGTGGTTCTTGGTAATGACCGTTAGCCAAAGGCAATGCAGTTCTGATTCTGTGACTTTCTAGTTCATGCCAACTAACTCTGCTAATTCATCGTTTAATTTTCTAGAGGAGTAAAGGGAACCAAGGTTTTCACCAGACCCTGAAAGCTGTTTGCCTGAAGAATGGCATCTATGCCTCCAGGACTCTGGCAAGAATCGACCTGAACCAAGCCGTCACTCAGCCCATCTATGACCAGATTGACCCTGTTTTTGGAGGCATTTTTAGGTAAAGTGGTCTTTCATCTTGCTCCTGCATGAACAAACATCTGAAGAACGTCAAGCCAGAGTCTCAGTTTTAAGAATTGAGACTCTGGATCTGGAAGAGTAAAGAGTAGACTGTGACTTGAGGGCCGCTCTGCTCCATCTTCGGCAAAACACAAAAGCGATCTTGGTTTGGTTGACTTAACCGTCTCCCCTGGTGACCTGGGGTGGAGTGAGATGTTGCTTTCAGACTAATATTATGTTTCCCATTATTTTTCAAGTCTCTCCTACATGCAGCAGGGATGGTTTTCTTAGGGATCTGAGCCCAGGACAGGGTATTTTGATTGGAGAGCGTGGAATTAAGCAAACACATGGCCTTCGAACCTTCCCTGAATGCAAAAAGAAAAAGTGGCTCATGGAGTCTCAGACATGTTGTGTGCTCACAGACATGGCATGAGCTTCAGCCGGGGGAGGATCTCATTGTGCCCCTCCTGCAGTTCTGACCTCTAGCTCTTTCCT
The DNA here is from genome assembly GCF_001458135.2 of Marmota marmota marmota. Taxonomy (NCBI): domain Eukaryota; kingdom Metazoa; phylum Chordata; class Mammalia; order Rodentia; family Sciuridae; genus Marmota; species Marmota marmota. The sequence continues at coordinate 2,798,574 of NW_025999944.1, forward strand.
CTACCAACAGACAAAGGTTCTCCTAGCCCCCAGGGAAGCAGTCTCCCTCGTTCTTCTCCTAATTGTACCTGGTTCACCACCTGATGCTGCAGTGGCCATTCTCCTACCTTTTCTGTCCTCCTCTGTGTCCATGTCTCTGCCCCTACCTTTCTGTAAACACTTCTTGGATCATGCCAGTCCACGTTCCCCATCCTGCCCCTGGTGACAGCTCTGTAGGAGTCTCCAAATTCCTTAGGATGGCATTGAACCATTGAGCCTTCAACTTGCCCTTCTGACCTAGCACTGCCCTGCTGCCTGGTGCCAGCCCTCTGCTGGAGCCAACGTGGGGGAAGCTGAGAGCCACCGAGAGGTCCCAGGCACGGTGCCAAGCATTCGCATGCATTATCTCATCAAATGTGCTCGATAACACCACCAAGGGGCTTCTGCCTGTTTACATAGGAACACAGGGAGATTCAGAAGAACTAACTGCAGTGGGCCCCCATTCATGAGTAGAGAGCGAGGGTTTAAAGCCCATGCTGTCTGAGTGCTCTATAATCCGCTGCTTCTTACACCTGGAATATTCTGAGATATTGTCCCCTGGGAAATAATTCCCTTTCATTTTCTTCCCCAAATCCTACCTGTCTTTGAAAGTGTAGTCCAAGTCCGATTCTTTCAAGTGAAAGCACTTCGTCATCAGGAGGACAGTGAGTTTTGAGGTTAAAGCGGTGTTCAAAGCCTGGCTCTGTCTCCTACTCGCTGTGTGACCTTAGACACGTCAGCCATCTTCTCTGAGCCCCGATTTTCTCATCAGTAAACGGGCACCCTCACACTGCCTTCTGGGTTTTTAGGCCAATGACTTGGCCCAGGACAGCGCCTGGCATGTCACAGCAATTTGGTCATTGTCAGATTTTCTCTCTCTTCTCTTTAAAGTGAATAAAAGGACACCAGCCAGTTTCACGCTTGTCTTGCTTTCTTGAAGGGCTGGGAAGCCTGCCGACTCGGCGCTGATGCCTCACATTGACGCTTTCAAGCATTCTCTGCAGGAGAAAATGGCAGAAATTGGGATAAGAAGTGGCTGGAAGTGTGAAAGCTACAAAAAACGTTTCCTGATCCAGGAGGTAAGTTCCTCATAAAGTGAAGAGCACAGTGAGTTTGGGTAGTGGCTTTCTTCCCAGGCAGGAGCTGAAGGCTGCAGGTCTCTCCCCACTTGGATCCCTGGAGTGTCCAGGGTCTGGATGTGCCTCCTAGGAGGTGCATGGACTAGGAAACATAAGGGCTCCTGGGACCTCCAGGGAGGTGTAAGACACCAGGCACGCTTTGTCCCACAGTGTGGCATCTGAGGTGTAGGCTGAGGTGGTAGGGTTGACTCACTTCCAGGAAGAACCTTCAAAGAATCCTTAGAGGTACAAGAATGTGCCTCACCTTGTAATATTGTCACTAATTCTATCGTTTTTGCCAGTACCATGAAGTAGCGTCCAAAGCAGCAAAGCTTAAAGACTTGGTCACGTTTTTGCAGGTCGCTTGTTAGTTTTGAGAACTCTGGACTCTTGTCTGTGACTCACTTTCTTCCAGGGCCAGTCCAGATCACATGGTGAGAGTAGGAGATAGCTGATACCTCTGGCCCTCTAAAGATGGCCCCTGCTAGAACCCTGTCCATCCTTGGGTCAAACTCAGCACCTACTTACTGAGTAGTTTGTAGGGACTGGGCACTGTGGAAGCACTCTGGGGCGTTCAGAGGCTTAAGCCAGAGTTCTGTGTAGAGGAGCTCACAGCCAACCAGAACAGAGGCAGAGGAAAGTGTGGCCACACCTGGGCACACCTGACCTGCCTCTGCCAGAGAAATGTCACAGAAGGCCTGTGTCAACGTGGCTTCTCAGATAAGCGCCATCCTGGGAGGCCTGGAAGGCTACATCCTCAGAAGGAAGAGGAGGATCTACGAATCTGTCACCAGCTCCATTCAGAACGACCTGAAGCCCTATTATGAAGGTGGGGCTCCGGAGGCAGTGCTTCCTCTTCCTTTGGGGTCTTCCTGTCACTCCTTTGGCATCCTATCCCGGGGCTCCCTGTCCTGGAGCAGTCTTCCTGCATCCTAAGTCCTGTAACACTTTCCAACTACACATGGAGATCAGATAACTGCAGGGAGCAGGGGGAGGTGATCGGGGACCTTTGTCCCCGTGGTTCCCAGTTCCTCTGTCCTCCCCTTGTCTGGAACCCCCCCTCTCCTCTCCACGCTGCTGCTTGGTATCCGGCTCTTGTTCTTAACTTCCTTTAAGTGTTTGTGGGCCCGCTTTCAGGATCCTTCTTGGTTTTGTTTTGTGGGGGGTAAGTTAGTAAGCTTCTGCTCAATTCATTTATTACATATTCCAAATGATTGTTATCTAAATAGTGAGTGATGTTATTTTTTAATGTTATGCATTTTATATACATATGTATGTGTGTTTGCACACGTGTACATATCTATATATGCATGTACATATACCTATATACAAAAGCGTGCACACACACACACTTTGTTTTCTTGCTTACTTATTTTTCTGATGCCAGAGAGTTCTGACAAGTCCTTGCTGTGGTGTGACTGTGGCTAACATCTTTTACAGAGGCAGCTCAGATCACTGGCAAAAAAGCATGTGAGAGGATGAAGGATGTCATCAGAAGAGGAGTGGAGCGGCAGGTGGCCGAGGGCATGTTTGAAAGGGCTCAAGAAAGAATGCAGCACCAGTTTCAGCAGCTGAAGGTATCTACGTCCGCAGTTGGAGTCCTAGCCCATGGGAAGTTGAGGGAGCCGGTGCAGAAGGTAGAAGAAATAGTAGGCATTGGGCCCAGGTGCCGCTGGGTGCCTTCTGCCTGGTGTGCCCAGCTGGGGGTTTCAGTGCTGGGAGAAGAAGCCCCTGGCGCTCAGCGTTCCCTCCTCCCTGCCACCGAGTGCTGGCGAAGCACCTCCAGCTCTCCCCTGAGCCCTCTCCCTCCTGGGTCATCCATAGAACAACAGCCTTGATAGCTAGATGAGAGCTAAATTCTACACAGACACTAGCTAATTTACACCCACACCCCACCAGTCTCTGAGTGAGCACTACCATTGTTCTCAATTTAAATGTAAGCAAGCTCAGAGAGGTGAATCAAGAGGCCACACACTAATGAGATGCAGAGCTGGACTTCGGGACCAGGTATCTGCTCCAGCATCTCCAACAATAGTACAATCTCAAGACAGATTTTTTAAACAAGGGAAATGACCCATGTACATAAAATGCCAATAAGTGAATGTCAGTATGCGGCTGCAGGTCAGCCAATCACAGTACCCAGCATAGATTTAGGTTGAGCCCATCCTCATTGCAAGATGTTTCCTAACAGTCTTTTGGAGCCTAAGTGCTGCTGTCAAGCACACTTGGACCACCCAGCTCTGGGTCTCCTGACTGCCCCTTCCTCTGAGTGATAGAATGCCTTTGTCTTAGTTCAAGCCCCTCACTGTCCACATGAGGTTCAAGTTCTTCTGTCTCAGTCCAGGCTTGGCTGATCCTCTCTCCTGATCACCTGAGGAAGCCAGGCAGGTAAAGCATTCCCACCAGTGTCTGTCCCATTCAATTCTGGAGGTGCCTGTCTCCACAGTAAAAAGCAGGGAATCTCCTTTGGAGAAGGACAAGAGCGTCTCATTTCCCAGCAGCAGTTTGATTTCAGGCATATTAGAATATCCTCACAGTCTACACATACATGCAGGAGATTGACAGAACTCCATAGAGCCGATTTCCATTCATCAGATCCAGAGGTGCTTAAGAAAACAGTGCTCATAAAAAATGATCAGTATATTACCCAGGTACACAGTTATTTTAAATCATGGAAACATAGGTTGTTAAAAATAGGTAAGGCCAAAGGAGGTTCTCATCCTTGATCCTTTTTCTAAAATTAAGAATATCATTGAACTTTTTTGGGGGGGAATACCCAGAATTGAACCCAGGTGAACCACTGAGACACATCCCCAGCCCTTTTTATTTTTTTATTTTGAGACAAGACCTCACTAAGTTGCTGAGGCTGGCTTTGAACTTGTGAGTCCCCTTCGTCAGACTCCTGAGTTGCTGGGATTATAGGTGTGCGCCACCACCTCATCCAGCAAGAATATCAGTTAGCTTTCAATTGTTTAAAATATTTTAATTCTAAATAAGGGTGGAATTTCCTCTTACATATATTTTATGTTTGAAGATTTATTGTCTTTTTTAACAAATTACCTCTTCCCAATGTTCTTATGACTTGGAGAATGGAGTAACGATCTGCTGAATGTGCCCAGCAGCCTCCGATGTGTTAGGTGTGTGGTTGCTGACTTGTTTTCACTCTGCAGTGAGGCGGCTACTTTGGTTTAAGGAGCTGTGGATCTCCGTCTCCCTCATCTTAAAGACAACGAAGCTGAGGCCAGAAGGGCTTATGTCACCAGCTCAAGGCTGAGCTCCTGGCCTGGCATTGAAGAAAAATATGAGTCAGGAGATCCAGGCTCAAACCTGGAATCCACCAAATTAGAGAAAGGATTCTGGTGTTTTCCAAAAGGAGGCAAGAGACAAAAGAGAATGCTTTTAGTTGATAAAAGGATTGAGAGTAGCAAGACATGACATTCCTCAGGCTGTGGGAGAGAAGAATCAGACCTGTCCCTGCACAGAGCAGGTGCCCAGTTTACAGTTATCAGTGAATAAATGCAGGAGAGGACAGTGGGGTAGTGACCAGTGTGCTTCCTCCTTTCCATCCCTGTGGCTGCTCTTCTCCCAACCCCCTTGCCTCATTAGCTCCTCATTCAGTTGCTCAGTACCAGAGGGACCCTCCCTGTGACTCTTGATAGGCAGGGAGGGACATGCAGAGACTGGAGGGAGCCCAAGGACGTGCATCCCCGGCCCTCCAAAGTCCTTCGCCCTTGGGCCTGACTTTGGCAACCCCAGTCTGGACCTTCTCCAGCTGGAGGATGGGGTGAGGTTCCCTGTCTAGGATTCGCTTTCCCTTGGAGCACACCCATCTAACAGACTGAATGTCCTTGTCCTGTAGAACGGGATCACGGAGAAGGTGAAGGGCAGCATTGCCACCATGCTGACTCTCGTGTCGTCCCAGGGGGATGGTCTCTACAAGGAGCTTGCAGGTAAATATGTGAAACCTCTGGCTGTGGTTGCTCCTTCCTGAGTTTAAAGAAATCTCCAGAGCAAGGAATGGAGATGATGATGCTGGTAATGGCTGGCCCTTTGCCACTCACCCCATCGAGACTTCTTGGGTGCTGTCCGTGGAATTCTCCCCTTAGCCCTCAGGGATAGACGTTATTGCTCCATTTTGCAGATGCAGAACTAGAGACTTGGATCAGATAATGTGCCCAAGGTTTCACAGCTTGCAAGTGGCGAGTTCCCATCCACAAAGTCGCCCTGCTCTCTCCGTAAAGCCTTTCTTTTAAGTTGATGCCTCCTTAGGAAAAACCCCATTGTCTGGTGGTAGTGGAGAAAGGTTCCTTTAAATCCCCTGGGACCTGGGGAAAGCAGTGCCAGCCATGCGTGCCCATGGCTGGCAACCACCTCCTTTGCCTCCCAGGTGTGCCACCTGGCTACCCCGTATACACTGGAGACCACAGTAAGCTGGAGAGAAAAGCACCTGTGATATTTCTAGAAAAATTAAAAATGTACCTATGCTTTGGTCCAGCAATCCTTCTTCTAGGAATTCATCCTGTCAATATCCTCCTGCATGGGCAATTTGGCATATGTTCAAGTTTATTCAGGGTGCCATTGTTTATAATAACACAGATTGGAACAACTCAAATATCTATTAATAGGACACTGGTTAAATTAGATACAAGACCAGTAGAGGAACATGCAACTGTTATAAAGAATAAAGCAGCTTTATGTGGTGTTCAGCAACATGAAATGATCTCCAAATGTATTTTAAAGAGAGAGAAAAAAATTTTAAAAATGTGTGTGGTTTGTGACAATTTGTGAAAGAAGCAAAGGAAATACATATGTATATGTCTGTATAGGCATAAAAATCTCTTGGGACACACAAGAAATTGATGACATTGGTGGCCTCTTAGAAGGAAGGAAGACAGGGGATGGTAGAGATTTTTGCCTTTTACATTTTAAAACATGTGCACAGCTGTTTGCTAGGAAAAAAAAAAATACATAGACCTGATACTATTGATGAGTAACCGGGGTGGAAGTAGGCAGAATTATCTCCACAAGAGAAGCTAAACTGCTGCTTCTAAACCTCTGACCTGTGCTTACCTACCTTCCTGGACAACACTGTCCCCATCCCAGCTGGGTGGATGAGCCTGGATTTCACAGCCCCCAGGGAAGGAGGAACAGCACTCTCACACTGACCCACCTAGGACCTTCTGCCCAGGTCTGTTTTAAGGTCATAGTCACCTAAGTGTGTTTCCTACTTGCAGAAGGTCTTCCAACTGTCCGGTCTTGCAGACAGTTTGATGTAAATCGTGCCTGCCTAGTTGGACTCTGCTCCATTCTCTTCACCATCCACAACAAAGATGCATAGTATAGGGAGACTGTGCAGGCGCCAGGGCTCTGAAGATACCCAGACAGCTCTCAGGACTCGCCTGACTGGTGAGAATGGAGATCCGCAGATGGGACAGCCTGCATCCATTCACCAAGTGGTGCCAGTTCGCACCAAGGTGCTGAGGATACAGCAGTGACCTTGACAGGACCTTCAAGGAGCTCTAGCCCAGTGGGCCGGAGGCAGGCGATACACAAGCTAACAAGTGAAATACATGGCAGGGGAATCAGGCAGGAGAAAGGGAGGAATGCTGAGAGCAGGGGACAGGGGTCAAGAAAGGTCTCCCCAGGAACGGGACCCCTAAGTAAAGGCCCATGGGCAGGGACCCACTGGGGTGCCAGGTCTAGGTTCATCTGTTCTGGTGGCTCAGAAGACAGCAGTGGTTCAGGCTGGACACTGGGGAGCCTGCAATGAGCTGGGCCCTGGGGTAGACCTGAAGGTGGGTAGCAGGACTGGAGAGCAGCCAGCAGGAGGGAGGCCTCCAGTCAAGGCCCAGAGAGCGCCTTGGGTTCTGACTCCCCTCCTGGTCCTGGTCCCACAGCAGGTCAGCCTCAGGGTGGCTTGTCCAGGTTGCCACTGGGGTGTGGAGAACTGAGCGGGACTAGGAAGGCATTCAGGAGCAGAGGCGGAGCCAACTCCAAGGTGGGTCTGAAGCGTCTCTTCAGAGGGGACTGTGTGGGTCAGTGTCCTCCAGAAAACCCAAACCCACAGGCCGCGTGTAGGGGTAGAAAGAGGCTTATTTTAAGGAGTTGGCTCACATAATCCTGGAGGCTCCGCGATGGGGAGGCTGACAGGCTGACGACTGGAAAGAGCTGCAGTGGAGTCCAGAGGCCATCTCTGGAGAACAGGCAGGCAGATCGGAGGTGGAGGTGGAGGCCAGGAGGTCTGCTGGGGAGCGCCTCCCGCAGGGCTGTGGGGTCTTCTGTTCTCTTGGGCCTTCTGCTGATTGGTCAAGGCCCACACGCACTGGGAGAGGTGACTGCTTTACTCAGGGTCCGCAGACTTACAAGTCAATCTCATCCCAAACAGTCTGCAGAGACTGAGATTTGACCTCTGGACACCGTGGCCTAGGCTAGTTGACGTGAGATTCTAGGGGAGGAGAGGGAATGGATGGGGAGAGAGCACAGGCCTCACACAACAGGCCTCCCAGCAGGTGCCTGGAGACAGGGGAGGGGAGGGTTTAATTGTGTCTCCTTCCAGCTGGCACTTGGCGCCCTGGACAGGCTTAGCCAGGACCCTCTGGGACCCCCAGGGGTGGGGGGCATTATTTGGTGGTAAGGCTCTTGATTCCTCTCGGGGTGACTCACGCTGACACAGGCCTCCAGAGGGAGAATACCCGGTTTGATTCGGGTTGTTTATACCAGGAGACTGGACTGTCTGATTTCCCAGTGTCCTTCCAGATCTGCCATTCTGGGACAAGGACGGGATTCTTGGGGGATCTGTTCTCTGGAGGCACTAACCCGCCATGTGTGCCCTCTGCTCTTCCCTAGATGTCAGCAGTGAACACAGGGAGATGGAAAAGCTCCACAGGAGCCTGAGGGAGGTGGCGGAGAACGCGCAGCTGCGGAGGGGCATGCAGGACTTCCTGAGAATGTCCCCCAGCAAAGCCTCCCCCAGAACCTGACTGCTTCCTGGGCTCAGCATGGTAACCAGAATGACTTCTGTTTCCTTGAAATCCAATAAAGAACATTTCCCAACTGTTTGGGCTTTTTATACACAATAGAAACCCAATACATTGTTGCTTCTCACATAATTTTATTTTATAGCTAAAAAAAAAAGTCACCATATTGACGCCCCAATGGAGTTCTAGAGCTTTAAGAAAAAGAGAATTTTGCTTCACTAAACATTGAAAAACTTAAGTATTATGAAAAAATTGCAACATAAAACTTTAGGGACTCGATTCTATTTCCCATTTTAATAGTGGCGAGACTTTTGGGTAAGCAGGTAACATTATCCCATGGAAACAACGTGGTCTGGGAGAGAGAGGGACCCAAGACCTGGACTTCTCACTTGCAGGGTGTTGTGTTCCGGGCATGTGCTTCTCAAACATTTTGTTACTCTTCAGAGGACCCCGAAAAGCTTTTGTTTATTTGGGTTGTACATATTGATAGTAACTGCATGAAATTAAAACTAAAATAAATTTAAATATCTATACATTCAAATTTAAATGTGAATTAATTTAAAAGGACAATAATAAATCCATTACAGGTTAACATAAATAACATATTTTTGTGAAAAAAAAAAAAAAGATATTTTCCAAAACATTGACTGAGAAGAGTGACATTGTTAGGCACTTTTCAAATCCTTCATCTCTGGCTTCTTGGTGACGGCCGGAGCCTCCTGACTGTTCCCGCATCCCATCTGCTGTAGTATGTGTTTTGGGTTGATGGATATGAAAACTGTCTCACATAGTTGGAATGCAAAAAAACTGTTTTTAGTTGCCCTTTTATCAAATTACTAAATATTCTTCTTTGATACTATAATCTTGCAAAATGGTTGTTTTTCTAAAGGTCAGTTTTAGTATACAGTCTGAAACTCCATCAGTCAACTTAAAAAAAAAAAAACAAAACACAAAACTCTGTTGCAATAAAACCCAGGGGTTTATCTTGAACTTTTTTGGATTTTTTTAACCAAAGCATGCTTTTATGGCATCAGACATTGATCATTTCGAAAATATTTGCTCATGGAGTTAAACAGGTATTTGAAATGCTGGCATGTTTCATTGTACAATACAATTTATTAATATCCCCACCAGTCTTATCAGGAGACTCTGGAGGTTTTGGGAAACTTTCAAGCTCATAGTAGAGAATTCAAGTTTTATAAAACTTTGTGGGTTTTCCCCTAAAAGCTCATCCTATCATTGGCAACAAGTACTATTGGTTGTTTCCCTGAAGCGATAGGTTGATTTTGTTCATTTTCAAGAAAATACTGAGCACAGGCCCATGTGTCATTAACCACAGTCTGTGAGTCGTTCTTTCAGGTGAAAATGATGTTCATGAAGACAGGGTCAAGTCCAGCTCGCAGCTCAGTCCACAGGGGATTTTCGTTTGAGGTGGTGGAAGTGCTCTTGTGTGCTTCCCATTTTGTCACACAGAGTAATAAAATGGCATCAGTGGAGGGTTGACAGTTAGTACAGTCAATAAGTTAATATGCTCTTTTCACTGTTGGTGCAATGTCAAAAGAGCCAAATAATTCCCTCTGTCATGTTGTAAGTATAGTTACGTAATGGTATATGCACTTACATAATATTACCTGAAGGTAGAATGTGACAAGTTAAGGATATGTAGTATAAGCCCTAGAGCAACCACTAAAGAACAAGAGGGACATATCTAGTGAGCCACTAGGAGATACAATAAAATGTTAAAAATGTTCAAATAATCCAGAAAGAGGCAAAGAGAGTGGGGAAAAGGAATAAACATCAGAAGGCACAAATAGAAAAAAAATAGCCAGAGTAGACTTAAATCCAATCATATGAATAATCACATTAAATGTAACTGGTCTAAAACACTAATTCAGAAGGCAGGGATTATCAGGTTAGATTATTATATTTTAAAGTAAGCCCCAACTATAAGTTGTCTACAAGAAATCCACTTTAAATGGAAAAACACAAATAGGTTAAAAATAAAAGTATGGAAAATCTGTATTTTCAAAAACTGAAGAGTTTATATATTAATATCAGACAAAGCAAATTTCAGAGAAAGAACTATTATGAAGGATAAAGAGGGCTATTGCATAATGATAAAGTAGTTAATTCATCAAGAGTTATAATAATCCTAGTTGTGCAGCTAATAAAATTTCAAAACATGAGAAGCAAAAGCCGACAGAACTTAAAAGAGAAATAGCCAAATCCACAATTATAGTTGGAAATTTCAGCACCTCCTCTTGATAATTGATAGAACAATAGAGAAACTCAGTAAGAATAGAGAAGACTTGGAGCAGAATATCAACTAACTACCTGACTGAGTTTTCAGAACATTCCACTCTACTGGGCATCAGAATTCACATTCATTTCTAGAGGACTTAGAACATTTACCAAAATAGACCGTATCCTGAGCCATAAAATAAGTCTCAATAAATTTGAAAAGATGGAAATCATACAGAGTATGTTCTCTGACCACAATGGAATTATATCAGTAATCAATAACAGAAATATGGAAAATCTTCAAATACTTGGAAACTAAAGACACTTCTAAATAACTATATAACTACATGTTATACAAATATATCTAAAACATGTAGAACTAAAATGTATGACAAGAGAGGAATATGGACTGTTCTTATTGGATTTATATCTCTCTCCTCCAAATTTTAGTTTGTCCAATTAGAATTTCCTCGTTGGTATCAGGAGTCAAGGAGCTAATCCAGCCAACGCTTAGAGAATTTGGGCTGGCGCTGGCAGTGGGGTTGACGTTAACTGCCTGAAGAACACAATGAAGAGCTGCCCGTCGGGAAGACCCCTCCACAGGAGAGTGGAACTGACATAACTCCCAGAGAGAAGTTCAGACTGATCTGATCAGAGAAGGGAAAAGGGAATTCCACGGGCAGAGTCAAGAGGATTCACAAACAGGAGACTCAGGAACAAGGGCCGCTGGTTCTGGAAGTCAGTGTCTTGGTGCTGCTCAGTCTAGATGAAAGGCTCCATCAGGGGTGCTAAGTCATAGCAGTCCCTGACCCCACTCTGGAAAGCGGGCAGTGGCTAGGAGAGGCAGGAAGCACGCTGGGGTTCACTTCAGTAGTAGAGGAGACCAGGAGAGAAGGTGTTATGAAGAATGTGAGGTGGGAGGGGTGCACCAGGAAAAAACAATGTCTTTAAAAATAAGACTCCACAGAGGGCTTCTCCTCAGTGTGAAGCTGTTCCCACTCAATGTTGGTGTAGGTGCTCAGTTCAGAGCATCTAACCCTGAATTCTGTTCTGTATCTATCCTCCTAACTGTTGATTGTAGTGTTGGTTCTTTTGATTATCTTGTTGAGGACTCATTCATACTTTTCAAGTTGATATAAAGAAAGTTTTTTTTGTGCTAAAAAAACTCCCACAAAAACAAGACTCTAAGTGACTACACAGTATTTTCACATATAGATGTATATCCATTTAACCATTATCCTGATTTTGGACATTCAGCTGATGCTGTTTACCTCCATGGTAAACAACATAGGAGAGAACATTCTTATATGTAAAACTCTGTCCCATCTCTGATGTTTTACTCTAGGGTAAAATTTGAAGAATTCTGTTACACTGTGTGTTAGCTTTCCATCAATAACAAATAACTGAGAGAATCAACTTAAGGGAGAAGGATTATTTTGGCTCACAATTTTGGAGGTTCCAGCGTGTGATCAGGCAGACCCATTGCTTTTACCCTCAGTGGGGGCAGCAAGCACATCAAGGCAGGAAGGGGGGGTACATGGTAGAGCAAGCTGCTCACCCCATAGCCAGGGAAGGGTGGGGGAGGAAGAGATGGGGATCCTTCAGTCCCTTTCAAGGGCACACCCCAAATGACCTAAAAGCCTCCCACTAAACTCCACCTCTTAAAGGTCTACCATCTCCCAACAGCACCAAGCTGGAGACCCAGCCTTCAACAAACATTCCAAAACCAAACTCAGCACAAGGTCTAAGTGTAAGAGCGTTTCAGCACCATCTTTCACTGCTTGGGTTACTGATGTTGAATATTTTTCATGTTATTTGAATTTTTTTCTCTATTTAATTATTCCTTCCATAGTCTTTCTCTGTCACTTTCCTTTTTACTTTAAAAAAAATCCAGATTTACAGAAAAAGTTGCAATTGTAGTAAAAAGAACTCCCGTGTCCACTGACTTGGCTGTTTAGCACCTCACACTTGCTTTGCTCTGCCATTCCTCTGGAGTATGTGCTGGGTGTGTTTGTACAAATTTTTCTGAACAATTTCCAAGGATGTTGCCTATTCAATGACCCTTTGCCCCCTAACATTTCAGCATATTCCATGAAAAAAGTATGTTCCCCTCACCTAACTCTAGTCCAACCATCAAATTCAGGAAATTCAACATCAATGCAACATCATCATCTTTATCTAAAATCCATATTCAAATGTCATCATTTATAGCCAGTTGCAGTCCATATATCCAGCCCGGAATCATAAATTGCATTTATCTGTCCCATCTCAATGATTCCTTGAATCTGGAACACATCCTCAGCCTTGATTTGTCATAACATTTTTGACATGCACAAATTTTAATAAAACATCTCTTATTGACATTTTTGAGAAATACAGACAGGCGTTTTCTAAAATTTAGATCTGTCGGATGTCTCTTCATGGTTGGGTTTAGAACACACATCTTTGGTGGAAGCAACCATGTAAATGCTTTGGTTCCCTTTTTAATCAAAAAGTGATTAAAAAGAATTTACCGCTGCTAGCTTGACAAGGAGGGAGAAGACCAGCTGTGAGAAGGGGTGCAGTCTAATGTGGTGTGGGGGCAGGTCCACTCTGCAGGGTGGCCCTCTCCAGTCAACCAGGGGAGAATGTGCAGGGCAGGAGGTTGAAGGACGTCAGGAGCAAGTCTCCCAGTCTTTCAGGCCTGAACTGTCACCTGCCCATGGCTGCCAGCGTCCAGGGGTAGCATGTCTGAAGATAATTTTAAAGTGTGGTAGAGGAGGGGAGAGATAATTGATAGAACAATAGAGAAACTCAGTAAGAATAGAGAAGACTTGGGGGCAGAATATCAACTAACTACCTGACTGAGTAGTCTCCTAGCTCCATTTCTGGAGACAAATACCCTCCTGCCTCCACTTTGCCCTTCCCTACCAGAGAGGCTGAACTGCAGAGAGGCCAATAAGGCCTTTGGAGGCCCCTTCTCCCTGATAGCTCTGTCTCTCCCCACAACCTCTCTCCTCCTAACAGCTCCTTGGGTCCCATGCCCACGCTCTACCTTTGGGAGATTGGAAAACTCCAGAGCTGAGGCTTCAACCAGAAGTGAATGGAGACCCTCCTCTGCCCAAATCCGTCAACTCTGATGCAGAGCGTCGGCCTCCCCCAGCTCACAGGTAATTTGCAAGCACATCTCTGCAAAGCAAGGGTCATTATTATTTAGAAGAAAGGCTATCCCATCTCACACGGGGAAAGTTTACTCTCAGGACATGGTTTCTTGGCACAGTAGTGTCAGGAGGCCAAGTCCACCCTGCTCTGGGCAGCCATCCCTAAAGGCACCCCTTGAACAGAGTTGGACTGTCTTATCCATCAGACCCAGCAGTGCCAACCTCAAGTGTCTGGCTCCTCCCTTGGGAGATGTCATCTTTACGGTTTCACCACGTTACAATGATCACGAAGGTGGCTCTACTTCACACGCAGAGCTGATTTGTAACCAATGCACTCTGCTTAAGAAAGCAGGGAAATGATCGTTTCAGAAGGTGCACCATCCAAGCTGGAATGATAAGAAACTCCTCAGTGCTGAGTGACATCAGGGTGTGTGCTATTTGTGGAGTGTCTGCTGAGGCCACCCTCCGCTCCCATGAGATGCTATTATCTTATAACATGCACCAGCATCGCCAGGCCAACAGGATGATTCAAAAAGGGGCTCACGTTCCACTTCTCTGAAAGCATTTCCGCACGAGCAGTGTTAGTGCTGACCTTTGTTCTTCTGTTTCTCTTCCATTTCTTCCCATCCCCTCGAATTACTCAGAATAGCATAAGTTTGTGTCTGTTTATTCTCTTCTGTCTAAATCCCATCTCAACCCTGTACATCGCCTGGCTCCCAACAGCACAGCTTAATCTAATTAGGGATCAAGAGAAAATTGATAATGACCCGTGAAACCCGGAGAGGACTCTGTTTTAGATATTGTCTATCACCAAGGCCACTTGGAATCGCTGTTTTAAAAACACCCTGCCTAGTGTCTATAAAAGCTCCCCCAACTATGCTTTCTCCTGGAAGAAGCCCGTGAACCCTTGCTTTGGGAAGGGGACAAGTTATGGGAGCACGATCTTTCTTTTCAGGCGCCACTGTGGAGGAATTGGCAGCATCTGCCTCAAACCGGAAGACGAGAGCCCGTACTTAGCTGGTTGGAGAGAGTTGGTGACTGTTGACCAAGCCAGGGCAATCAGACCTCTCTTCTCTTCCCCTCGCTCCCTCTCCCACCCTCTTCCTCTGCCCTCTTTTTCTCTCAGAAAAATCAATGTCTGTGATAGAAGAAAGTTTATAAAATCTTGACAGAGCAGTTGAAACTCTGGGACCACCAGTGTCCTAGAAAGAGTCATCAATGCTAATTAAGGATCTATTTAGCCATGTATTTCTTTACATCTTACTGAAACTATCTGATTTTTGTCCTTTTTTTTTTTGTACTGGGGATTGAACTCAGGGGCCCTCGACCACTTAATATTTCCCCTTAACATTTCAGCATATTCCACCTCCCCAGCTCTATTTTGTATTTTATTTAGAGACAGGGTCTCACTGAGTTGCTTAGTGCCTCGTTTTTACTGAGGCTGGCTTTGAACTCACGATCCTGCTGCCTCCTGAGTCTCCTGAGCTGCTGGAAATACAGGCGTGCGCCAGTACCTGATTTTTGTCCTTTTGAGAATGGCACTCATTTACACAATTTGGGTGGACTTCAGAGCATATTTCTCATCTGTGGTTGCACTATTGAATTGTCCTGGGGAGCCCAAGTGGATCCTGCCCCACATACCAATTGGGTCAGAGTCTCTGGGAGTAGAACTTGGACATTAAGTGTTCCAAAAATCAGTGCCTTATGGTAGTGTAAATAAGAGTTCTGGAATCACATGAGTGGCATGTTTGGGGGACCCCACAATGAAGCACCCTAGACTACAGCATACCAGCAGTGTGTGAAGGGGCCGAGGAAGCGTGGCTGGGTAAGTCAGGTGAGAGCAGGGGGGTGGTGAGCACCTCCACCACCGGGCAGCCTTCCTCGGGGGAAGAGGGCAGTGCATGGGGAGAGCAGGGAGGCCAGGAAGATGGCCACAAGGAGGACAGCCCAGATGGACACTTCCTTCAGGCTCCCTTCACCTGGCAGTCACATTCCCTGGCTCAAGATCTATTCTCCAAAGTCAGTGTTGGAACTGTTCCACCAGGGGACGGAGAGAGAAGCCGTGAGCTTTCTCAGAGAGCAGAGTGATCAGAGAGGGGAAACAGGCCGTTTGTCCCATAGACATGACAAGAAGCGGGTTCCCCAGCTGCCCCCCAACTCCTGCTCCTTCCCCATGGGCCCTGGATGAGCAGGTCTTCCTGGGACCAAGTTCTCAAATTCACAGCTAGACAGCAAATCTTTATTTTCAATTCCCTTGGTTTAAGGAACTGCTGTGGTTAATGGCTCTTAGGGATGCTGACTGATTCTGAGGGTATCTAGGGCATGGGCTCAGGCCCAGCCCCCATGGACGGCCAGCAAGACACCCTATTTGACTGGCTGAGGGTTGTACCTCCAACAACAGGTGTCTTCCCAGGGCTAGGAGTGCTTGTCTTTCCCCCACTAAAAGAGCCAGTGCCGGGAGTCTGGGCCTGCTCTGTTTGGGGACACTGGAAGGAGAAAGAGGTAATCTTGGCCTCTCTGCTCTGGAAAGAAACTAGAGGCAAGCCTATTGTGTTAGAATCACACCTGGTTTTCAAAAGCTATGGTTAAGGAGAGGCCATGAATAGCTCACCTGCAGCTCCAGGGGTGCAGGAACAGACTCTCTGGCTAACATGGGCTGCGGGAGTCTAAATATGATTCGTGTCCTCTGAATACTCAAGGTGTACTCACAGTCCCTTTTGAAACTTCACCTGACTCTGGTATTTAGAGGTGGTGCCCTTGAGAGGCGATGGGGATTGGAGAAGGTCCCCATGCTGGGGCTCCCTGGTTGAATCGTGACACCCCTTAAGAAGATGGAGAGACCAGGGCACGTACACATGCTTCCTATGACTACCATCGCTGGGGTGCCAGACGAGCCTTCCCATCTCGGTTCGCTTCTTCCACTCCAGAGACTGCAGAATTTCATTTCCTTGTATGGTAAGCTGGCAATTCCAAAGAGAACTGCTGTATCCTTGAAGGATTTGGTATTTCTCCAGCTTCTCACTAGTGACAGGTCCCCTGAGCCCCTGAGAAGAGCCCTCCCCTCTTCATCGGAGAAGATTAGGCATTAAAAAAGCCCCGTGCCTGCCAGGGACGCTTGGAGCCACTGTGCAGCCTGTGAGCCTGGGCCAAGCTATTCTAGTAACCTGAGACTGTGCTTGAACGTGCTGAACTGGATACTGGAATGTTAGCACGCGGGGCCTGGGAAGGATGCCGGGATCCAGAGGCCGGCCGTGTGGGCGTGGCGTGTCGGCACCTGGATACTTGGGCTGCGACCTTCCATGACATGTAACATGCCCGTGGCCTCCTGAGATACTGTCACCAGCCTGAAGATCAGCTGTGCAGTAGAACCGGCTCTGTGTGTCCTACTCTAGGAGAGAGGACAACCCAGAGAAGAAGGCAGGCTAATAGGCCTTGCTCCAGGGAGGGTGGTTTCCAAAGGAGGATCCTGCAGTCAACCACCTGTGGTCAGAGAACAGGTCAGAAGGGACAGTGACACCCCTCTGGATGCCTATGACCCAGGATATGCCTGCTAGTCAAGCCAAGCTTGCTTTTCAAATGGGGACATGTGGAGGGGGATGAGGCAGGAGGATTTTCTCTCTGTATCTTCTGTTGCTGTGGACAGCCCAAGGAATGTGACCCACTGAGGGGTCAACTCTGCTCACGCAGATAGGGCACCTGCTGAGCACCAGCTTCCTGGTGACATGTGGGGACATAGAGATACCAGGGCTGATGGTGGTTATTGCTCAAGAGCAGTTTCCCTGGCTCAGCCCCAGCCTCCGGCTGAGCTCTGGTTGTCTGCCTTTAGCCTGGGTCCTTGGCAACTACCCTCTGCTCATTAAAGGGACTGGAGCAGTTTTCAGAAAAGGCAATGAGATACATGAGCCCGTTCCTCATGAGTGTTAAAATCCTGGTGGACACAGTCCAGTGTGTAGACCATGAGGGCTATGTTGGCATGTGAGTGGCATGGGGCCAGCACATGCTGGACAGGTGACCAATGCACCCACCTGGAGAAAGGGAAACCGGCTTGTGGCAGATTGCTCACTGACCCTTACCAGCAGCCCAGTTTCACCAACTCAGTGACTCTTAGGGGACAGACATTTAATCCCAGTAGGGGACAGACACTTAATCCAACGGGCTCCCTTGAACTTTGGTTTGAGGTTTCCATGCACAGTAAGTGTCAATAGGAATTGGGGAATTGAGGACATGATTGATCTGGGAATAAATCCACCCTGAAGTACATGCACATGGGCATACACGTTCCAAGGAGCATTCAGGGGACACAGGGACACACATACTTTAATACTGGCCACTCCCTGTATGCTGAACCTCTGCTGCCTCCCTGAAGAGCCTCCATCCTCATGAGCAGGGAGAAGGGTTCTTGGAGGTAGTGGCCGCGTTTTACTTTCTTCTCTTCTCCTTTCAATAAGAGAGAGCTCAGACCTGCAGGGTCATGGATCCCAAGGCAGGACCCCCTGGCACTGCCCAGACTCAGCTTCATCAACAGAAGCCCGAGGGATAAATGCACTGCATTTTGTGTTGTCTTTGTCTTCCATTTCATATGTTCTGATGCTTTGACATCTGGGGCCTGACTGACCCCTGAGGAACTGCCCCTCCCTGGGTGGCCAATTCCTAGAAGCAGTAAATTATCTTCTCTCAAGCCAAGCTGGCTTTTCAAATGCCAATAACTGACCCAGGACCACAGTCCCAGCCACTTTCTTTATGAAGTGCTCTTACCCCGGGCCATTTTCTATCTGCCATAATCACCCCAGGGCCACTTACCCTAGTTAACGAGGGACGGCCCATGCCCAGGCGCTGCTGACATTATCTGTGCCAGCTAAGCCAAAGCCTACCCTGCCTCACCTGTCCTTTCTGGCTCTTGCCCTAGTTGCCTCCTCTCCCTCTGCTTCCTGACCAAATCTGGCGCTTCCTGGTTGGCCCCCGTGGCATGACAGGCCACTCTTCTTGGGAACTGTGAGAAAAACATTATCTTTTCATTGGCTGTTGTCTCCTGACCTGTTGGCCTTAACATACCTGAAATACCTTATAATGTCTTCTAAAATAATTTTCGAGACACGCCATTCTGGTGCTCGTGATGGATAAACTGCATGCACTCGGGCATACATAGACCAAATGCCAAGTAGACCCCAGGTGAAGTATAGGACTATATTCAGTTTGTCCAGTGGATACACAGAGTCCTTGGAGGAAGAGAGTCAGTGGAGTCACCCAGCTCTTCAGCCCCTTGTCAAGGGCTTGGTTGGAGCTGATGTCAAGCTGAATAGCGCTAACACTAGGAAGCAGAATCCACACTCAGAAAATTTCAACAGGTAGAGTCATGAGCTGAAGCTCAGATGAACTATAACTGGGGATAAATATGGGATTTCTCACTCAGAGTCTGCAAGTCAATCACACAGGTGCAAGATGGGAACCCAAACCTGGCTTTCTAGTAGCCTGTGGGTAAAGGTGGACTGGTCATTAGGCTCTGTGGGATTCCACAGTGTAGACTAGCAGTTGAGAAGTGCCATCTGGTCTCAGGCTGCAACGGGGAAGAATTCCATTCAGAACAAGGAGACAATTGTCTCACCATGCCATGTAGCTGCAGACCTGGCTTCAATAGTGGACTCTATTTCAACAGGCTTTTTGAAAAAAAAAATAGGCTATCCAGAGGAGGATGGCCAGCATGGTGAAGGTCTAGATGCAACCATGTGCAGAAGGATTTAAAAAAAAAAAAAAGACTAAAAACCATTGTGGACATTAATGCATTGGGATAAAATTATGCATGCAAATGATTTTTAAAATAAAATAAAATAAACAGAATTTCTGCTTAAATACAACAGATTGAATATGAACTGTGCATAATATATTTTATGAATGTCATTATATATGAATGTCAGCAGAAGATAAATTCAAGGAAATATCCCCCAAAGTAGAATATCTTCCAAGAAGGATAAGAAGATGGAAGAGCTTGGAGAGAAAAATCAAGAAAAACTAGAGAAGTTGTCCAAGAACATCAATATTTAAATAACAATAGTTAAAGTAAAGGTGAAGAGAAATAAAAACAAGAAAAGAAACTGGATTGCGGCTCAGTGGTAGAGCGTTCACCTAGCAAGGGCGGGGCCTGGGTTCGATCCTCAGCATCACATAAAAAAATAAAGATATTGTGTTAAAAAAAGGAATAATTTAATAGAAATTCCCTGAAAGAAAGAACTTGAGGTTTCAGATTGAAAATTCATTCTAAATGCCTGGAATGAGGGATGAAAACTAGCCCACACTAAGACTAGTCTTTATAAAGTTTCAAAATACTGGACACAAAAAAGATCCTAAAAAGAAAAAAGGTTGTGTGAAAAGGGTCAATCATCAAGGTGTCTTGGGGTTTGTTGGAAGCTTCTAACAATGTAAGAATGCCATTAAAATTTGGAGGGGGGAAAAAAACCTGAACCCAGAATTTTATACTTGCATGAACTATCTATCACTCAAGGTCAAGGATAAAAATAATGATATTTTCAGATAGGTAAGATATCCATAGATGTATTTCCTCATAAATGTGCTTTACCCGAACAAGGAAATAAATAGAGACCAGGAAAAGTAGGCTATTAAAAAAGCTGAGTCTCCAGCCAAGAGAGACTCAAAGAGAAGCTTCAGATTGACATGTAGGCAATTCTTTGGATAATAGCCATGAGCTAGGGTTGAGAGCCATTGGTCCAGAATCAAGCAAATTGGAAAGTTTCAGGACACTTCCATAGAATGATAAATAAGAGAAAGCCTATTGAGAGGACACTGAATCAAATGTAGGGAAATAAAACATTTAACATTTCACTCTAGAAAACATTCTGCATGATCTGGCTGTGAACCACATTTATAAAGTAATGATAAAATAAACTGAAAAACAATCTAGACAAAAAGTATGATATACTGTTCTAGGAGGATGGGGACGTGTAGGATGGAAGGTACAGTAAAAAGGAGCTGTTTCCCCCAGAGTGGGAATGAATGATGCATAAAATTGGGGGAAAAAGGTAGTATAACCATGTTATTAGAAATGTGGAAATAAATACAGAAAGTAACGGTTGCAGGGTTGGAAATGAGTGACCATGGAAGCAGGATATGATGTAAGAGGTCAGGGAGCTGCTGTTTTCGTAAAAAACCTTGCACAACTATTATTTAAAAGCATGATTAAAAATACAAGCATGCTTATCTTTGAAAATTATACAGTCTAAACTACAAGGGAAGAAAACCTACATTTTTCACTAGTCATGAGGAGACTGGTGCTTCAAGAAAGGGGGGAAAGAAAAAACCTGCATCCCTTTATATCCTGAGTCCTGCCTCTTCCTCCATCTCCTCTCTCCGCCATGCCTCCTTTTTCCCCCACTCATTTGCATTATTTTTCTGTCTTTTATCTCGATTGTCCTTTCTCGACCTCCTTTTTTTGCTTTTCTCTCTTCCTGGCATAATGCATAGCTGAAATATCTTCGTTATTCTTACTTATTATGGTCATTGGCTATAATATTTCCTGTTCTTAGTTCTTACTATTAAAAGCATTCATGGAATGTTCTTTCTCTGCCCCAACCAGAGCAAGTTAGGTAGTAGAATCAGTTCTAAGTTGCTTCTTATCACTGTGGAACAAGTTTCTTGCAGAAGATATACATATATATGTATGTGTCTTGCAGGGGCCCACTCAGACTTGGAGAGACATCAGAGGTTGCGGGTCCAGCCAGTCACCCAATGCGGGAGACCTCTGTGAGGTGCTTCCTCCACTGAGGAGTCCCAGGCTCTGGTAAGAAGGATGGCAGTGGGGGAATTCCCCAGTCATCAGCCAGGCACCCAGGTCTGGAGGCTCAGTGGTGATCAGAGCTTCTACCCATGGAGGGCATTCTGCCTCTTCTTCCATGATGGTGCAGAAGACACCTAACACCTTCACATGCCTGCAAACTCAGACCACAAACCCTGAATACAGCCCTTTCCTGCCCATTTCTAGACCTTTCACCACCCTAGTCAACCTCTGACTTACGACTAAATCCTTTGACCAGCTGCCCCTAGAGCTGAATACTCTACATATCAAGTGTAATATCATCAATGCAAAATTCAAGGGGGATTCATAACCTCCATTTTTCTGCTCATCATGTTTCTATGAATGCTGCCTAAGTTTTAAAATTGCTATTTCCTCGGCTCTTGTTGACTTACATCAACTTCAAAGTCATATAACATGTGAGGCTTTTTCTTATGTCCTCTGAGCAGCCTGGCATCCTACATCCTGTATATGGGAAGATGCACTGTTCCAACATTGGTGTCTGTTTTACATTTATCCCACTAAAATATCTTCTGAAGAGTTTTGGCCCAAAGTTTCACCCTGTTTTGAGAAGTTCCTTATGATTCACTTGAATGAACTTGTTTGGCTACCAACTACAAATTGCTCACTTTAAAATAATTTCATCATCTAATTCCCAAGCAAAATTTAGAGCATCTCAGCTCCAAGACAGATCTCCTTTGAGGGTACCCTGGGTCACTGAGTTTGACAATATAAGGAGCTCTGGCCAGGTCCTGCTCTTGGGTCTCTGGTCCATGCACATGTCAGGGAGGAGGCTCATCTGTTTTACTGCCTATGACCCTGAGCCAGTGTCAGAAATCCTGGGCTGTCTCATATAATTCATCATCCCCACACCTTCTGGGAAATGAATTAAAACGAGCCGAGCACAGGGAGACGGAGCAGATGGTTGGGCAGATTCCGCGATGGGTGAGGAGCAGGGAACTCTACAAGGCGGAGGCTCTTGCCTCCCCTCGTTGGACTCAGCGCCAGCTGTCAGCAGCTGGCCCCTGGAGAGACCTACATAGCGACTAACATCCTATTTGTCAGGGCTGTCAACTCTGAAAAATAATAGCAATGGCTGAAGAGCATTGGTGTCTCAAAGCTCCTGTGACCCTGGGAAGCACCCTTGAGGAAGGAAGGCCGGGAAGTCGGAACCTGGCTGTCCAGAGGAGGAAGCTCAGGTTCAGGGAGGTCCTGTGACTTCCCCCATCCCCTGAGCTGGGAGTCAGGAGTGGGCTCCTTGGCTTGGAATCTGGGCTTCTCTCCATAAGCACCTCTGAGGACCACTGTCCGCACACCCTGCTAGAAAGTGGTGGCTTACCATGGGCTGTGAGCTCACTGCAGGGCTGGACACAGGAGGTGACAGGGCCACACTCAGGGGTGGTACAGTTAAAGAAAGCAGGAAACACCTGGGTACATGCGCTATGCTCTGATGTGGTCCCTGCGCTTCCGTGTCCCACGTGGATCACAGGACAGATGTGGGCACTGGGGAGAGCTCTTGGTTATGCCAAGTGTGGTTTCTCCATGTTAAGTGCTCAGATTCTGTTGCCTGCATTTTCAAGGATACAGCTCCTTCAGAAGTCTAGTCACCCCTCCATCAATGCTGTCACATTTCCTAACACCTTCTGAGGGACAGTGTCAAGGACAGATGCCATCTGTGATCAAAATGAAGCAAACCACTCTTAGACCATTCTGATTTTAGGTGCAATGACAGCATAGTATGAGCTAAGAGTTGTCCAAAGGCCTCTCACCCCTGGGATGTCTGTCCTCTGGGGCACACTGTCCTGCACTATCATCAAACGTCCCCTTTCTCTTTCCCCCACTTCATTCTAGACAGAGACTGGAAACAGCCCAGATGCCTATCAACAGGAGAGGGCATACATAAGTGTGGTGTTTGCAGATAAACAGACATTAATGCTCAGCCAAAAGAAAGAAATAAAGGAGGAACTAGTCGCAAGCATCAATATGGACACACCTTATCCTTACGAGGAGTGAAATAGACCTGAAACAAGGGAGGGAAAAGGCGCCCCACAGTCCCTGGATTTAAAGTACAGATTTCACCCCTCCTGCAGTGCAGTTTAATGGTTCTATGCCTATTTCTGGATCTTATGCAGGAAACTAGACCCTTTCCCAGTCGGATCATCAATTATCCATGGTGACAGAGGTTCAGCCAATAGCTTGGGCTGTGTTGGGGTCTCTGTTCTCTCCTCCTCCTCCTCCTTCCCCAACTGGTGAAGGGCACACCAGTGTGGCCATGTGGGAAAACAGTCTGTTTTAGGTAAAGTGAGTTTTGAGCAGGGTCTCTCTAACTGTCTTAGTCCATTTACGCTACAAACCAGAAATGCCCGAGACTGTATAACACAGAAGTTTTCTTCCTCCCAGTTTGGAGCTGGGAAGTCCACCTTCAAGGTGCCAGCATCTAGTGTGTTGCTCCCTCTGCGTGCTCACATGGCAGAGTGAGAACCACCATCACTAGCCCCTTTGATGGTGGCGTCTTCTATGGCTGCTCTTAGCTTATATCACACCACCTTCTTGTGAGGCCCCCATCTCCCAGCACTGCTGCTCTGGGGACCAAGTTTCCGACACATGGATTAAGGGGGACAAATTGAAGCCACAGCACCACGCCAGTGCATCTCTTTCTAGTGCCTGCTTCTCTGCCGGGAAGAGCTCTGGGATCACGTTCTAAGCACACTCCTGGCTGTTTCTAAGATTCCATCCATTCCTGGGAATGTTGTGAATTGACAGGTGGTAGAAGCATTCCTTTGGTGAGAGATGGTACAGGGCGCGGTTACGGAGGCTCTGGAGTCCAACTGCCCAAGGCTTGGTTTTAGCTCTGCCACTACAGGCTGTGTGATCTGGGACAAGTTACTTGATTTGTCTGTGTAAAGTGGTCACAACAGTAGCACCTACCTCACAGGACTGCCGTGCTGATGGCCCTCCAGTGGATTCAAACCACCCGCAGATCAACAGTATTTTTTAAAAAGCCCCGTGTCTCTACTGAACTTGTACAGACTTTTTTTTCTTGCCATATTCCCTAAACAATACAGTATAACAACTAGTCACCTAGCAGTTATACGGCATTAGGTATTATAGTAATATAGATATGATTTAAAGTATAAGGGAGAGTACACATACATTTTAGGCAAACACTAAGCCGTCTTTTACGAAAGACTTTGGAAGCGAGAATTTTGGACGTGGAACCAGTCCCAGTGGTTGCTGAGGGACAACTGCACAGGTTAAATGAGTTAACATAGGAAAAGCACTTGGAATTGCCCAGCACATAATATAGGCTATGAAGCGTTTTCTCCTCCTGCTCTCCACCCTCCCCCTCTTTCTCCTTCCCCTCTTATTATTATGGACTCAGCATGGGTTGGCAGCTGCACTCTAGGCGGAGCTGAGCCTTGGCAAAACCATCTCATGTTCGAAAGCTGACCCCGAAGCGTGAAGGCTGAATTTTTGGGAGGAGGGGGTTCTGGGAACTTAACCCAGGGGTACTCAACCCCTGAGCCACATCCTCAGCCCTTTTTAATTTTTGAGACAGGGTCTCACTAAACTGCTTAGGGCCTTGCTAAGTTGCTGAGGCTCACCTTGAACTTGCAATCCTCCTGCCTCAGCCTCCTGAGTTGCTGGGATTACAGGTGTGGGGCCACTGTCCCCAGCTGGAGGCTGAATTTTTTAACCGACAAACAGGAAATCATTTATGGAAGTTACCTTCTGTGTTCAGTCCTCTGACATCCATCCATGGGACTGGCCATGCCACCATGGCTCACTGTTTTGGGGATTTCTCTGACATCTTTCCCACTTTGGCCACCTGCTCTGAATGTTATTGCTCCCAGAGCATCGGCTGAATCTCCTTTTGTAAATGTAACTGTTTGTACTTAGGCTTATGGCTTTTGTGCCCCGTTCCATCTCCCATACCAGATTTCAACCCCTTTCCAACAGCCCTGCCTCATGGGGTCCTGGATTCTCCAGCCCTGGCGCAGTTGATGCTCTATGAACACTGACCTTGTTGCTGAATCGTGTTGAGCTTGATTCGGGGATGTTACTTCAGAGCCCCTGAGGCCTTCTTCTGAACAACCCCAGAGTGGCCCATCTGTGTCCTTGTGCCGTGGGTGTGATTCAGGAAAATACATAAAACAATTCTATGCCAAATTTATTGAATGAATTGAGCAATGCCAACTCGGTCCTATAAATAAATTTGCAAGACTGGTTTCCTTGTGTGGCTCATAAGCCAGATCTAGCTGCAATCCTTCTAGAAGCTGTCCAAAAAGTATTTTGAGCCGGCTCTTCAGGCGCTGGAGTCCCAAGGCCAAAGCTGGCTTCTCAGCTGTGGTCGGCTGGCGCAGTCCTGTGAGGGGCTGTAATTCTGGGAGTGGCCACAAGAGGGTGTGCATGTTCCAGATCCCGCCAGCAGAGCCTCCGCAGTTGCAGCAAAAACTTTTTATAAAGACGCGCGGCTGGAGCAGCTCAGTTCCCACTTGGTCAGTACCTAGCAGAGCTGCCGGTGCCTCCTCAGAACATCTCTGGATTGCTGCTTGAGGCTGACGCAGGCGACGCATCAAGACAGAGAGTCCCAGGTGCAGACCCCCCTCTCCCTCCGCCACCAGGTTGAGTCTTGCCTCCTGACCTGGTGGTCCTGCAGAAGTGACCCTGTGGCCCTTGTCCTGAGACAAGTCACAGAAGTGACCCTGTGGCCTTGCACCCTCTTTCTATGACTCCGTCTGGATTTGGCTGGCTGTGGAGACAAGCTCGGAGGGGCTGCCTGGGTCTCAGTGGGGCATCAGCCAGCTCTCTGACCACCATGGTGAATGCCAGGAACTGAGGGGACAGGCTCTCCAGCCTCAGCAGGGGGACTCAGGTGAGTCTTGACACTAACCTTGACCTGGTGCCTACCAGGGCATGGTGTCCCAAAGGCAGCTGGAGGAGACCCGATGAGCTGGATGGAGCAGAGCACTGTGTTTGGAAGTCTTTGGGAGGCAAAGCGCCAAGGTGCCTGCCCCAGGTGGGAGGGTCCCAGCCAAGGAGCCTGTGGACATCCGCTGGGCCCTTATCCAGCTACCTGGGCTGGAGAGTATCAGCCCACATCGGGGTGTCAGAGGGAAGCTGTTGTCTTGGTAGCAACTCTGCCTGGCTCATGTCACAGCTGGAGACCCTATTCAGGGAGCAGATGGATTGGTGGACAGCCCCTCTCCCTGTGCTCTGTTTGTGTATGTGTGCACGTGTGCCCAGTGAGGGGACATTTGATACAATAGGCTATTTATAAAACATCTGCACCTCTCCAGCTGTGGGTTGTGCTTTGGGTTAACTGAATACAGTTAAAGGAAGAAAGAGTTTAAAACCTATGTAGCAATTTTTTTCTCTAGGGCCACATTTAGGTTTTTTTTTTTTTTTTTTTTTTTTACAAACTTGGTTTTGATGAGTTTAAAATGAGACAGTCCTTAGAAAAGCTGTGAGCTCTGCAGCGTCAGAGGCTGGAAGCCACAGGAACTATCTTCAGAAGAGCAGGCAAAGCTCCCGCCACCCCCTGCTCCTGACCTCAGCAGGAAGAGTTCATTCTGTCCTTCTGATGCCCAAAGAGGGGCTTTGAGAGTCAGGGTCCCATCTATGCTGCATCCCTGGCTGGAGGGTGTTTGTTCTCACCTGACTCTGCCACCAGCTGCCCTGGGTGACCTCGTTCACAGAGCCCTCCATGTTCATTGTCTCCTATCAGTCTCACAGTTCCCCTGGTGGCAGCAGGACAGACCCCCATGGTAGAGGTGATGCTTCTGGGATCTGGGACTGGATGAGGTCAAGTTCTCCAATTATAGATGAGAAGACTAGCCGGGACAGGATCCTCTGAACTCTCCATACACCGCCCCCTCTTGTCTGCATGGAGGGGTGCAGGTAGCCGAGGGCTTTCTCTGTTCTCAGATGCAGTTTGGAAGCAAATCCTTGGCCTCTAACCTGTGCTTTTAAGTGCCTTGGGTAAAACTGCCTGGGAGTAAATCCTCCCCTCCCTATTCACGGGGTGACCTTACTCTGACTTGAAATGCCGGAGTCCAGGCTCTGCAGGCTTTGTCCACAGTCCCTTTGGCTTTGGCATCCTGCATGGGTGTTCCTCTCTGGCTCTGAGTCTCTCTCCACCCAGCCCCCACCTCCTGGGGCGCACTGACTCTGACTGCCTGGTCTGGGACTCTGAAGGCAGGCACCCATGCATTCTGGACACAGCAACCCGGTGGCTGAGCCAGTGCCCTGTGTGGGAAGCCCCTGTCCAGCTGGCACCCTTCTACTCTGACATATATTAGTTCTTGCCTCTGTGGTCTTGGTTGGCTTATCTTTAAAATGGGAAAGATGGGATAAAAAGGCACAGTGCTCCCGGAAGGAGCTCACAGGGAGACCCTGGAGGGTCAGCGCTCTGCACCCTGTGGGGCGTGTTTATGCGTGTGCCAGCAGTTTGCCACACCTCACCAGTCAGCCCGTCCTGCCTGAGAGCACAAACAGCCCGAGGGTGATAAGACTCAAGATCTAAGGGTCCAAATGCCCCCGCTCCCCAAGAACAAAAAAGCAGCCCCTAATAAAACCGGGGCCGGCAGAACGGGCGTATGTTTCATTTCCAAGTAACGAACAGCTGAGGTTTCCAAACGCATCTCACTCACATCTGGCCCTAGCCCCTCTCCCAGAAGGGTCCCCTGGGCTGCTGCACTGACCAGCTGAGGGGCAGGGAGGAGGCAGAGGAGGGGCCGCCCGGCAGATACATTCCAGATAATGGGCCTGCGCTGGCCGGGGGCTGACCAGGAGAGGAGGACAGTGGAATGAAGCTGGGGCTCTGCACCCCATCCGCAGGGGCCATGTCCTGTCCACTCTGGCTGCGGGCTCTGTTGCCTTTGGCAGAGTGAGGGTTAGCAAGGCAGAGGAGATGCTGGCCTCTGTTTGCAGCTCCCCGGGAGCGGGGCCAGAGGGAGGGGTGCCGCACACTGAGCTCGTGAGACAAGGGAGGCTCCCCCGCAGCTGAGCAGTGACAGAGCACCCTGGCCCCACCTAGAGGCCCTCACTGGGTGGAGGCCTTGGACAGAGGGCGTGTATTAGGAGGTTAGCAGACTAGATACCCCGGGGGAAGGCACAGAGAAGCTGGGTGGGAGCCGGTTGGGCAGGAGGGATCCTGGTGGACAATGGACCTCCCTGCTCTTCTGTCCCTCCCACGGATTGGAGGGAAGGCTGCAGAGACTGGGTGCGCATGATTTTGTGTGTGCCTGTGTGTACACAGTGTGTGTGTGTGTGAGCCCACGTGCAAGGGTTGTGGAGTCTCATTACTTTAGAGATAAGAGCAGAAGTCCTATCTTCCTGGGTCATCTGAAGGACAGTTGAGCAGTAAATGGTCAGTTCTGGCCTCTTCTCAGTCTCAAAGCCAGAGGTCTCTGGAGACCAAGTTCAAGTCATAAAAACGGCACTGGCGTTTTGCTTGAGGCCCGCCTCCCCCTCATTACCCCTCATGACGGAGCAAGGGCAATGCCTCCTTTGGCCTCTGCCTCTGAAGAGGAGCCCACTGGTCCTGTGATCAATGGCCTTGCTCCCTCTAATCCCCGGCAGGCACCTGCCTCTCCTGGCCCAGAGATGCTGCTCAGCTCCTCTGGCTTCCAGTTGAGTATGCTCCTTTCTAGACCTGGGACCCCATGTTCCTGGGGGCATGTTAAATATCCAGAAGTCAAAAAGCATCAGAAACAAGGTTGACATAAACTTATGACTGACTAAAACTGTGATAAGAATGAAGCACAGTTTGTTAGATCACTGAGCACATATGTGAGAAAAGGAATATGAAGTATTTTACGTAAATAATTTGTAAATTGGCTTTAAAAAAGGGATTTTTTTGTGATACACAAAGAATGTAAATGCATCATAGAAAACTCAGAAAATCTACAAGCAAAAAGAAGTACCCGATCCCCACAGTCCCTCCCAAAGTCCTGCCATGCCAGAGCCTCACCAGAGCCAACCAGCCGCCTTTGAGCACATCCTCTGTTGCCCAGGTGCATTACCAAATGCACACACTGTTGTGCAAATCAGTTTGTTCATCATAAGTGACAGAGGATTTCCCAAGTCAGTGGGGACATCCCTGGAACACTATGGGATAGACCCAAGGACCAGAGGGTCGGGCTCAGGGACATCGAGGCAAGATCCCTGCCTTGGTCTAAGGCTGCTCCATCTCTATGCCTCTGGGGCCTCCATTGAGGCCCTGCTGTGGTCCCCCAAGGATCTGGAGTAATTCTTTCTTCCTCGGTTGTGTTAGCTGGTGGCCTTGTATCCTGGACACCCCCGTGAGTCCCTCATTCCCAACTCACCATACAGCCCAGGTCTCTCTGACACACCCAGGCTTCCAGACATCTCAGAGCTGCTCCCTGGTCACCTTGTGGGTAGCCAGTTCAGCTCCCTCAGGGCTTACCCAGGTGGCCAAGGTGCCCCCAGCCCAGGGCTCCAGCCCCACCAAGAGCTGTTGATGGAAGTGTCAGGCTCCACAACCAGAAAGACCCAGTGCCTTGGTCTTCCCAAGCACCGAGCACTCAGGGAGAGGACCTGGGGGTGGCTGCTGGCTCCTGTTGATAAGGAGATGATCCCTGGGTTCTGGTCCAGGGCCACTTATGTGGCCCCTTGGTCTGTCCCTTTGTTCCTGTTCCCACCTGTAGTTGACTGTGTCTCTCTCCCCTGCCCCCCCACCCTGCCCCACCTGCCATCCCTGTGGCTGCAGGACGTGATGGAGAACAAGGCCATGTATCTGCACACCGTGAGCGACAGAGACACCGGCTCCATCTTTGAGGAGCCCTTCGATGGCAGGAGCCTGTCCAAGCTGAACCTGTGTGAGGATGGTAAGTGCTCCTAGCTGCGTCTTGGGGTGCATAGTCTTCTCTGGGTTGGGGAAGGATCCCTGCCCCACCCCCACCTGACCTTGGCATTACCCAGGGCACTGGTGATCTCCAGTCTAATTCTGCCTATGTTGAGTTTCAGGCCTTGAAAGATCTTTCCATGTGTTTTCTCATTCATTCATCTCAGCAAACCTGTGTGCTTAGCAAGATGGGTACCCACTTTACTAATGGGCTAGTTGAGGCTGAGAACAACTTGATCCCACACTTGATGCCATCATGGAGAGGTTCCTCGCTCCTGGGCCAGTCCTTCTGCCTCTCACAGAGTAAGGCTGGGGTCAGACCAGGATATCTAAGTCAGCCGGCCCTCTCCCTTTCAGGATGAGGAGGAGCCTCCTTTCCATTTCCTGACACATTTGTGAAGGGAGAAGGCTCCGGTCATGCTGAAAGGCACTGCATCTTGAGGTTGGGTATTTGCTAAAATTCTGGAGGTTCAGTGGGTGCAGCTTATCCAAGGGGTCCCTGAGCTCTTTCCCAGCACCTGGTCCTGGTGCACCAGCATGGAGCTGGATACTAAAGGTGTTTAATAAATGCTGACTGCATGGGCGAATCCATCCTCACTAAAGCATGTGCAGGAGGGGAGCATCCACTTCAAAGAGGATGGAGTGCGTCTTGCAGACCACCAGGGAGAGCCAGCCCTTCATGTGCAGGGTCTTCCTGAGACCCCCACGATCGCGCTTTGCTTTGCACGACTCTGACAAGATTTTTGTCCTGAAATTACTCAAAAGAAATGACTCCTCTTCCTCCAAGGCCCTCTTTCCTCCCATAAGGGGCTGATGTGGGAGGGAAGTGGGGTGGCTCAGCGAGGCAGGGAGTGGGGACAGTCCCAGCAGGAAGAGGGGACAAGGACACTGGGGCTTCTGACCAACCACTTCCTCAGCCTACCCTTGTGAAGAACCGTCCACTCTTGCACGTAGCTGTTCCTCTGGAATGCGGTCCACAGACATATTTTGAGGACCTTCGATGTGTCGGGTGATGTGCTAGGTACCAGGGAGCCTCTGAAGAGAAATCAGAGAAGCTGTCGTGGGAACAATTCCCCCAAAGGTGAACTGGGTCGAAATATATGGACTTGAAGACTGGAAAAGATTTTATGAGACGTTGGAAAAAGGCCTACCAGCTTGTTCCCTGGGCTGAACTAGAGCTTCTGTTGTTAGAGTCCTTGTGCCTGGGAAGAGAGGAAAGGCCCTGGGGTCCTGGCCCTGCTCTGCACATCAGCAAAGGTGATGTTGATCCTCCTCTGTCCCCACTGGCACCTAGGAAAGAGGCCTGGTTTAGCCGGAAGGAACTAGGGTACAGCACAGCGGGGTGATTGGAAGCAATGATCAGCACCAGGTTGGGGTGCCTGGGGGCCACAGCAGTGCGAGAGGCATGGGGTGGGGCAATGTCACCAGGACCATCCTATCCTCTCTCCCTTACCTCATCCCACTCTTGGCTTTTCTGGTCCAGATCAAGAAAGTTCATTTGGACCAGAAGGGGTAAATGTTGTGCTAGCTGTTGTGCTGGCCAGGTCCCCAGCTGTGGGCAGGTTTGTCAGAGGGCAGTTTTAGATCCATACTGAGAGGGTCCTGTGCACACAGGGTCCCCAGAGGCCTGGCTCCTGGTGAGGTGCAGACAGTAGAGGCTGGAAGCTGTGAGGCCCAGACTGCCTCCATCACATCTGTGGAACTCAGTGTCCTCATCTGCCAAATAGGGCTGCAGGGGATATTTCAGGTCCCTTCCAGTTCCAAAATTCCATGCCTGAAAACAGTGGTGGGTGGTGGGTGGTGGTGTGAGAAGCCAAATAGAGCCATGTTGGGTTGAAACCAGCTTCTGAAAACTCCTGGGATCCTGGCTGATTCCTCCTCCCTCTCATCTTCCTAAGAGGAAGATGGAGAGCCTGAGGAAATTCAAGCCAGATTGGGTCTGTTTCTGAAGAATTTCATTGCTTCTGGATCAACTCTGGAAAGTAGAACAGAGAGGGAGAGGAAGGGGTAGGGCCAGGCCGGGGAGAAAGAGGAAGGTGGAAAGAGAAGGGAAACGGAAGGGAGGCCTGGGCCAGGGCCACCTCCATGGGCCTTAAGTGAATCAAAGTGGTGTCTTTGAGAGGGAGGAGGAGTGGGCACTACTTCCTCCTGTTGGAAGCGGGCTCTGGGGTCTTGGCACCGGGAAAGAAGGTCCTCAAAATGGGGGCCAGCTATTAGGTGTGACTCAGACCTCAATGCCCACGGACCTTCAAGTTGGCCAGGTGTAAGCTCATCTTATCCAGTGGGGGTTGCTCCCTGGTGGCTCCCTCTCTAACCAGCAAGGTTTCCAGGCTCTATCTTGGCCCCTTGGTCCCCAGGTCTGCTCTTCCCACCCCCAACATGTCACCCTCAATGTGAATCCATGGGGTCTGTCTGTCCTTCCTGCTCTGGGCCTTGGTGCCATCCTCCTGGGAAGCCTGTTTCCCCACCCCATCTTCTCTACCTGTTAGAACCCTCCCAAGTCTCACACCAGACCCTGTGGATCACAGTCCCTAGCTCGTGCCTGCGCAGGGCCTACAGTTCTAACATCCAAGATGCCTGAAACGCTCTGTGTTGCTGCTGTGTTTGGGGCGGGGGCGGGGGGGGGGGNGGGGGGGGGGGCTTTCCTGCTCTGTGCAGTCCCACTGTAGGGGGTTGGTTGTTCATCCTTGATAGACTCTTGAATCCAGGGAAGGGGATTGGCTGTCCTCTGCAGTCTCTGCATCAGGAGATCTTGGAGACTGACTGTACGACTTGTCCAAGGTCACCAAGGGGTTAATGGCAGGGCTGAAACCTGACTGGGATCTTCTTTCCAGGTTCCCTCCTAGGAAAGGAATTCCGAGGCGGTGAGGCTGATGCCCCTGAGAGGTAGCTCCTCCCACTGCTGGGTTCAGACCCTGTCGGGGAGCAGACTTGGAGCAGCCGGGAAGAGGGGGGGGGGGTTAAAGCACTATCTGCCCACGCCCAGCTGCTAAGCTCAGGGGTGTGGCCGGGACCTGCAGCTGGCTAGCTCCCCTCTGTCCCTGAGAAGTCCTGGGCAGGAGTTCTCTGGAGGACACATTCCCAGGCAGGACCAGCCAGACCCCACTGATCCTTACCTGGTCACCTCCTCCTAAAGGGGTACCAGGTGGCTCCCAAGGGAGGAGGCCGCACTTCCTGGGGAGCTGAAGGGCTGAGAAGTGCTTATTTTAGGATCTGGAGCAGAAACCCCAGAGAGTGAAAAAAGTTCGCCCAAGCAACCAGGGGTGGGGGCAGGAAAGAGGGGGAGAGGAGGTCCTGGGGAGCAGCCTCCTGCTGCAGGCTGGGCTGGCTCCCTCAGTGCGCAGGAAGGGACCCTCCCCCAGGGAGTGGCCCCTGCTGTCACATCTACTTCTTCACTGCACTGACCTCTGCACTCCTCCCCCTCTTCCCGCCCCCCACCTCTTCCCCTCCCCTCTTCTTCCTCCCTGCCTTCATCCCATCCCTTTTATTCACTTACCAGGTTAGAAGGGAAGGGAGGGTCTGTGACCTGTCAAGGGATGACCTCCAGAGGCCTCCAGGCCCAGCTCTGGCTACCTGGCCTCCTCCTTGGAGCCCACTGCTCATGCAAAGGCCTAACAGGCAGGGACAGTCCCTCTTACCTGGTAGCTCCCAGGCAATGCCAGAGGGCCACCTGTGGTGCCAGGCCTGCTTGGCAGGGCCAGTCCCAGAGGGTGTCTTGAAGGCGCTTCACCCATGCCCTCTCTGGCTGGAGCTCCTACCCTCCCTCTGACCGGAAACCCAGCGGATGGACACGGGCCAGTGTGGCCTGCTTCCTCTTCCCTCTCTTCCTGCTCCTCCTCTCCCTCTCCTCACCTTCCCCTTCATGCCTCTGTGTCCCCCTCCCCTCTGCTGTAACAACTGGGGACTGGGGACCTCTTCAGTCTGGCGCCATGAAGCTGAGGAAGCCTGGCCTGGGAGTGGGTGGTGCCTGGCTGGGCCTGGCTTCTCGGAGGCACTTTCCAAGGGCCAGAGAGAGGTGTTAGTGTCAGAAAAATATTGCAGTCCTGCTCGCCATGGCCTCTGCCCCTCCTCCACTCCCGTGGCGTCATCGTGGCCGCAGATGGGAAACTGGCCGAGGTAATGAGTTGCACATG
Organism: Marmota marmota marmota; assembly: GCF_001458135.2. Classification (NCBI taxonomy): domain Eukaryota; kingdom Metazoa; phylum Chordata; class Mammalia; order Rodentia; family Sciuridae; genus Marmota; species Marmota marmota. The sequence goes on from NW_025999944.1 coordinate 2,832,871, forward strand.
CTCCTGGCGGCGGCTGGACGCCTGCAGCCGGGCTGCTTGCTGGGCCCAGGGGCTCCCCGTTCCTGTGTTCCTTCCCCATAAAATTAAACTGTTCTCCTAGGGGAGCGCGGCATCCACCTCCCCATCCATCAAATCTCCCTGCCTCATTTGGCATGGCTGATGGCTGCGGGCGGAGGCCCAAGGGTGGGAGTGGATTTCCTGGGAGGGTCTGCCTAGGGCCTCCTCAGAGGCCACCGCCCTCTGCAGGTTGGAGAATTGGGCCCTGGAGCAGGAGAAGGGAAGGGGGTTAACTTGTGGAGCACTGCAGCGCTCTCAGGACGGGCTTTGCTAAGCACCAGCTGAGAGCCAATCCCTGGCAGAGGAGGCTGCAGGCTGCCGGTGAGCCGGGTGGCCAGGCGGCCTCCTGGCCTCTGCTGCCTGATGGGCCATCCCTCCACAATGGGAGCAGCATGGTGAGGAGAGAAGAGCCCGGCTTCCCACAAGGACTTGTTGCTCAGGAAATTAAGCACATACTTTTGTCCTTTTCCCAATAAATCCTAGTATTTTAATTAGCTTTTGTGTCATTGTGACTAAACTACTGGACAACAACTTAAAGGAGGCAAGTTTACGGGGGGTTCGTGTTTTCAGAGACTCGGTCCATAGACAGCTGACTATTGCTCTGGGTGTTACATGAGGCAGAACATCACGGCAGAAGGGCCCACTGGAAGGAAGCTGCTCCCTCATGCCAGCCAGAAAGCAGGAGCCACAGGAGGAGGCACCCTTTCAGGGACAGTCACTCCCAGTGACCCACCTCTTCCAGCCATACCCTCCTGCCTACAGTTATCACCCCATCAGTCCATTCGAACGACGATGGACTAATTGGGTTAGAGCTCTCATAATCTAATCATTCCATCTCTGAATATTCCAGCATTAATGGCAGCCTTTGGGGGACACCTCATATCCAAACCATAACGAGGAGGTTCTGTAGGAAATACTCTGGGTCCAGAGGGCTCCATGGTGTGGGTCTTTTCTCTGACTGGAGGTCATTTGCTATGAGGGTCCTTCTCAAGGTCTGCTCCCTGAAAGGCTGAAGGTTGGGTCTCATTGTCCCCACGTGGAGGCTGGGGTCTCCCAGAGGTGTCAGGGAAGAGGAGAGGATCATAAATCTCCCAAGGGCCGCCTTCCCATAGATGGACACAGGCAGGAGCCTCTCCTCTCTGCCTTTGCCTGGACCTCGAGCCCCTAACCTACACTGTCCCCCATGTGGTGTGGGGGCAGCGGGGCTGGTGTGAGCTTTGTTCCTACCTCGTTCCCGTTAGCTTGGTGTGCTCTGGAGTGGGCAATCTTGGAGGACACCCAAGTGGGCCACAGGTGGGCGTTAGATGCCTGGGAAGAGGGGAGGTGGTTTGGGATCGTGGTTATTCTTTATCACATCACCATTTCTGCCCTAGTCTCGCTCTCATGCTTCCCGCCCTCCATTCCCTTGCTTGTTCATTCATTCATTTCTCCATCCTTCATTTTTTCAACAGAATGTTTCCAGGGTCCCTGCGGGTGTCACCCACTGGCTATGTAGTCAGGGATGCCAGGTGGCCCAAGACAAGCTCCCGATGTCTATCATTTCACTATGTCCTGCTCCTTCTCCTCCCTCCCTCTGCAGACCCACACAAAGTTGGCTCAGGTGCAAGGCTACTGACAGGTGACCCCGTAGGAAGGATTTCAGGGTGGTGCTGCGTCCTTGGTGCAGACCCCAGGCAGCCTCACTGGCCTCAGGCACCTGATTGCTATCAGTCTTGCTGTCTCCATTGTGGATGACATTGCATGGGAGCAAAAAGCCCAGTCCTCGGAGCTGGACAGCTGGGCTAGGCTCTGGCAAGCTGTGAAGCCTCAATGAAGCCCCCAGCCTCGGCTTCCCCACTCTATAGATCAGGCTGTCAACGCACCAACACTGGCTTATTGGGAGGATGACATGGATAATTCCACAGCAAGTCCTTCCAACGTGGAATACATGTGGCCCTTTGTCCATGGAAGATCTCCCTTCAGCCTGTTTCCTTTTACTCCAGGGCCTGCCCATGGGGCCCCTGTTCCTCCATAGTCTCTGTTCCTGGTCCCTAGAACAGTGAGCTTTGTTCCGACCTCGTTCCCAGGTGTCTGTGTTGACCCCAGGTTTCAGATAATGGCTAATCCCCTCCTGGCTTCTCCCCAATCCCATAATACCCACATTCACAGATTTGCTACTACTAGGTGCATCTTGGTTCCCCTCTGACTCCTTGCTGGCAAGTACTGACTGCCTTTGATTCATCTTAATGTCCCCAGGATCTAGCATTGTGACTCCCACATGGCAGGTGCCTTAGATTCTTGATTGAATGAACACGTCACCGAATCCATAAGGACCCAGATGAAGGAAGGCTGAGAGGAGAGTTTAAAAGGCAGAAAAGAAACTGAGACTTGGTTCATCCCACACGCGGGTGTCATGTGCTGCCGGGAGGCAGAAAAGAAAGGTTGCTTCCTGCCCTCAGGGGGCTTAGCATCCCCCAGTGATACAGGCAGGTGAAGGGACCTGGCTTGTGATGTGACAGATACCCTAATGGAAGTCCTGCACCCTGGAGTGCAGCTGGGGGGACCATGTGTCTGGGGAGGAGGGCAGGCCTCCATGAGATAGACAGTGGAGGAAGATGGAAGGACCAGCAGGATGTGCTGGGGAAGGGGCAGGGAAGAGCTTTCCAGGCGTTCGAGGGAAGTGGCACAGAGCTCAGCTGAGGAGGGGCCCCTCCTCGTTGCTTCTGTACTCTCAGTCAAGTAGACACCGAGATGCAGGAGGAGGCACCCCTGGGAAGCAGTGTCCAGGAGAGGGGGAACAGAGGGGACAGCTGCGAGGACCCTCTTGGGCATGGAGTTGAAGTCAGCCCGGTTGGTGTGGTGCATGGTCTCCTATTGTCCAGCTACGCTCAGTGTCTTAGTTCATTTTCTGTTGTGACAACATTATACCCCAAACTGGGTGAAGAAGTCCTGGAGGTTGGGAAGTCCAAGGGCATGGAAGTCCAGGGATGGCACCTAGCAAGGGCTTTCAGGCTGCGTCATAGCATTTTCTTGTGCATGTTGAGCCTGGGTCTGTGGGGCCAGCCCGTTTCCAGGGCTCACGGTGAATGGCTAAGGCATGGGGAGGTGGATTGGGAGCAAGAAGAGTTTAACTGGAGACTGAGCAAGGGTGGTGACAGAGACCCTGAGAGGGAGGACAAGGCCACTCTTAGTAATGAGAAGTGTGCAGTCTTGTGACGAGGAAGGAAGGAGAGAGAAAGTTCTGGAAGTAGTGACAGAGTGAAGAGCAATTCCTACCACACTCGGGTCGGTTATATGTGGCGCTCAGGAAGGAAAAGTGCTCACCTGGTTGTGGCGGAGGCGAGGGGAGCACAGAGAAGGGCAGGGTTTCGTTCAGAGGAAGAGTAACAGGAGCCCAGAGCAGAGACTGAGGGGATGTGCGATTCCATGGGTGCCTGGCTGGGAAGTCCAAGGGCCACCGTGGGAAGATGTGAGAAGCTGGCCAGGAAGCTGGGGCCACAGGAGGAGGAGCAGAGCTGTTGGTGATGATGGGGGGGGTGAGGGGCTTCTGGGAGTGGTGGGTTCCTGTGTGTGCAATGGATTCAAGGGCTGTGTCCCCTCGAAATTCACTCATTGAACTCCTCATCTGCAAAGTGATGGTGAGGAGGTGGGCCCTCTGGGAGGTGACGAGGTCATGAGGGTGGGGCCCTTGGGAGTGGGATTAGGTCCTTGGTGAAAGAGCCCCCAGAGAGTCCCCTGGCTCTCTTTTTACCATGTGTGGACCCAGTGAGAGGCTGCAGTGTGGCCTGCAGGAGTCTCTCCAGAACCTCACCCTGATCTCCGGCCTCCAGAGCTGTGAGAAGTCAATCCCAGGGGTTTCCAAGTCACCTACTCTATAGCATGTGGTCTCAGCAGCCCCGTCTAAGACAGTGGGGCTGAAGACCCAGTGAGGGTGGGGGTCCTGCTGGTTATCTCAGGGCAGAAACTGATGGTGGAGCTGGAAGGTCTGCAGGGGAGGAGTCTGGCCATGACCACCCAAGGTCCCGAGCCACCCCTCCCCTGCCCTGCCACAGTGGTGTGTGGGTCAGGGTAAGGGTGGCCTTGTCCTGGAGCACTAGGAGACCAGCTCATTTTGACTCTTAGGGAGGTGAGGAGGCCCGTGGAGGCTAGGGGAGGCCAGTGGAGACTGGTGGAGGCCCAGAGAGACTGAAGAAGACCGAGGGAAGGGTGGCAGGGGTCCATTAGAAATGACAGTGCAGGGGCCCCCCTCGACTGAGCACAACATAGGCAGGAGCTGTGCTCAGGGTGCTCAGAGCCAGAGGGTGGGGAGAGGCTGTGGGAGCTGGAGAGTCTCCATGGTGGCCAGAGAGCAGAGTCCTGCTACTCAGGGTTGAGGTGGAGCCCTTTGGGGCCAAGACGAGGCTGGAGCATAGCCGTGGGAATAAATGGCGAGAGCAGGGAGCAGATGGGATGAATTATCCATGAGGGGCTGCTCCAGGAAAGAGAAATTCGAGTGGTTTTGATCACGAACACAACGATAGGGCCCTGGGTGGCTTCTGAAGAAAGCCTGGATGCTGACTTCAGGTGGGAAGATGCTCTCCCCTCCCTCCCCACCCCACCCTCCAGGGTCTTCTGGAGTCTTATGACCATGTGGGATGATTCCACTGAAGGTCTTTGAGATATAAACATATCTGTGAAGGGGGCCTGGCAGCCTGGGCTGGCCCAGCCTCATCCTGCAGACGTGGTGACACTACAGCTTAGGTCTAGAGCTGCCTGGGGCCAGGGTGCCTCAGGACCATGGTGCTTCAGGAGATTCAGTTCAAGTCAAGATACCCAGGGGGTCACAGTGGGCGGAGGCCTTGCCTGTGAGGAGAGAAGGGTCTTGTTCCTGGCCTTCCCTCCTGACCCTACATTCACCCAAGGTGGCCTTGGCCTGCACAGGGAATCTCACTGGTGGAGGAGGGACTGCCAAGGTAGGACATACCAGAGTCCAGAAGGGGGCAGCACTCAGTTGGGGAGGGGAGTGACCTACTGAGGGTGGGGGAACTGAGGACAACTTGCCTGATGACTGTCAGGCCTCCCGATTTGCAGGTGACACCTAGGTTTTACCCCTGCTCTCCCTCCTGTTGATGGCCTACAATTCTCTGTTTGAAAGGGATGATGCAATTCGTCCTTAAGTGAGCTTGACCTTGGTCCCCTGGCCCACGGTTTTTTCCCTGGCATCTAGGTTCCCCAGTCCTGTTGGAGTCTCCGTATACCCTGCCAAATGTAGGGAAGAATACCATAGTCCCGCCAAAGTTACCAGGACCCCCCAGCCCAGATCTAAGGGTGTGTGATAAAATGTAAATGTGACCTCATAAGGATTTGAAGCGTTTCCAGGGTGCTCAAGGAGAGTGTCTTCAGTTTGTAGGATTGTATTAAGGATCCCAGAAGGCAGTCGATGGGCGGAAGGCTGGAGAGTCCTTGTCTGGTCAGCCAGTGGTTGTGAGAAGAGTGTGCTGACCTCTGGATGCCCATGGAGTCTCAGAGGCTGGCCTTCCTTTCCTTGGGCCCTTTCCTTGCCCTTCTTCGACTGTCTCTAGTAAAGGAGGTGCGCTTTGTGGTCAGGAATATAAAAATGGTTGTTCATGCTGCTGTTTCTAGATGAGTTTTCAAAGCTCCCAAGTCTTATCTGTAGCTGATGTAAGTCCTGTTTTGGGGAAGAGAACATCTCTAGTCCCAAAGGAAACTCAGAAACAGAATAGCCCCTGGATACAGGGGTAAATAAGTGATGGAGAGGAAGGCATTTCTAATCTCTTGACCCCTGTCTGGGGGTAACCAGTATAGATCAAGCCAGCAGCCATGGAGCGCTCACCTGGGGTGCCCAAAGTAGCATTCCCTCCAGAATTGGGGAGTCCATGGGCTTGAGACTGGCAGCCCGAAGGACCGAGAGTTCCTGTCTCATGGCTGATCTGGGCAATGGAGGTGGAGCCTGGGCTCAGCTGTCCTAACTGCTACCCTTCGCTCAAGAAAGCTCAAGTAATGAGTGCTGCAAGAATGAACCAGGCTGGGGATGCAGCTCAGTTGGTAGAGTGCTTACCTTGCATGCTCAAGGTCCTGGGTTCAATCCCCAGCAACACACACACACACACACACACACACACACAAAAGAATAAACCAGCTGTCTTTCCAGGTTCCTTGCCCTGACTCCCACTGCCACACCATCATCCCTTCTCCAGGTCTCACGTTTCCCCCTTTCTTCAGGGCTAAACCCTCCCAGCTCTGCCACTTGCTTTGGGCAAGTCACCTAACCTCTGAGCTCGGTTTTCTCATCTGCAGAAGCAGAGCAATAACACCATCTCTGCGACTGTCCGTTGTGTTTAGATTTAAAGTATCTAATGTTTGGCCCAGAGCCAGTGGTGGGGAACTGACAGCTATTACCCTGAGTGTCACCTGGTAGCAGGCTCCAAATCTGTTGTAAAATGCAGAGCTTATTGTTATCCAACATGGTGAGCCCAATAAAGCAGGAGATGACTGCCACTGACAAGGCGACTTGTTACAGTTCACACCACTCCATGAGGTCACATGGGCAGCACCAGGGCTGGTCAGGAGGCAGAGGAATCCAGCAGGGGAGGCTGGGAGCCTTTGTTGTGGTTTCTGTGTGACCGGAGGAGGCAGTCAGGTAGCTCAGCATTGACTAGTGTGAATAATTCCAGTGGGCTTTGGGACATAGAGACCCTCGTTGTATGGCACCTGGCTGTGGGGTGATTGTGGCAGGTGGATAGTGGCCTGGAGGGTAAGACCCCAAATGAAGGTTGAGGTTGGGCTCTGGACTGGTTGGTTTGCATCTGAAAAGTCTGCTCATGGGTGAGTCCTTTATTGTCTCTAACAACTCTCAGGGTCAGCAAGGGCCCAGATGTCAAAGCATCAAATACAGAAACTAGGAAATATGATTACTACAAAAGCCAAAACAGAGTACACACAGATAAACTCAATGGCTTGTGGTGCCCATTAAATTTATGTCTAGTGTATCAGTCTCATTGACTAAGTCAAGAGATGTTGACTGAGCACTTGCTGTATACCAGGACCTATGGGATGACAGGGATCAATCAAACACAGACTTTACCCTCCTGGACTGGACCCTTGAAAGTCTCTATGATCTGTTAATTGATTAATGGGTGTGGCTGTGTTCACCTGGGCCACACCATTGGCTGTAATCTCCCAGCAGAATCTATATGGGATAGTTGCTGGTTCCAGGACTCCCGCAGTGACGAGGCCCACACCTTGTCTGCCCACACCTGCTGCTTCCCTCTGTGGCACAGCCTGCCCTGCTTTTTGTGCAGAGGTGGCAGAGCTGCGGGCTCCAGAGACTTGACTTACTGAGTCGCATACTGGTGGCCTGGGCTGAGATCTCAACTTTACTGTCTTGAAAGCTGGACACTCACAAGAGCCTTCCAACATCATGGAGGTGGGAGTGGGAGAGTGAGACAGGTTCCGTTCCTGCCCAAAGGGGAGATCTGTTCATCAAACCAGCAGAGGAGGAGGTAGGAGGGCGGGTGCATTAGCAGTTAGCACCCCAGAAAGAGTAGTGCCTTAAACACGGAAGCGCAGAGCCCGACTTCCACCTTACAAACATCTTCCAGTGAATTACTGCCTTTGACAAGGGGCCAGTAGAGGAGTTGGGGATCTTTTAGACCAGGGTCCACGGCCTCTCTGCAGGGGGAGGGACCTACTGTCTGAATTTGGGCAGAACCCTGAGCCAGCAGCTCTTTGAGTCTCTCTGCATCAGATAACATTTCTTCCATCCATGCACTGTCCATCTTGAGGAAGAACAGTGGCATCTTCCACCAGTCCCACCACCCGCTTATTCTTCCTGGGGGTGCTCTTGGCTCTCTCTCTTCTGCCCAAGTCTCAGTGACCAGCCAGCTCACCTTGCCTGCCCTCCCCTCCCCGCCCCCTGGTTTTTCTCTCTATCTCTTAGCCTCAGCTGCAAAAGAGACTGCCTACCAGCCAGTGGCCTGTCCTCCTTGTGCTCACTTTCTGTGAAAAATAAGCACAATCCCTTGGTTGTTTTCAAGAATTTTTACTTGGAAAATAGGCATTGGAAAAAATAGATTTCATGAGGAAGTGAAAAAATTATAAGACGTCTCTGAAAGTACAAGGAGAAACTGTCTTCAGTCATCATGAAATCTACATGGAATTAGCTTTGACTGTCCCTTCTTCTACCCACTCTCCCTTTCTTAGAAATGGATGTGAGAGACTCACTTGACCATGTAGAAAACCGTATCTTCCCCGGTACCTGCTCTAAGCTTTCTTCTCTGAGGTCTGGGGTTCGACCGGTCAGAGATAATTGGTGCTCATTACATCCCAACTGGTTGTTCTGGAGACAGGAAAAAAATTAAGCCCAGTGTTTTTTCCATTCTCTCACTTGACAATCAACAGAATATGTCATCTTGGGTTGCCAAAATGTGTGGGATTGCCTCCCACCAATTACCAACTCTGCAGCTGAGTCTCCAGTGGACACCAGCTGGTATCCCGAGGTGCACTTCAATTCTGACACTGTCTACCTGGTGGTGACATCAGATCCCACAGGTAGAGGGCTCCATCCCTCCACTGTAGATGTCAACTGTAAGTCCCATGTTGCAGCCAGTGCCAACCAATTGGCTATAAATCAGGGTTCCCACTACCCCCGCCTTGGGTTCAGTTAATTTGCTGGAGTGGCTCATAGAGCTCAGGAAAGCACCTGACTTGCATTGGCCCTTCATCCTAGAGGATGTCAACAAAGTCTACGGATGAAGGGCCAGACGGAAGAGATGCACAGGGCATGGAGGAAGGAGGGAGCTTCTCGGCCCTCTTGGGGCTCACCATCTCCAGAAACGTCCCATGTTCAGCTCTCTGGAAGTCCTCTGACCCCATCCCTCTGGGGTTTTGGGAAGCTTCTTTGTGCAGCCATGGCTGAGTAAAGCACCGGCCACTGGTGACCAACTCAACGTAGCCCCTTCCCCTCCCCAGTGGTTGAGGTGGGGCTCCAAGGGCCAGCCCTGTGATCATGCCTTCATCTTTCCAGTGACCTGCCTCATCCAGGGACCTTCAGCCACCAGCCACCTCATTAGCATACAAACCCCGCCCAGCATTCCCAGCATTATTCCTGGCTTTTTAGGGGTGTGGGGAGCTTTTCTGCCAGGATACACCTACATCACACCAGTTGTTCAGGGCCCTCCCAGGCTCAGGTGAGGCTTGTTACCTGGGTCCACTCTTTCTTCTGGTGGTGGCTTTCCTTGGCAGTGTCCCCGTGTCACGTCTTTCTCCCTCCCTCTTCTGAGGGAGGCAAAAGGAGGTCCCTGTGAAAGCCAGAGATGGTGGCAGTTCAAAGAGAGAGGTCAACCGGGGCTGCCTCCTACCAGGCCGACTGGACAAGGAAAACAATGTGTGAGTCAGCACGGGAGATGGGCAGGCTGCTCCCATGAAGTCAGACTTGGGCGGGTTGAATGGAGATCCTTCTGAGGTCCCTCCCAACAATAAAACCCCGTCTCCACCTGCCTTTTATGAACAGCAGGACCAAAGAGAACAAAAAGAAATGACAGAGTGTGTGTTGTTAAAACTTAATTAGGTGATTAGTGAATCATTGCGGCCTGTTTTGGCTTTTATTTTTATTTTTTTTAATGCTGTTTAGACCTAGTTTCTGTGGAGATAAAGAAACACCCACTTTTATCCGGTCCAATCTGTGAGTATTCTTGTAAATGGGAGGAAAACAAATTTAAACAGATAACTCCCCAAATGCTCTATGATTATGATGAAGAAGTTGAATATTATTTTTCAAGAAATTGAAAGTTGGGGCTGGGGTTGTGGCTCAGCGGTAGAGCGCTTGCCTAGCACGTGCAAGGCCCTGGGTTCGATCCTCAGCACCACATAAAAATAAATAAATAAAATAAAAGTATTGACAACTACAACTAAAAAATAAATATTTAAAATAATAAATTGAAAGGAACGGTTATGTTGATGAGGGGGGCAGCTCAGAGTGCTTTCTCATGGCCCCCCAGTCACTAGGTGCCAGGGCAGGCCTTAACTGTGCCTCCACGGAGCACCAAGCCCCTGTCTGCCCCTAGGGGTTGCTAGGGATGCCCACTTGCCTAACTCAGGGAGGCTGGGATCCCCGGGTGCCAAGGCTCCCACTGCAGGGTGGCCTTGACACTGGGGGACCTCTCCTTACTCAACTCAGCTCAGCTCCCTGGGACTGAGGGGTTTTTATAGAAAATTTCTTTTGTTTTCTTTAATCCCTATTACCAAACACCTCACCATGCTCAGCCTACAATATTTTAGCAAAAGCTCTTTGGGCGTATTCTGGTTCCCATTATTTTGAGGAACCATTCACAGTTCTAACCTCTGGGAATAATAAAATAGTTTGATACAACCTCATTTTGAATGTGTCCCATTAAAAAAGAAGTCAATTTTTTTTTCCAATAAATTGAGCTCTTATAATAGTAAGATTTTCATTCACTTTCCAAGAATGTGTCTTCACATCTCTTTTGATATGATAAATGCTTTACTCTTGAACCAAGGGCCTTCATGCCCTGATCTCAGATGTCATTGCAGAGTCAGAATGGGATCCGGGACCAGGGCTCAGGCCTCAGAATGTCTAAGAAGCTCCACATGATTCCAATACTCAACCATAGTGAGGTGTCCATTCAGCTCCAAGGAACTGTTCACACAGTTTACCTACCTGGGCCCTAAGTGGCAACTGGAAGTCCTGAATATGCAAGGGAAGCTGAGCTTTTGTTTATCTCTTAAAAAAAAAAGTTTTGCTCAAAATTATGTTTTTATATCCAACTAGAATTTGTCAAATTGTTTGCATAAGACAAATGCTAAGAGATGATCTTTGTAGCAAAAATACATGTTGTGCACATTTGTTCTTGCAAAGAACCATATTAGGCTCTGCTCTTCGTTGGGCAGTGCTGGGTGACGGAGAGGCACGCAAATGCCTCAGAAGACCTTGCAGAGGAGTGGGGAGACGGAGATGCACAATCACACCTGAGGAGGACGGTGCTAGAGAAGCATACAAAGTTCTGACATGGTATTTTGGGCGATAGTTAGCAATCCATGATGTACTACCTTCCAGAACATTCTTAATCTTGAAGATCTAAAACGTTTGGTTTTGCTTCTTTATAAATGAGACCTCTGTGGTGTGCATCAGCTCTCTTCTTGCAACTCGTCATTGAACCGTGACTGACTGGCTTTTTACGGATGTCACCCTTCCCCAGAATGGGACAATATGCATGACCCAGTGGTTATGGAGACAACTTTGAGCAGAATACCGGTGTGAATGTGCCATGTTTATAATGAGGTTTTTATCAATATAGAATAGTAATATACTAGTGTTTCACATGTGATGTTGTCTTTGTAAAATAAATTTAGCTTAAAAAAACAACAATAGTGGGGTGATCTCAAAAAATCAATAGCCCAGGGATGCCCAGCTGTGAGCAGGTGGGACAGATCTATGCAGATGAGATGCCTAGAGATGGAGGCCACTGCTGCCTGCCTGCAGCAGGCATCAGGAAGCCACATGCTCCACGCTGGTATCATCACCCTCTCCCAGCCTAGCATTCTGGCATTCTGGGCTCACTCTTCAAGTTGCTTAGCATTTATTTTTTAGGTTCTGTTTGTTCACTCAGAGCCACAGACCCTCTCCAGATCTCTCTCTCTCTGTCTCGCTCTGATACTATGGATGGAACCCAGGGCTTTGTTAGGCACGTGCTCTCCCCAGCCCGTCCCCACCCCTCTGGAGAGCCCTTCCCTTGGCCCCCTGATCTCCGACAGGCCACCCTCACTTCTGGAGGCCACAGCAAGATGGGAAAACTTCACCGAGATCCTCCTAGAGCTTGGAAGCATTTTCCCCTGTCTTCTCCACCGCTCTGGTCTGGAGTGTGCCCGCCTGTGAACAACAAGGTTTAATCACTAGCAGCTCCGTCAGAATCTGCCCCCAGAACTGTTCTCACATGGAGGAACAAAGTTTTCCTCTTAAAGCCATAGTTCTAAAATTAATAACTGCCCATGGGATGATAAGGCAGAAGACAGAGAGGAAGGACTTCAGCTTCCCAAAAGGCCTGACCCTCAAGCCTCCTGGCTTGTGGTTTCCTCTGCATGGACCCTGGGCTCCCCCCACAGATGCGATCCCCACCTCTGTACGTGGGTGGCACTTGCTCTGCCCATCTCTGCTGCTTCTTCCGTGGTCACACGCCTTCCTCCCCTTCCATGGGAGCTTCCAGAGGACAGCAACCAGGGCTGAACCTCTCTTCAACAAACACTCGCTGAGTGTCTGCAGGTGCCAGGCTCTGGCCTGGGAACTGGGAAGGAGGGGTGAAGGACTCGGCTCCCTCAAGCAGCCTACTGGGTTTGTATTCCCCCGTGTCTGTCTTAAGTGCCTTTTGATCTGCTGCCACATAACAAAATTACTCCCAAACTAACAGCATAAAACAGAAACTTACTCCTCACACGTTTTCTGCAGAATTCATGGGTATGCAAGGAAAGCCAAAATCGTGTTGATTTTTTTTTCAGATAAAGTTTTTGCTCAAAAATATGCTTAGGTAGAATATGATCTGAGAGGAATCCCAGAGTAGCTTGGCTGGGTAGTTCCAGCTCAGGGTCCCTCATGAGGTTGAGCTGGGGCACAGTCCCTTGAGGGCCGGCAGGGCTGGAGCATCCAGGTTCACCCGCCTGGCTGTTGGCTGAAGGTCTCAGTTTCCATGACAGGGGCCTCTCCCTGGGGTGTTGGTGACATGGCAGCTGGCCTTCCCCCAAATGCATGTCCGGAGAGAGAGGAGTGAGCAAGAAGGAAGCAGCAGTCTCTTCTGTCTCATCTTGGAAGGCACACATCAAATTCTATTCCCTTGGTCACACAAACCAACCCTGGAGGTTACACAAGGGCAGGGTTGTGGGGAGCCATCTTGAGGTCTGGCTGTCACTGTAGGGCAAGTGACAGTGGACACTGAATGAATTTGTTATTTTTACCTCTACAAAGCTAAGTCAAGGCTTCTACTTTTATTTTTAATAGACTTTAAAATTTTTTTTTTATTTTTAAATTTTTATTTGTTCTGATTAGTTATGCATGACAGTAGAATGCATTTTGACACATCATATATAAATGGAGTATAACTTCTCATTCAACTGGTTGTACATGATGTGGAGTTACGGGTCATATAATCATATATGCACATAGGGTAATAATGTCTGATTTATTCTACTATCATTCCTACCCCCATGGCCCCTCCCCTCCCTTCACACCCCTCTGTCTAGTCCAAAGTACCTGTATTCTTCCCCTGCCCCTTATTGTAAATTAGTATCTGCATATCCAAGAAAACAGTCGGCCTTTGGTTCTTTGAGATTAGTTTATTTCGCTTAGAACAATATTCTCCAGTTCCACCCATTTACCTGCAAACGCCATAATTTTGTTCTTCTTTTATTGAGTATTATATACCACAATTTTTTTTTTATCCATTCATCTGTTGAAGGGCACCTAGGTCGGTTTCATAGTTTAGCAATTGTGGAATAAACCTTATTTATTTATTTTTTTAGCAAACTGTATTTTATTTTAGGTTTACAGTAAAAATAAATGAAAAGTGCAGAGAGTTCCCATGCACCCCCTACCCGTTCCTCACGTACAGTCTCCCTCGGTGCCAATTTCCCCACCAGAGTGGTACATTTGTTATGATTGAAAAACCTCCACCGACATATTATCACCCAATGTTCCTAGTTCACATTAGGGTTCACTGTTGGTGGTGGACATTCTGTGAGTTTCAACAGACGTATAATAACATATTTTAAAATTGTACACAGATGCAATTTATATGTCAATATGGAAAGGCTGATGCCATTGAATGAAGAGTCTACTCCTCAGGTTTCTTGAGAGAGAAGTACACACACTGTGCATCATGTGTGGGCACAGAGGAAAAGCCAGGTTTGGGCAGGGGGAGGCGTAAGGTGAAGGCCAGAGTCTGTGTTGGGGTGTCCTAGAATGTTAGCAGGGCTCAGCCAATACGTCAGGGTGGGCTAGTGTGAATGGTGCAGGCCAGCTTTGGGCTATCGTGCTATTCTGGGCTGGCTTGACCCTGAACCCGGCTGAGCCTGGGTGATTTAGGGTAGGAAAATATGTGCATGGTGCCTCAGAGTCAGACATGCAGGTGAATGGGGACGTGGCCTTGGACCAGCTCTTCAAGCTAGTAGTTTGGCCCTGTGATTCCTGAATGCTAAATAGACACATGGAATCTAGGAAAACATACTGAGAGCATGTGCACCCACTGTGACAGTATCACACAGAGCAGGTCCACTGCCCTGCAGATTCCCATGCTCTGTCTCCTCACCCCTCCCCCAGCCCCTGCACCTGCCAATCTTCCATCACTTCCACATGAAAGCTGCGTGGTTGGAATTACAGGGTGCACAGGTTTTTCAGATTAACTTCTTTTACTTAGTAATATGAATTTAAGGTCCCCCCCAGGTCTTCTCATGACTTATAGCTCATTCATTTCACTTTTTTAAAAACAAAAAAGTAAGCATGATTTTTGCCCTGGCTTTGCTAATTGTATCAGCTTTGTGTTTTTAATCCTCCACTAAGCTTAAATAATCTGAATGGTTTACCCAGCTAACATTTTGCTGAAGAAAAAAAAAATACAACTCCATAGTGTTTGGGGAAGCATAGGACTCATCTTGCTCTTAATTTCTGTCTTTTTCCCCTTCAATCATATTCTCTAAGCATCTTGCAGAACATGCTTGTTCAGCTTATCTATTTGTGGAAAATCACTCTCCGAAAGCCTTATTATATTCTATTTAAAATAGACTTTGTTTAATATACAAAATAATCAAGTCTTACTGAAAGGACTGTTTTCTCCGAGGAAGGTCTGTGTTCTCTGCGTTGGTTGATGAAGGGACCTGTCCCAAGAGGCTACTCACTATTAGAGATCACAGGTAGAGAGCAAGAGCACTATTCTCTTTTCACAGGGAAATAAATAGAGCAAGATCATTGCATCATGACCCATTCCTTCAGTGAGCTAGCAACACACATGCAAATGACAAAGTTAACAGTATCGATGGCTGTGTGGCTTTCTTCCCCTCATTCCACAATGAGGCTCAGTCACGGGAGTGTCCCAAGCAGGAGAGCTGAACTACCATTGGGATAACAAGAGCCAATATTCATGTAACACTGTACAACTCTGTGCCACCATTCTGGCTCTTGAGGGAGAAAGACTTTTCTCTGAGAAGGTGGGTAGCGGCTTTCACCCAAAAGAAAACACACAAGCAAAAACCCAGAAATGTTATCAGATGCCTATGTACTTAGGAGAAAACCAGCCACGGGCCCCAATGAATGGAGAGGGATAGAAAGCCCTAGGAAAGGAGATGTGGAATGAGTTAGAATGTTAGCTTTGTTCAAGTCTTAGTGGGCAATCAAGGGGACTCTTTAAAATCTGTCAGCATTTAAGGATGATGAAAATGCTATTTGAATTTGTATCTATTGACTGCTTGCTCCGTGCTGCACCCAGTGCTCTGTGGATGTGTGATGTAATTGTTGCGCTCAGTGGTTTTAACAGAAATATTTGTAACAAAATGTAGTAAACAAGTGAAAATGTTCCTCAGGCCACAGCACCTTTGGAGGTCCAGGGCTGTTTGGATCCTGAAGGCATTGTGTTAGCCGGTTTTCCATCACTATGACGAATACCTAAAATAATCTACTCAAAAAGAGAAAAGGTTTGTTTTGGCTCACAATTTTGAAAGTTCCATCCCAATCAATCGACCCCGTTGGTTTTGGGCCTGTGGCGAGGCAGCACATTATGGCAGGAAGCAGGAGGCAGAGCAAAACAACTCACCTCACCACCAGGGAGCAAAAGGTGGTGAGGAGGCTGCAGAGGGGGTCCCCCATCTCCTCCAAGGCTTTCACCTAAAGACCTCTCAGTAGGGCCACCTCTTAGAGGACCCACCTCTTCCTAATAGCACTACCTTGGGGACCAAGCCTTAAGTGCATGGGCCTCTGGGGACATTTAAGATCCCTATGACAGCAGCCATCATTAGTCACCACCCTCTCCCTCATGGTAACAAAACCTCCTGAGGCCAAAGGATACCTGAGAGGTAAAACAGTCCTTGAAGTACCTCCTTAAAAATAGAACCCCACCAAGAGATTGCAAATGCCACACCATCTTTCAAGACTCTTCTCTTGTCTCCCTTCCTTCTTTTCTTTTCTCTTTCCTTTCTTCCTTCCAAATGGGGTCTTGATACGTTGCCCACACTGGCCTTGAACTCGAGATCCTCCTGCCTTAGCCTCCTGAGAAGATGGGCCAAGGGCAAGTGCTGCTATGCCTTGCTAAAGATGCTATCTCCTAATCTGATGCTGGGATCAAACTTTATTTTTTCAGAGATGAGGTCTTGCTATGTTGCCAGCCCAGCCCTGATGTCTCCTGCTTCAGTCTCCCAATTAGCTGGGGTTCCAGGCATAGCCACCTGGCTTAAGACATATTCTAACTATCAATGATCTGTCAACACACGTCCGTTTCCACACCTTCCTCACATGCAATGCGCTTTGGTTAGCAGCACTCCCAGCGTAGGGACGGTCCCTCCACAGGGGCCGGTGGGAATAGGTAATAGGGGGCATGTGTGCATTGAAAAACATCCTGCAGTGATTCTCCCGAGCACGGCGGGACTCAGGATGGGACAGCATCCCTTCCCTTCCAGTTTCAGTTGACATAGCAGGTAGAGGTGAGTCAGTTTCCTGGCCTCTGCATGGGCCATCTGAGAAGCTCACCTCAAGGGACAAATTCAACTCAAAGATCTCCTGGATCCTAAAGTGGGGTTGCCAATAATTAACAGTTGACATTTTGCGGGGCTGGAGGCACTGAGGATTGAACTCAGGGGTCCTTTACCCCTGAGCCTCATTCCCAGCCCTTTTTTATATTTTATCTAGAGACAGGGTCTCACTACGTTGCTCAGGGCCTCACTAAGTTGCTGAGGCTGGCTTTGAACTTGTGATCCTCCTGTCTCAGCCTCCCTTATCTACAGTTGACATTCTTCATCTGTAAGTCAAAGATCAGGATTGGACACATGGTCTATAAGGTCTACTACAGCAACGATATTTCACTGTTCCATTTGGGGAACAGGGTGAGGTTCCTAAGCTTTCCATCCAGTAAATCAAATCCAGTTGGTGGTGGTCAGGTCTGGCTTGCCAATGTGTTTATTTAACTTCCCAGTGTTATTGGCTTTTAATTAGTTGCCAATATTTTTAAAATATGGGGATGTCTCCTATTTGTTTCTAGCTCATCTTGGAAATTCTGGATCTGGCAACATGCAAGCCCTCAGTCCTGGGCGACAACCTTTTACAGAGCGGGGCATGCTTGTTCACAACCCCACTGGCCCATTTTCCTCATTCCCATCCCTTCCTGGTCACTATGGAGTTGAGTTTGCGAGTCCTGTTTTAAATTCTCTCCGTATTCCCTGGACCACAAGAGTCAGTGACGCTTGATAGAGGGTCCATATCCAAACCTCTTTCCATGTTTTTCTGCTGCTTACAATGACTCAAGGGAGGTGTATTCTGTGAGCACATGGGCTGTGGCCATGCCTGCCTGTTTGTTCATGACCACAGAGGGTGGGAGGAGAGCTAGAAGCTGAACGTCTTGTGATGGTTCCAGAAAGCTCCCCACTGATGACTGCGTGACAGATGGGCAGAAAGAGCAGAAGGGATGCTACGTAAACATCTGTGTGCATGGGTGAGAAATGAGATCCACAGAGAAAAAAACGTATGGGGTTTTTCACGTGTCTTTTCCCCTTCCTCCTCTTATCCTTATTGTCCAGGTCCATGCCACAAACGGCGGGCAGGAGGCTGTTGTACCCAGCTGGGCTCTCTGTCAGCCCTGAAGCATGCTGTCCTGGGGCTGTACCTGCTGGTCTTCCTGATTCTCGTGGGCATCTTCATCTTAGCAGGTAAGAGCAGCTCTTTTCAATTCTGGACTTTAGGATGAGAAAGGGAGACGTGGAGCCTCCGTCCCTCATTCCTACTGTTATGAGCCCAAACGCTGTCCGTGTCACCCTGGAAACCACAGAGGGAGAAGCCAGCTGGTCTCTCCACCCAGGCAGAATCCTTCCATAACTTTGCTTGCTTCATGTGAGAGCAACTGGCGGGTGTCACATGAGCTTGTGGAATCTCTGCGTCTAGCAGGGGAGGTCTGGTGGCTCAGTGTGGCTTCTGACACTTGCTGCACTGTCATGAGACCTTACTTTACACTGGGTCTCCTAGACCTCTGGAGTGTGGTCTGCACTGAGCAGGCTGAGCATCTTCTTAGCTCCTCGTCCTGGAGTGTCGTGGAAATAGTCACAAGCCCCTTGGGTGTTGAGGCTAATTGAGATCATGGTCAACCCACTGTTCTTTGCAGCTCCTGGGGGTGAGATGAGTTTGTCCCAATGCAGCCAGGCTCTCCTCCTCAATTTCTATTTGCAAGATGGGCAGCTGATGGGCTGGGGTTTGGAGCCATTCTCTAGCCAGGGTGAAGTAGAGCTCATAGACTTAGGAAGGGTCCACATGGTAGTGGTGGTGGTGGCACCGAGGGGGGGTCTGTTGATCTTGTGCTTTGAGCAGCCAGGTTCATCACCTACAGGATGTCCCACCATGATGGAGACAGGAAAGCAGTAAAGCTGTGGTGGTCTCCTCTGGTTTCCTTCCAGAGAAGAGCTACTGAGTTCCCATCTTTCTCATTGGAGAAGCTTGATGAAGTAGAGACACAGAGCCACTTTATTTCAATCCAACATGTCTCTCATGGCAGTGCTAGGCTCTGTGCTAGGATTGGGGACACAGCTAAATAAGACCCAGAGGTTTCTCTCAAGGAGTTTCAAGTCTGGAGGCTGAGGCAGGGCAGATAGAGTCCCCTCTCAAGGTGGAACACAACAAACCCTCTGATGGGGCACAAGTAGCACCGTGGTGAAGCCGGGAGGCATGCACTCTGGGAAGGAGGCTATTGCGTGGAGGAGGGTGGGGTTGGTCCCAGTGAGGCTCCTGGCCAGGAAGAGCTGACTTGCAGTGCCGAGGGTGGGGTCCTTGAGTTAACTCCAGGGCAGGAGTCTGGAGGTCCAGCCCTTATAGGTCACCCTTTGTTGGAGAACTGAGGTAGATGCCCAGGATCTCTCTGGTCCCAGCAAGTGGGACTATTCACTTGGGCTTGGTAACGGGATGCCCAGTGCTACCTGTGCCTTCAGACCTCCATGCTCAGGGCATCAGGGGTGATGTCTGTCCCACCAGCCAGTGACCTGGGGGGCAGCCAACAGCAACAACAAGAGAAACTCATGATTCATCCCAGGGACCAAAGGATGGTGTCCAGCAAGATCTCTCATAGGCCAAGCCAGGCAGAGGATGATTTGGACATGTTCTTGGGCTGCTCAGTGAGAGCTTGGGATCTGGGTTTTGTGGGTTTGGCTGCCAGGACCATAACAAATTTCTGGAACATTTGGAGAGTGTTTCAACCCAGCAGGAAAGCCAGACTGTGGTGTTAGAACTGCCCTGCAGAACAGGAACTTTCAGGTGACAGAAGGGAGTACAGAGGACAGGCACAATGATGGTGGGGCCAGGGCTGGGTCTTGGACGCCTGGAGGGCCCATAGGGAATCATCTCCTGGGGAAAAAAAAAAAACGTCCAGGAGAGGAACGTTCCCTTCTGTTGCCTGAAGGGCTGCCATGTGGAAAAGGGTGGACACTGTTCTGTATGACCCAAGGGTAGAACCAGGACCAACGGGTGGTCATGGTGAGCAGGCAGATTTCCATTCACAACAGAGGAACTTTGCTAAGCAGTTGTTCTGTCCAGCTTGACGCAGAAAGGCTTTCCCCTGGCTTGGAAGTCGAATGGGATTTATGATGACATCTTGGAATCTTCAGAAAGGAGGGTGGAACAGGACTTCCTAGTCCCACGAAAATGTTGCCACGCTTCCTTAGTTGTTCCAGGTGGAAACCTGGGAGGATTTTCTGATCATCATGGTCACCTTTAAACCTGAAGCTCTAGGGCTCCATGTGGCCCGTGTGGAATGAATGTTGAGGGGGTTGGACTGAAGAAGCAGAGTGTCATGCTTCATCTCTTGGCTCTGGGTGTGGGCCACTGTCACCTCCCCAGGTTTCTGTCTGAAAAATCCTCTGGGAGAGGCCTGGGGAAGGTGCCAATGAAGAGTACGATCCATGGCTCCCTCTGTCATAGGGAGGGGGACGCGGTGGGCAAGTCTGTGTTCCTTCAGGAGGCTCTGCCTGATCTAGGGGGGCTTCTTCAGATGACCCGACTGAAGGCCTTCAGTGATACTCCCTTTTCAGCAAATGCTAATATGGCGGAGAGGGTCACATGGGTCAGTGTGAATCAGAGCTTGCTTGGTCTTCTGTTGGGGTCTTGCTATGGGACTTCTGCTTCTTGGATAAATTGTTGCCCAGGACGTCTGTTTGAACCATCTTAATCTTCAAAACCTCCTTGTCGACACAAATCTCATACACCCTCCAACCGGATGAAAGAATTATCCCCTGTAACAAGTGCCATGTTGGAATACCTGGCTGGCCGTATCTCACTGGAGTGCCAATACTTGTATTCAATATTACAAAACCATAATCTCATTGTGTAAAAATATTACTCTTATAAACCCCCCATGGACTTCTCACAAGTCATACCCTTGCTCAAATATTCAAAATAAAAGGCAAATACTATACCTTGTGTTTATGCAACAGTCAGAGATTAATCCAGCCATCACCCAGGTACGCTCCCAGTTGAACCTTCTGCTTTCTATCCAACCACCCATTCCTGACCAGCATCTTCCCAGGAACTACCCTCTGATATTCCCAAATACTGGGTGCCATTGCCTCAATTCACAGCCTTCCAGGATCTCTGAGGACACTACTGTGGTTGATTCTTCTACTTCCAAATTCCTTTTTAAAAGAAATCTCTACAATGCATTTTGTCAAACATCTGGCTGGTAGTCCCCTACTGGGTTATTGTTTTGTTCCAGATTCACTGTAGACAATGGGGTTCAAGTTCCTGAACGAGAGAATCGAGACTGGCGGGTCACATGGTCAGGAGGTTCCCAATGAGCACTTCAGGCAAGATAGTCTCAGTGAGAGAGTAAAGGGTTAGGGAAGGCTCCGTCTCACCCACAACCATTCTGGGACAACACTATGGTGACTAACTGTGGTCATCTGGAAACATCTCTTCCTCCTCTTCCCAGTGGCAACTCCATTGACAGATTTGGAGGCAGAAAGGGAAGGTGCTAACACCTGGGGAGCTGATTTGGGGGATGTTATAGAATCATAGCAACAAAGAGGACCTGAGCCAGGGAGAGCTCCTGCTGAGACAGGGGTCCTCTCACACCTGAGGCCAACCTTCTGAATAGCAAGCACCCACCATTGCCATCTTTTTTTTTTTTTTTTTTTGTCATTGCTTTCTTCCTGTGCACTTGGTGGGTAAAGGGCGAGGGAAAACCCTGGGAATAAAAAGTCATGAGATACGATAGATGTACTGGGTGGGTTAAAATGATAAACACACACACACACACACACACACGGGTAATGTGATGTCACTTGTGCTATGTGCTATGCCAAGGAGAGCCTGATTCCTGAGGTTGGCAGGTTGGGGAAGGCCTCAGCCTGGGGGAGACTTGTCCAGATATTTGAATTAAGTGACCCTTTGTTTTTTGGATCACCTTGTTTCAAGTAGGTGAGTCCCTGGACTCCACAGAGTGCTCTGAGCCCACTTTATTTATACGGTAGATCTGACTCCATCATGCTTCTTAGGAATAAGAGCATGGTGCCCCCAGCCTATCGGGACACTCCGATCAGAAACAACCCCCTGAGGGTTCGTCCTTGCTCATCCTCAGGATGCTGCTGGGGATGTTGTTCATGACATCCCAGAATGTTGACTTCAGAGGACCCAGGAGGAATTATTTTCTGTCTCAGTTGCAGAAGGAGGAATGCTTTCTTTAAGCAATTAGTTTGTTTTCACTTTGAGGAGGCTGTGACTCTGAAGTCATTAAAATTACTTCCAAGGGGGCAATTAACACAGACGGAGGCAGCTGCCATCCCATCCTAACATTCAAAGATAATTAAAATGAGAAGCAGGAGACGGATGGGTGGTCCACCTGTAGCCAGCACACGGACTGTAGGGAAAACATTTTTGCGAGAGGCTCATTGCTGGTGCCAGCAGTGTTTCCCTACTCGTCCCCCCTTGTCCCCATCTGCTTCTACCTTGGTGTATGTGACATATCCTTATGAACCGCCTTGATCCCTTTTGGAACAAGGAAGGATGTTGTGAGGTTTTGTCTTAAAAAAAAGCAAACCTCCCTGTTCTATTTGATTCTTCAAGTTCATGGTGTCTTTAAATACGTGAATGGATGAATAAATGAGTGTTGGAGATAAGGAAGCTTGGAAAAGTACCTGGGATTATTTCAATTTAACCAGGCAACTCGAGGACATGAACAGTGAATCACCATGCTAGGACTTAAGTAGGCGTGCAATTAATTAAGTAAACACACTTACCATAGTGTGTGCCAGGCTGGCCCCAAAACCCGGATGGGTCCCAGTGGAAAGTACTACCTGATCCTCCCTGTCTCCATGTTCTGAGTTTGTGGTGGCATTAAACCCTGGCTTCTCCGTTACCAGCTAGGTGACGTTGGCCAGGTTACCTGACCTTTCTGGACCTGAGTCCCCCCATCTGAAAATGGAAGGAACTGGTGCTCCTACCGGCCTCACTGGGTTGCTCTGAGGGTTAAAGGAGTTGGTATGTCTAAACAACCAGAGCAGAGGCTGCCCACAGTAGCCTGGAGGAAGCAGGAGCCTGTGAGTGCTGTCATTACCCCAGTCGTGCCTATTATTGGTATCCATGCTCCTTCCTTTTCTTGGTTTCCTCTGCGGCCAGTTAAGCCTGATAACGTAAACTGAAATTCAATCCCGGCTCATCTGCTAATACTCTGTACTCTTGGGAACATCACTTTTCCATCTGAATATCAGTACATTCGTTTGTAAAATAAGCAGGTTGACCAGGATCTAGGCACATTTTACACCCTGAACAACACACACATGGAATCATAACTCAAATAACTGAGTTATGATGACCACTGATGATTTTCTACTCTATTTTTTTTTTCAAATGGTCACAACCCATCCATTTATTTCACAATCCATGAATGGGTCACAAGTCGTAGTATACAAAACAACAGGCTAAATGATTGTTTTACTTTTCTCTGTGTCTTTCAAAAATTTTACGAGAATAGCTTTATTCCCTTCAGAATGTGGGCTTTGAGGTCAAATATCTGGGTTCAAACCCAGGCTGTGTCTCAGAGGCTCTATCATTTTGGGGCAAGTGAGGTAGCCTCTAAGACCTCTGGTTTCCTCATCTGTAACATGGGGGTGCACCCCAGAGCACTGATGTGAAGACTAAATGGATTAATCCGTGAAGACTCTAAGTCCTTGGCATACAAAAGGAGCTCAACATGTATGTTATTATTATTAACATGTTCAGAGGGATGTTGTTTTCAGGTAGCTCTTGTTTGGCCAGAGGACTGTGCCACTGTGACGGGTGACGGACTCGTCTTCCTTATCCCCCTTCACTCCCTCCCACGGCTTCCAGTTCCTGTTCCAGGAACAACTCAGCAAGGCCTTCCCCCATCCTCACGGTGCTGGTCATTGAGTTGAAATCCCCAGAGCCGGCCCTCCCCCCACAGTAGTCACCCCTGAGACCGGGTCTGGAGACCTCTGTGAGTGGAGGCCTTGCGTTTCACTTCCACATTGTTTTGAAACAGCCAGTTTGGGTGGCCGCACCCCTTCCAGTCTGCTAGAGCTTTCATGATGAGGCATCCATCTCCTTCATCCTCATACCCCTCACTGTCCAGCACAATGCCTGCGTTGTGGGCTAAGCAATGGCCATCTTGTCCCCACCCTGTGACAGGTTTGAGTAGGAAACACAATTGGACATCACTCGTGGTGTGTCTAGATCCTGGTCAACCTGCTTATTTTACAAACGAATGTACTGATATTCAGAGGGCAGAGGGCAGAGGGCAGATGGCTGTGGCCGAGTGGGATCTGGTCTACCCATGTTGCTGCAGCCTAAATTAGCCTGAGGCCCTCCAGAGGTGATGCACAGTACTGCACTTCACCGCATCCACAGCAGGAATCCCACGCAACCCATAAAGGTCACATCCATCCCCTTCCTCCCCAGCCCCAGGTATCTTTCTGAGGACACTGAGGGCTGCCCATTCTGGGCCAGTGCAATCAATCGGCTTTGTGGGTTTCATTGTTGCTTCAGCTTAAATGCAGATGTTGTCAGTCCTCCCAGTGGAATGTCATCACGCTGGCTCCTGCCAAGTGTTGCAGGCGATTGGATCCACTTGACTCTGGAGGCTGACATTCATCATTTAGTTTTCCCTTTCAGCCTGGTGCCATCAGCCATCGGTCATGTCTGAGCCAGAGCCTCAACCTAGTCCCCATCCCTAGCCTGCTGCCACGTGTCCAGTTCCCAGGAGGACGTGACCCGGGGCTCACAAATGCATGCCAGTCCTTTACCCTGCGAGGGCCAAGTCCTAGGAGGTGAGGCGGGGTCACATCTGGGATCCTTACAACCTCTTCCTTGAACTGAGACTCACTGCCTCGCCTGTGTCCTCCCGACTCTATGGGCTCCCTACACTGTCAGAGCTCCTAGCAGAAGGTACCCCACTCTCACCTTAGGGTGTGGGAGAAGAAGGGCCAGGAGAACTCTGCCACCTTGGCTTTCCCCACAAAAGATTCCTGCATCAGGTTGGATGGCCCTGAAGTCCCCCACAGTGAGAAAAGCAGAGGACAGAGGCAGCCGACATGCTGCCTGTGAATGAGGTCGTTGTACCCTCTGGTCTCAGCCACATTGGTACTTACAGTCATTAGAGAGGAAAAGGCAGAGGACAGGTCTCAGCCACATTCTGCTGGAGTCAAAGGGCCAACTCGGACCTCCACGTTTGTAAGTAAAGTTTTATTGGAACACAGCCACACTCATTCATTTACATAGTCTCTATGGCTGCTTTTGTGCCACTGTGGTGCTCAGTGATGATAGTCAACAAGGCCTGCAGAGCCTGAGATAGCTACCACCTGCCCCTTTACAGAAAAAGTTGGCCAACCCTGTGCTAGGCTCAGCTGATCCCTGCATTTTGGGCTTCATAGTTTTCAAAGATTTTTACGTACATTCTGTCACCTAATCCTTACAATAATCTAAGAAATTCAGAAGATAGTTCATTTTCTAAGGGAGGAAACAGACCCCAGAGGAGCTGGTGAGTTTTGCTCCCACAGCTGTGGGTTGGGTCTTGTGGTTACATGAACGTGGATCTTCTCTCACCCGAATCTCCTGGTCTGAGGCTGGATCTGCTGCCCAGTGCTGAAGTGCACAGGTGCTGGAGTCAGACTACCAGGGTACAAACCTCGGCTTTGCCCCTGACTGTGTGACCTTGGGCAGGTTATTCTAGCTGTCTGATCCTCAATGTCCTCATCTACAAAGTGGACGGGATTGCCTACCCACTCTCAGGGGCGGGGCAGGATGCCACTGATCACCATGTAATTGCCTGGAATATGCTTGGCGTGCGCTGGTGTCTGTCGGGTGAGTATAGCCAAGGACAATCCAGCCCTCACTTCACCTTGCTCCATTGGGCTGTCCAGGGAGACTCGTCAGGTGCTCTGATTTCTGTCCCGGAGCCCTGATAGGAACATGCTGGAGAGCCCTGCACAGCACATGGAACTGGCGAGGATGAGGAACCCTCCTCCCTAAACAAAGGGAGAGGGTGGGGGCTGGGGAGCGCCTTCTCCTTTCCCAGCTTTGCCCTCCTCCTTCATGGCGCAGCTTCTGTACCTTCTCAACCAACTTTCCTTCTACCGCCTTCTGCTGGGCATGCCCAGGCTGCGAGGAGATTTTGCCAACCACCGTGGCTCTGCATTTGGACCGAGATGGAAGCAGATCAACTAGCATGCCCTTGTTTTCCACCCTTTTGGAGAAAAGGAGTAAGAAAATCTTGGAATTTCTGTGACAATCCTGCAGGCATCATGCCTGGCTGACCCCACCCAAGGGCACCAAATTCAAAACATTACTGACAGAGCGCCAATGATGTGCTTGGCACCATGTGAGACACTAGGAGGTCTGAAGAGGAATAGGAGAGGCCCTGGCCATAAAGGTCAGGCCAACTGGTAGAGCAGATAGGCATGGAGTAAACAAGACACAGCAAGGGATGGACATTTGGAACCAGGAAAGCCTGAGTTCAAATCTCAGCTCAATTGTCTGAGAGCTGTGATCTGGGGAAATTACTTCAGCCTCTCTGAGCCTTATCTTTAAAGACTGTTAAAATGGGACTAAGAATAATCCCTTAACGGTACTGAGACTCAGCGAGATGACTTGTAAAGTGTCTTTGCACACCGCCCACTTTCAACAAAGGGTCAATAAATGCTTCCCTGTAAACCTCAAGTTAGAGGTACTGAGGCCTCCGGGCAGCTCCCATCTAACTCACTGGGTGTCCTTGGTTGCCCCACCCACCTCACTTGACATCTCAAGTGACTAGGAGCTCACCTTGTGCTGCGCCCTCCTCTCACAGTCTCCAGCTGGTCTCTTCCCAGTGACCGTCATCGAGTCCCATCTGTCTTCTCTCCAAATTTTTCCCTGGATCCCAGACTAACATGTTCCATTACCTCCTGTGACATCCCCACTTGATTATTTAAGAAGCGTCTCAAACTCAGCAGAGCTGTTGATTTTTCCTTCCAGACCTGTTTCTCCTCCATCTCTGTAAGTGACACTCTGATCTACCCAGGGGTATGAATCCAAAACCAAGCCATGCTTCTAGATTTTCCTCCCCTCCTTTCCACGTCCACTGCACCAGCAAGCCCTGACGGCCCTCCTCATCCCTTGCCTGGGCTCCCTTAGTTATCTCCCACGTAGGTCGCCAGAATTAGCCAAGAAAAATATAGGAAGCCCAGTTCCATTTGAATTTCAGGTAAACAGTGGATAACTTTCTAGTATAAATACATCTTGGTATTTGGTGGGAGGACCCAGGAAAGAGGAGAGGGAAGCAGAAGATTTCTCAAATAACCCATAGTCTCGGGCCTGAAGGGCTGTTTTTGTTATTGGTGTTGATAGCATTGGTGGTGTTGGTGATGATGGTGGTGATGGTGGTGGTGGTGGTGGTGATGGCAGTGATGGCGTTGTTGTTATCGGTGGTGTTGGTGTTGAAAATGGTGGTATCGTGGTGGTGGTGACGATGTTTGTGTTGGTGGTGGTGTTTGTGCTGTGGAATTGGTCATGCTGTTGGCACTGGTAGTGGTGGTGAGGGATGTGCTAGTGATGGTGTTGGTGTTGGTATTGTGAGTGTTGGTAGTGTTGTTGGTGATGGTGTTGTTGCTTGTGGTGTTGGTGTTGGTGTTGACATTGTTGTTGATGTTGTTGGTGATGCTGGTGTTGATGTTGGTGCTAATTGTGGTGGTGTTATTCGTGTTGTTGTTGGTGGTGGTGGCATTTGTATTGTCGGTGGTGATGGAGTTAGTGGTTGTGTTAGTAGGGGTGATGACATGGTTGTTGTTGGTAGTGGTGGCATTAGTGGGTGATGGTGTTAGTGTTGGTGGTGGTGGTTTTGGTAGTAGTGGCGGGCAGTAACTCTTCCTAGTCTCTCTCTGGTTACAGAAGAGACTAGTGGCCCGGAGCTGTGGCCTCCAGGGAGATGACATGTTTGGTTTTGTAAGGACAATGTCCAGATCCATCCCACACCTTCCATCTCTGAGAAGCCCTTGAGACAGGAGGGAATCTTCCTTTGCTCCAGTTGCCCTCTCAGTGGGCAGGCCAGCATGGTCTGAAGGCTCTTAGGCTTCCCTGGACTCCTGCTGTTGTCAAAACCGTGAGATCTGGCCAAACCGCTGCCAAACCCTTCCAGTACAGTGTCTGCCAGAGTTTTTTAAAGCTGCATCTTTCCTGGAGGGCTCAAGGAAAGGCATTCTTATAAACCCATCAGCACCTGCTCCTGACCGCCTGCCACGGCGGGGACCAAAGGGTGATTTCCTGCAGGAGTCAGTGTGCTTTCAGGGTCTCTGGAAGCAGTTTATTCCCTTTGGCTCTGAAATCCCAGTGTACTTGTCTCTAGGAAACAATGACAAAGAAGGCCAATGGCATATGTACAGAGCTCTTTGGAACATTATTCATAATCACTGAAAACTGGAAAAACCCTAAATGTCCAGCCTTTGGGGATTTTAAAAACTAAATTAACACAAAAAGAATATTACACAGCCATTTCAAATGATAAGTAGGAGCACCACAGGAGAGCTCATGTTAAGGGCAAAAGAGACCTCTTGGGTGCATACACCAAGAGGCCATCATGCAGATATGCATACAAAAGGCCAAAGAGGGGATGAGAACTTGGAGAAGTGAGAACAACCGTGGCCAGCTGGGTGGGAGGCTTGCGGGATATATTTTTCTCTTTCAAGTTCCTCTAATATTTGTGCTATTAATAGCCATAGGACTCATTCTTCAACCCAGAGGAGTTTCTGCTGTCCTGGGGGAGGGCAGCCTGGCAGCCCCCAAGTGGGCAGGGAGGTCTCTTCTAGCCTCTGTCCAGGTGCTGCCCCTACCTGGCTAAAGGTCTTTGGCCAGCAGAGGCTCCTGGAAAGAGCCACAGCCTGAAAGTGCAGGGGAGGGCAGAGGCAAGGAAGAGGAGCAGTGTAAATAGGAGCCTTGGTCCTGAGGGCTGTCGGCCCTCTGTACATGGGGCCCAGGCCAGGGGCGAGAAGCTCCAGGCTCCAGGACCCCAGCAGCGCACCTCTTCCTTGAGGGTCCCCAGACACAGGCTTCCTGGAGCCTCCCTAGGTGCTAAAGTCTATTGCTTTGCTAATTTTTAAAATTATCTCTATCTTCTCTGGGAGTATGATTCCCAGGTCCCAGTTTCCCTCTCACCTGCTTTTCTAAGGCGCCTCCTCCCACCTGAGAGGCACACCTCAGCGATTCCATCCCCGAGTCTCCTAACGTGAATCTGCTGCCGCAGTCGGACACCTCCCGCATTTTCTTTCTGTGCAGGCAACACCTTCTAAAGAGCTGCCCATGATGACTCCCCGCTCCTACTTCTTCCTCTTAGCCTTTGGCCCCAGTTGTCAGCCTTGAGCCATTAGTTGCCCCTGGATTCCATTGTAGAGAGAGAACGAGGTGAAGAAGATCAGTGCTGGGTTCTGCTTCCGGGTCAGGCATCCAAGTACATCGGACTTCATCCTGCAAATGTGACCTGCTGCCACCCGAATGAGACGACATATTTAAGCCCCTGTGCTCTACTTATACTCTGTGTTGAAGGGTTCCTGTCCCCTTTCTTTCTCTTTGTGGCTTATTACAGGGTCCCCACCTGTTATTCTAGCCGGGACTGTGTCTAGTCCCAAAAGGAGTCGTTGTGTGTCATGTCTAAAAAAGGGCGAAGGGACAAGGGGAAAAAATCCATTCCATGCCTCAGTGTTTTGCTGCACTTTACATGATATGGAACAGCAGAGTTTTTAAATTATTTTGTCTGAATATGCGCACATGGCCCATAAGAAAGGTCTTGTTCCCTGTGGGAAGTAGGGTAGGTAGCAGTATTTCTCAGGGACATGGGAAAAGATGCATCCTTGGCCTTAGACGGTGGCAGCAGAAGCAGAGAGGGCCCTGTCCATGACTTTTGCAGGGACCTGACCCACAGAAACGCACATCTGTACCCAAACCCTTGTGCTCCAAATGGGAGTTGATCAGAAATGACTCCCAGGCATGTCAGTCTCCAAGGGCTGCTATAATCAAGTGTCATGAACTGGGTAGTTTAACAAAAGTTCATTTTCTCATGGCTCTGAGGCCAAAAGTTCAAGATTAAGGTGCTGGCAAAGCCACCTTCCCTCTGGAGTTTCCAGGGAAGAATCCTTTGTGTTTTCCAGCTCCTGGTGGGACTGACTGTCCCCAACATGTCTTGGGTTGTAGCAGCCTCATCATAATCTCTGCTTCCATATTCGTGTGGTCCTCTTCCTTGTCTGTGTCTCTGTCCACTTACCCTCTTCCTGTACGGACACTGGTCACGTTGGATTTAGGGCCCACCTTAATGTAGGATGATCTCATCTTGATCACATTCACAAAGACCCTATTTTCAAGTACCGTCATGACATTCAGGGTTCTGGGTGGACATGAACTTGGAGGTGTGTCACCATTTGACCTGGCACACCAGGGCATGGAAGTCCACTTGAAGTCATTCCTCGTGAAGAGCTGAAAGGATAAGAAGCATCCTAGACCCCTTTCTTCCAGCTGAGTCTGGGGAGCCTCCCTGCTGTGAGAGAGCAGGACTTGGCTCCCTCCCATGGCTGCAGGAGACACTTTCCCAGCTCTGCTGACTTTCCAGCCCTCCAGGTGGTCTAGCGGGGCACCCTCCTGTTTTAGAGTAGGCTCCACCTTCTGCCTTACCATGTGGTTGGGGGCAAATCCATGGCTGCCCCAGGAGGGCAGGTCTCCAGGCTGGTGGACCAGGCTTTGCCCCTTTCCCACTGTTCCCCTTTGTGGACGTTCAGTGGCTCCTGTCCTGCATTGTATGGAGGCCAGGTGTTCTAGGTCTGACCCCGCTAAGCTGGGACCCCCACAAAGACCTCGTACCAGCCACATGAACTAGCTTTGGGAGTCCTGCAGACACGGGTTCTGATCCCATTCTGTTCCTATTTTTCTGTGACTCTGGGCAAATGACTGAAGCTCTGAGAGCTTCAGTTTCTGTATCCGTAAAGGGGATCCTAATGCCTCCTAGGAGTCCTGTGGCAATCCCTGAAGGAGACTCTGTATTTAAGCACCTGCCATCCCTCTCAGAAAGGGGTTGAGTCCCAATATATTTAATGGCAATTCTTGGTGCGGTGTTCATAAAAAACTGCTTACTTCACAATCATCTGTTTTTTTGCTCATAGAGCTGAGCACTCAATAGGCATTTTATAATGGCTTATGTGGATTGACTGAGAGGGCATAGACAATGTCTGTGAACACATATTCCAAGTGTAACATGGCCATTGGGTTCCTGGGCATTGCTGAGGATGGACAAGGTCAGCATCACTCTGAGACCAGCCCCATGGACTAGAGTCCCCACCCTGGTCCCCCACACATTAGAGGGCCCGTTCTGTTTTTTATCTGGCCAAAGTCCAACCCACCAGGTGAGGCTAGAACATGCCTGCCTGGAGCCCATGTCTCCTTCTTCTAGAGCACGCTCCAGGGGCCTGGGACTATGCAATTTCCTTCCCTGAAGGTCAGCTTTCTTCCAGGGCCTCTGGTCTGCTGAGGGTGAACCACATGGCTGGCTGGAGGGTGGTGAAGGGGGAGCCTTTTCAGTAGAACTTGGGGGTAGAAGTTGGACATGCAGGCAGGGGTGTCCCTGGGCGTGAGTGTAGGGCCCACGGTGTTGCAGGTCTGCACAGGGGCAGGGAGGTACTCCCCACGAGGCAGGGTCTGGACCAGTTTCTGGGTAGGAGTCTGGGTTCCTGGCACCTATGAGGCCTGGCTCTGCTCCAAGCCCAGGCACGGGAGATTTAATGACGGTGAATATGTTGGTGTCACTGCCTCAGCCCCTGGGGCTGCCCTCCAGTTGGCAGAGAGGATGTGCTAAGCCCTTTCCTCTCGTTGGTAATTTTGGACCTCCGCTGTCCACAACACTCAGCTCCAAGGTGGCCGCTGAGTGACGCTGCTCTGGCTGTTTCAGGGCTCTCAGCTCAGTGCCCAAGGGAGGAACGATGATGTCTGGAACATGCTCACCACCTCCCAGCCTCTCTGCTCAGGACTTGCGGGCACTGCCAGAGACCAGCGCGCCCGCTCTCTCCTGGTGCTCTCTCTCTAGAGAGCGGGCGGGCTGGTCTCTGGCAGTGCCCACAGCCCCCAGGCCTGCAGCCCCCAGGCCCTCTTCAGAGCCAGACTCCAGTGCACATTATTTCCACGTGCAGACAGACTGTATGGGGGTCTCAACCCCCAAACACTGTCAGGGTTTCCACCTGGCTCCAGTCACCACGGTCATAACGGATTCCACTGGAAAATCCCTGACATCTGGTTATGGGGGGAGGAGGTCGGGTGGAGGTGAAGGATGTGCTACTGCTAATCCCTACTTCTCTTGCCTTCCTTGGAGAAGCTATTTGGCAACGTTAGCCTGATGTGCAAGCTGCCCAATTTATAGCACCGCAAACACCCCGACCTTCCACATTTGGCAGCTGCCAACCAGCACCAACTCTGCCACTGTGTTATTATAGTAATTGTATTTCACATAAAATAACTCACTTTGTCCTCCCAATACCATGAGACCTGCAACTATGAGGCCATTATCCCCATTTACAGATGAAAACACTGAGGTCCAGTGAGGTTTCTAGTTCTCAGAGTACAAAATATGTAGGTGCTTATCAAATTTAAATGGTAGTTAGGGTCAGGGCTGGGGTTCACTGTTTTCCTAGTCAAGAGCTTGTCCCACGAACCTTTGCCCCACAGGATTTCCACCTGGCCTCCCAGAGGGAACGCAGGTCAGCTAACCTGGAGCCTGAGCCAGGCACACAATCACCCACTGGGCTGTCCACTGCCCCACTGGCTCCTTGGCAAGAAGCAGACAGGGAAACTGAGGCACCCAGAAGTGAGGAACCAGAGGGCAATTTTCTCCAAGGAAGGTCAGTCCCAAGCCAATTCACGTTCGACCCTTTAGGGCTTGGCTCACACAGCCTGGCCTGGAGCCCGGGGGGCTGGAGTCTTCTTTCTCCTCCTCCCTCGTCTTCTCTACNTATAAGGTCTGCGTTAGGCACAGGCTGGGGCATCGCATTGCAAATCACGAAGCGAAATGCATGAACTCTCAAGGACGGATTTTAAAATTTCTTTGATAAAACGGGCTTATGGAAGAGTTCCCATTCCCTCCTGTAGCCCATTGCTTTCAATTTAACTAGGCTTTGGGGGCTGGAATCGTTCTTTTCCCCCTTTCGGTCTTGGAACGCATCCCACAGCTGCAGCGGCCTGCTCTCAGCTGTTTGTTTTTCTTCCTAGGAGAGGGATCGGGAATGTACCCACCAGGCCCCATGGGAATGGCCAGTCTGAGGCGCTCTCAAGTCCCCAGCCACACAAACCCCAAACACGTGGTGCTCATGCTGTGCCCTTCATACCATCCCTGTGGGCTAGTGGGCAGAGGCTAGCCCGCAGCCCAGACCTGCCCACAGAGCAGGCCCAGCTCTCTCCCCTCCACCTTTTTATTTAATGGTAGAGAAGACGAGGGAGGAGGAGAAAGAAGACTCCAGCCCCCCGGGCTCCAGGCCAGGTCCTGAGACTTCAATTGTGAAAGCTGAGCTGGGCTGCTCTGTCACTCCCAGTTGGAGCAGCCATCCTCTAGGCCTGGGTGGGACTGGGCTGAGTCTGAGTAATTGCTTGCCTGGAGCGCTTGCCTGTTTGGATCCAGACAGACCCTCCCCTAAGTCGCCACCATCCCCCCTGGGGTGAAGCCGGAGACCCAGCCCAGGCTTAGTCCATCTTCCCACCCCCACCCCACCCACACTGCTGCCTCTTAAATTACCCTTTGGAATGGTTTTATTGTGTTAAAATGCACAACATAAAATTTACCACTTTAACCATTGTTAGTGTGCAGTTCAGTAGCCCTAAGCCCATTCACATGGGGCTGCCAACATTGCCACCCCCAGCTCCCAACCCGGTCATCTTCCTTAAGGTGAAGCTGTCACCCATTCAGCACAAATTTCCCATTCCCTCTTCTCCAGTCCCTGACTACCCCTATTCTACTTTCTGTTTCTTTGAGAAATGTGACCGTTTTAAGTACCTGATGGTGAGTAGGATCACACAGTATTTGTGCTTTTGTAACTGGCTGATTTCATTTGGAATTTCAACTTTGAGGTCTGTGTTGTAGCATGTGCCAGAATGTCCTTCCCTATATAGACCACACTCTGCATATCGACTCATCTGTCCATGGACACTTGGGTTGCTTCTACCTTCTGGTTGCTGTGAGTAATGGCTACTGCTGGTTGAACAATGATCTGTTCAAATTTCTGCTATTAATTTCTGCCTAAAAGTGGAATTGCTAGTCCTATGGATTTTTAAACTAGTTTGCCCTTGAAAGTTGAATAGGACTTTCTGGCCACTAGGACCTCTGTCTGCTGGGAGAGACAGAATGTTATGCCAGATTCCTGGGACCCCAATAGAGCTCCAGGAGCCAAATCCGATGCAATCACACAAGAGTCTTTATTGCAAGCTGGAGCCTGGACTCACAACCGTTCCCGACACGGTCCCAGGGAGTGAGTCCTGGTCCTTTGTTCAGTGAGATTTTATAAGTTTTGGGGGGATACTCTATGCGTCACAACATCACACCTCAAATCGTTCCATACCACAGGAAAATCAAACAACAACTCTTAACATTGATTAGTATATTCAATGGCGGGAACAAGTTGGGTAGGGGTGATTGGTTAGTACCAGAGGGGGATTCCTTTGAACTGATTAGTTTAGGCCACGAGGGGTGTACATGCTAATCTACATGGTTTCCCAACATATTATCAACCACCATAAACTACTGGGGGGTCATCTGGCATTCCAGGTATTTTCCCTGTCTAATGCTGATTGGAGATTGCCAGGGGGTTGCTATGGGTCCTCACCTAGCCTAATTGAGTCAGGGACACCTGGCGCCTCAGACCTCTCCTGTTATTTATTTATTTATTATTTATTTTTAAAAAGAGAGAGAGAATTTTTTAATACTTATTTTTTAGTTTTCGACAGACACAACATCTTTGTATGTGGTGCTGAGGATCGAACCCGGGCCGCACGCATGCCAGGCGAGCATGCTACCGCTACCGCTTGAGCCACATCCCTAGCCCCTCTCCTGTTATTTATAGACAAACAACTCAGCAGGGTGGGTATGTGCTTAGGAGTGCTCTGTGGGTTTTTCCAAGGACAAGGGTCACGCCCCCTTCCTTGGACAGGCTTAGCTCTGAGGTAGAGGCTGGTTTCTCAAAAATGGAGTCACATTAGTTTCTCAAGAGGTTGAAAGAAGATAGAGAAGAAAACCAAGAGCTATGAGGATAATGAATGTCAACCATCCTACAGGATCTCAGCCCAGCTAGGCCACTAAATGGGACAGGAAGGGGGTTGTTAATAGAAATGCACATTCCACCCATTCCTGAGTCAGAAAGTTGGACATTCTACTTACTGGCTGAAGATGGGAAAAGGGGTCTTAATCAGAGTCTCTCTGGCCTTCAGCACACATGGGGCTATCAATAATGACCATGTAGCCACCACACCCATTCTTCTGATTGGACCCTTACATATGTATGGCAGTTAGCCACACCTGGCTGGCTTGTCTGTGATGGTCTGTATTAGTGTGTGAGAGCTGCCACAACAAAATACCACAGACTGGGTGGTTTAAGCAACAGACATTTATATCTCACGGTTCTGGAGGCTGGTAATCCAAGATCAAGGTGTAGGCAGGTCTCTCTTCTTGGCCTACAGATGGCCACCTTCTCCCTGGTTGTTGCTCCCTACATATAGGCCCAGGCTCCCGGTGTTTCTTCCTCTTTTTATAAGGACATGAGTCAGATTGGATTGGGGCATACTCTCCCAGCCTCATTTTACCTTAGTCACTTCTTTAAAGATCTTTTCTCCAAATCTTTGCCTTTTGAGTTATCAGGGCTGAGGATTTCAACAAATGAATTTTAGAGAGGCACCGTTAAGCCCATGACATGCTTCTTGCCTCCATCAGTCAATGGATGATTATTTCAGATTCTTTATATTGCCCAAAAGAAGAGTATCATCAGGATACTGGTGATTTACATTTTTTTCCCAGAATTCCATTGCTCTTCGGGCGGTTACTTTCAATAATGCCAGTTTTCATTGAGTCCTTGGGTTTGAGCGTGTGTGAGCATTTGCTTCCGATTAAAGCATACACATTTCCTGCATTGTTACCCAACAGGCTTCTTGGCTATCATTTTGAGGGCTTTAATAAGTCCATCCAATTGATATGCCCTGATCTAATTGCTCATTCACGACTTCCCCAGGTTTTCACGCTACAAATCAGAGGGCAATGAATTTCTTTGCGCTATAGCATTTCCCATCTTTTGGATTATTCCTTAGGGTAAATTCCCAAGAGTGGGATTATTTTACAAAGGATCCGAGTATTTTTATGGCTTTTGATACATTCTGCCAGAGTGCTCTCCAAAAGAATTTGCGCAGTCATCAGCAATACATAAACACACTCGTGTTCCCCAGTCTCTCCAGCATGATGTAACATTGTCGCAGGATTTTTCAAGAGAATTACTTTTTTTCCCCTCCTTTTCTTTCTTTTTTAAAAACTTTTTGGAATTTTTTTTTTTTTTTTTGATAGCTGATGATCCCACAACGTTCTCCATCCATTTGATTATTAATTGCATCATCTCTTAAGGGGACTCACTTGTGAAGCCTTTCGCTTCTGGACTGTGGAAGGTCCCAAAGGGTATCGATGAAGTGCCTGCCACATGCTGACCACTATGGGGTGCTGTGGGATGAACAAGGAGGCAGGAGGCCTCCTTCTTATCTTGCAGAAAGCTCTAATCAGCAATCACATCTTGTTTATTTGTTGTTGATTTCTCTGTACCCGACCCACTGCTTTCGCTTTGTGCATGCTGAGTGGATTTTTGTTGATATAGTTCTATCCCAGATGGCATGTTTATCTTCTCTGTGGTTCGCAGGGATCTGCACAGAATTCAGAGGAATGCAGAATCAGAATCCAATCTGAGCCTGAAACCCGGAGACAGAGCTCAGATCTGGCAATTCCATATGATGAACATGCGGTCGTGCGTGACAGAACTGGAGAAGATGAGGCTCCACAATAACTTCATTTTTTACTTTAAGTTGACACATGATAATCGAACATTTTTATGGAGTACAGTGTGAAATTTCAACTCATGTTTGACAATTAAAGCAAGGTTTGGAGTTTGAGGTTGGCGGTCTGCTCCATATGAGTAAATGTGTGATAGAGCTGTCCTCCCAAAGCTATTGTGACCAGTTACATTGATAGAGGTGGAGTGTGTAGAATAAGGGAGGTGATGGTCCTATTCAGCTTCATGAAGGTTAAAGAATTGCTTCATGTTTGACTTTTTTTTCTTTTCAATTGTTTTTTAATTTGAAAAACATTTGAACCTGTATAGAAGTTGGAAACTCTATTGAGCACCCCTATAACCTTCACTTTGGTCCATCAGTTGGGAACATTTTGCTATATTTGTGCTCTTTCTCGTCTTCTCTTTCTCTTTCTCTTTCTCTCTCTCTCCTGGTTATAGCCTTTTAAAAAAAATTTGTGAAACCATTTGAGAGTAAGGCAGAAATCTTACCCCTAAATACTTTAGTATGTATTTATAGGAACAAAGATGTTCCCTTATATCCCAACAATATTATTGAATGGGATTATCAAATTTAGGAAATTTAACATCCATATAATATGATTCTAAATATATAGTCCATATTTAACTTTCTCCAATTGCTCCAATAATGGCCTTTAGAGGGTTATTTTTACCCTGATCAGGATTCAGCCCAGGATCACACACGTAGTTGACGCGTCTCTTTCACCATCCTCTGTCTTCTATATTTCATTTTATTTTTGCGTTCATTGGCACATTCTAGTTACATGTACTAGCTGCAGTCATTTAACATAATCATACTCTTTGGTCTTCTTTTATCTAGAATAGCTCCTAGCCTTTCTCTGCATTTTATGACACTGATATTTTTGAGAATATGGGCCAGTCAGTTGGTATACTGTCCCTCAAATTGGGTTTGTATGATTGTTTCCCCATGACTGAATGATGTAGGTTACACATTCTTGGCGGTAACTATAAATCCTGCGTAGGAAGTAAATTGTGTCAGCTTGTTCCTCTTTGGTGGTGGTAAATGGCATCCTCCAGGTTTATCTACTGAGAGGCATCTTTTATTCTCTTCATAGTTTAGGAGTGATCTGTGGGAAACACTCTGAATCTGCACAGCTGTACTTCTCCCCTTCACTCAGTGATTTTAGCATCTACAGATAATTCTTGCCTTAATTAGTTACAGCTTGAGTATCCCTTAACCAAAGTGCTTAGGACCAGAGGTATTTTATATTTCAAGTTTTTCTGAATTTTAGAATATTTGTATTGCTTCTCGGCCTTTTGGCTAAGATCAAGTGTAATTTTAGAATATTTGCCTATACATAATCAGATATCTTGGGGATGGGGCCCACGTCTAGACACAAAATTCATTTGTTTCAACTACTC
The DNA here is from genome assembly GCF_001458135.2 of Marmota marmota marmota. Classification (NCBI taxonomy): domain Eukaryota; kingdom Metazoa; phylum Chordata; class Mammalia; order Rodentia; family Sciuridae; genus Marmota; species Marmota marmota. The sequence continues at coordinate 2,871,082 of NW_025999944.1, forward strand.
CTTATACACACAGACTGAAGGTAATTTCATGCAATATTTACAGTGTACTTGTGCTTTGACTGTGACCTGTCACATGATGTAAGGGGTCAAACTTTCCACTTGTAGCTTCAGGTTGGTACTCAGAAAGCTTCATATTTGAAAGCATTTTGGACTCTGATCTAGAATCAGTGGAGTTCATGAAAAATGACTTTTATATTCTTGGTAAGGCGGGTACAGAGTTGCTTGAAAGAAAGAGACAGCAAGGCAGGCTTGAGCATTAGGGAACACGAAGGTGTTGGATAGCCTTGATTCCAGGTTAGCTGGTCCTGCCTTTCTAATCTAACTATGTCCAAGGATTGCTCTAATGCTATGCAATTCTAAAATCCATTTCCTCTGTATAGCTTTGTACACTTCACACAAAGCTGCCAGTTTTTGAAAAATTGTAAAGAAGAGATGCATGTGGTGTTTTTTTTTTTATTACAAGATGTTAAATGTTGTCATCAAAATTTTTCTCTTTTGTAGAAAAGGCTCTGGATCTATCTAGTGCCGTGTTGTGATTGATGATTGTGTCTGGAACAATTTCATATGACTCTTTTGCAATACTAAATGTTTTTACAATAGTGGAGATATCCAACCAACTTAATAATGCAAAGTACTCTTGGGACCAATTAATCCTCAGTAACTCTTACTCTTAGCATTAATAAGTTTCTAATTGAAAAAAAACTCTGCCTATTTGCGTAGAAATGCCTTTGCATTATTGTCAGAGATGATTCACATGGATGGATGGGTGGGTGGAAGTGTGGATGGATGGGTGGGTGGATACCTAGTTCTGGTTTCCTCAACAGCAGTGAGTAGTAGAAAGAATATAAACAAGGTTTCAAGAAATACGAGCACTAGCCCTGGTTCTGCCTCCAATGGTCTAGGCAACCTGGGACTTTTCAGATCATTTTTTGTCCACTTATTCACACTGAGGTCACTTTAGGCTCAAGGGTGTATGATCTTCCTGTCCTGTGACACTTCTCTTTGGAAAACAGTGACATGAGAAATTTGAGGCTCTAAACCCCATGTTCTGAGTGGGGAGACCCCATAGAGTCTGATCCAGATTCCTTACATACTATTACTGAGAATAATTTCCAACTTCCTTAAAATACTTTATGACAAGCCTAACAAGTGGAGAAAGACAGGTCTGAGAAAATCAGCCAACATTGCTCCAACCAAAGGCTGCGTGGAGCCCCTGGGGGGAGCAACGTTGAGCTGTTGGAAAACAAGCACTTATGGAACAAAGTGTCCAGAAAGATAGAAACAGAGAAACACGCTGGCTGCCCTCGCTGATTTCAGACTCCAGCCTCATGGGACTGTGGCCAGGAGGCAGCCTGGAGAAACATGGGAGGGGCTCTACCCAGCCTCGGTGGGCTCCTGCTGGAGCGAGAGGGTGAGACTGTGCTGGGTGGAGCAAAATTGAGGTGCAGAATCTGGGCTTCGATTCTGCATTTGCCGTTCACAAGGGTGTCATCCTGAACGAGCCACCGGATCTCTCTAAGCCTCATGTGTAATCTGGGTATGTGAACAATGACCTCAGAGGATCACCTGAGATAGAAGACTTGCTGCCCCCGCCCACCACCTGGCACTAGGTAGACCTCGTTAGTAGGACCTTCTTTTCTTCTTCTGTCCAGTCAGGTGGATGGACTGTTGGGTTCCTTGTCCCCTGTACCTCTACTGAACTGCACGGTCTGGACTAAGAGGGTTCTTCTGTCCAGGACTCCCTGTCCTTACCTGTAAAACAGGGAGGGACGTCCAGGTGGTCATAGGCACTCCTCAGGCCTGACAGTGCTGTTGTGTGGCCTGATTCCTGTGGCACCAGCAGTGCACTGTTGTGGGCTGAATGGGCCGTGTGTCAGTCAGCTATTTCGTCACTATGACCAAAAGACCCAATAAGAACACTGTTAGAGGAGGCAAAGTTTATTTAGTGCCAAGGTTTCAGAGGTCTCAGTCCACAGATGGCTGACTCCATACCTCTGTGTGCGAGAGGAGGCAGAACATCAGGGCAGAAGCGCATGCTGGAGGAAGGCAGCTCTGGATATGGTGATCAGGAAGCAGAGAGAGACTCCCTCACCACAGACAAAGTGTAAACCCCAAAGGCACATCTGTGTGACCCACCTCCTCCAGTCCCACCCCCACCTGTCCACAGTTACTGCCCAGTTCATCCCTATCCGGGGATTAATGTACTGACTGGTTTAAGGCTCCCATAACCCAATCCCTTCACCTCTGGACTTTCTTGCATTGTCTCATGCATGAGCTCTTGGGGACACCTCATACACAAAACATAACAGGCAGGGATAAGAGGCCCTGTTGGGAGGCATGGGAAAGGCAGAGCACGTTTGTTGGCTTGGGATTGAAAGATGCTGGATGGAGAGAGCTGTTCATGCCACAGATCCCAGCTCTGACAGAGTCTTCTGCATGAGGGTCTCTAGGGCCATGTGGTTCTCTCCCCTGTGCCTGACCTCACCCATCCGTTTGAGGGGTGGGAAGAAGGGATAGGGTATTTGAGCCAATGAAGCACAAAAAGTCTTTGTTCCACCACATTTAATTTAATTCTCTCCATCATTTGGATATCTTGCCTGCACTTTCAAAATGCTAGGCTTCCCACAGCATCTATCTCTGAGAATGCTATAAAAATGAGCAGATCTGGGTGGGTCTGATATTCTATATACTTTAAAGTGTCCAGCGTAGTGCCTGGCAATCGGTAAGAGCTGAAGTAATGAAAGTGTTCCCTCCAGGAAATATCAGAAACCCATCATCACATAAACAGAAAGAATATCTCTGCAATAAGTGTTGAAAGAATCCCATGTTTGTTTCTTAACAAAGTTTAAAGTACTCGTTTATGTCTTCAAAATACATGCTTGGTCAATTTGCTAGGTCAGTGATGCAATGGATTCCAGAAAAGAGTCTCTGTTTCATGACAAGCAGGTGCTCTGTGTGGGTAAAAAGCTGTGTATTAAGAAAGTCCAGTAAGTTGGTGTTTTTTTTTTTCTTTTCCTTTTCCAATGGAATGAAAACTTCTGGAGATAATATAACCCTGTGCTCTAAAAGCGCAGCGCTCATGTCCGTCTTTCTTGACATTATTTCATTATAGGAGGAGGCTCTATTTTATTGCAAATCAATGGGGATTTATGCTTAAATGCAGAGGAGTGCCCGGGAAAGTCAGGGAGCTGCTACTGTGGGACAGGTTCCCTTTCTCTGGTGGACTCCACTTTCCATGTGGGTTTGAGAACACACTAAATGCGCCAGGAGAGGTTTGAATTTCTTTACAGTTTTAGTGCTCAGTTAGAAGGTCATTGAGGGTCCCTTTCTAGAAACAGCTTCAAGAAAGCACCAACAGCTCCCAAGACAGTATAGAGAAGAGTCCCCAGAAGAGATTAAAAACATATGTGGTGCAAGCACACACTGTTAAGTTTACCTTCTTAAACATTTTACGTGGACAGTTCATTTGCGGTAAGTATATTTACATTGCTGTGTCCCACTAGAAGATCTGAAGTTTCTAAACTGTGAATAATCGGGTTTCTGCAAGTCATTGTCCAAGGGCAGCCCCAGCGATTTGAAGACATGCTTGGTCCTGGGAGCACCAGATGGTCTGGCTCCATGGGACTCAGAATGGTCACCTCCTAGGCTCTTGTGAGTTGGCTGCATCCATTAGCCTGATGGTATGACCATAGCTTGCAAATTGGCACCCACCTTTACTGTGCACCCCAACTTCTTTCCAGTCCAATAAGAGCCATCATTAGCCACTTATTTGGGGCGGAATTTTGTCTCCCCAAAATTTATTTATTGAACTCCTAATTCTCAGTTGCACAGAATGTGATATATTTGGGGAGAAAGGGTCTTTGTTTTTGCCATACCAAGGATTGAACTCAGGGCAAGTGCTCTACCACTAAGCTACATCCCCAGCCCTGGTGATAGGGTCTTTAAAAGGATGATTAGACTGAAATGAGGCCATTAAGATGAGCCTTAATCCAATGTGACTGATGTCCTTATAAAAAGAGGAAGTTTGGATATACAGAGAGATCCTGGGCACACATGTGCGCAGAGGGAACACCACATGAGGACACAGAGAAGGCCATCTTTGAGCCACTGAGTGGAGCCCAGAAGAAGCAAGTCTAACAATACCTTGATCTTGACATCTAGCCTTCAGCCCTGTGAGAACATAAATGTCTGCTGCTGAAACCACCCAGGCTGTGGTGACCTGTCATGGCGGCCCTAGCAGACTAATACACCACTTATTTGGCATTTTAAAATATATACCCACGTGTAGGATGGTCTTAGACCTGCCTCTTCCTGAATAACTCATCTGAGGTGAATTCATTGTGCCACGGAGTACCCTGAGCAGTAATCTTGTGACAACTCCAGACCAGGACGTCACACCACTTGGTTTCTGTGATGTGGTTTTGGTCTCCCCAACCTCCACCCTGGGAAGCCACATGGAGGCCAGTGGGAAAGTTCTGGGGAAGTTGCATCAGACCTCCTGGCCCCGGAGCATCTAGGGCATATTCCTAATTATAAAATCTGACATAACTTCATTGAATTTTCATTCTCAGCTCTTCAGTGTGGGGACAGTAATGCCTACCTCCTGGGCGTCTGAGGGTTTCAGGGGATGAGGTGTACAGAGTATCTGAGGAGCAGAAGGGAGTTCCATTAGTGGGAGCTGACAGATGATGGATCCAGCACTCTCTTTCAGTCTGCTTATGTATGCAAAATACCGCATTTGTCCCCTTTAGTTGAAGTGGCCTCTTACCTTCAGCTAGGGACTTCACATCTGCTAAGGACATGTTGAATTTTGATTTTGTCATGTACAGTGTTACTCTTGCCAGCTTTGCAACTGCTATTGGTCATCCATAGGCATAGTGACCCTGCAGAGCTGAGGAATGGCACAGGGTACACTGTCATTCAATAGTCCTCAAGTCTTCCTCTTTCTTACCTCTAATGCCAAGAGGCCACTGAGTCCTATCTATTTTATTTCTGTCCTGTCTTGTGTCCGTCCCCCTCTTCATCTTAATAGGCCTGGGCACAGTTCAGGGCCCTCTCTCTCAATGGGACCATGGCCGCCTCGCCCACTTTTCATTTTCAAGTTCTTATTCCTTTCCAGTACGTTCTTCACACCTCTGATGGAAGCATCTTATGAAAATGCAGAAAGCACCCCACCCTCGCAGACACCACGAAGGTCTACTAACTGTGCTAGTAGTGTTCAACTTCTTTACGTCATCTCAAAGTTGGATCTTGCTTTTGCTTTTACCCAATGAACATTTTTAAACAAAATAATAGGTAAGCTGCATGTGGTGCATGCCTCTAATCCCTGCGGCTCAGGAAACCGAGGCAGGAGGATCTCGAGTTCAAAGCCAGCCTTAGCAAGTGAGGCGCTAAGCAACTCAGTGAGACCCTGTCTCTAAATAAAATACAACCTAGGGCTGGGGATGGGGCTCAGGGTGGAGTGCCCTTGAGTTCAATCCTGGTACCAAAAAAACAAAAACAAACAAAAAACAAAACAATGGGTAGATTCTTTCTTTTGGTGTAAATTTCCCCAAATAAACTGCATGAATGAAAGAGTTTGTATTTTGAACTTCTCCATATTCATCATCTTCCGGATCCGTAGAGTGAGTTGGGTCCCCACATACACAGATCAAATGCCTTAATGAGCAGCCCAAGTTCACACTCTCTGTGGTTTCTTGGGACAATGGGGAATCAAGACGTCAAGAAGCCAAGAGCAAGGAAGACAGGCAGCAGCCGGCCAGGTTCTGTGGAGGGAGGAAGGAGGGCCTCTCGTCTCAGCCTGGGAAGTCTGTGGACTCAGAGCCTGAGCCAGGGTGATTGTGGTAGGGAGCTGTGGGAGGTACCTGAGCCAGGCAGCTGATTGTGAGGAGATGGCGAGGAGCAGAACGAGGGATCCGGGGATCTGGAAATTGGGAAGGAGGAAGGCAAGGCAAGCACGTGGCCTTGAGTTGGTCTCCGTTGAGTAAATGGGGCTCCCTCCCCTGCCAGCAAGGGAACCATTGCAAGAGCCTCCATGGGTCTTCCAGGCAGTGCTTGTCCTCCAGCTCCTGCCTCCATTGGTCAGGGTTTCCCCAAGGGTCAAGGCCACGCATGTGTGAGTGTCAGTTCATTCCTGTGACTCTGGGAGGTCGTGCGCCATGTGCAGAAAGTAAGAGATGGCACTGTGGCTGGGCTGATGCTGCCAGGTTGCTCCTACGGGGACACGGTTGCCACAGCCACCGGCCACAGATGGAGCAAGAGGTAGCTGAGAGGACCCCAGGCACAGCCCAAGACCTGCCAACACACCTCCTCCAGCCCACCCCTGTCTTTTTCTAGCAGGAGACAAAGCTTCTTCTGAGATTCATGACACTGCATTTTCCCTCACTTAGGCATTTGGCAACTATTTACTGAGGTCTGAGGTCGTATGTCAGGCACTAGGTAATCTAGATAGAAAGCCCTATTGAATTGCATTTAGGAATTCGCAGAGAATCATTTGCTTTCCTATTGGGTGCACACATCTTCTGAAACCCTGGGTTTTTGGCCGTTGCTAGTCATGGTGTGAGACCTTAGAGCTGCCCACATGGGAATCTGGGGATAATCTCTTCGGGAGGTTTTGATTTATAATTCATCTCAGATCCCACTTTCACAGTAATCAGCAGGAGGTTATCAGAGACTCTGTGTGCTGAGGCCACCAGTGGGGAACCTTGGTGCCAAGTCACAGAGTGTCCAGCCCCACCCCAGGGACGGTAATAAACACACTGGTGGAGTTTTCTTCCTTTGAAGTTCTGACAGGCCGTCCTCACATGGGTATCTGTGACTGCCAGCATGTGTCGGGCCTCCTTCAGTTCCTGCTCATGCTCACCATTGTGCCAGGGACAGTCTCTATCTGTAGATGATGGCTGTCTGGTATGAGGCCAACCTACCACTCCAGTGAGGCAGATGCCCTCCTTCTTTGCTCATTTGTTGGACCTGAAATTGACCATCTTTTCTTGCTCACTTAGAGCCCCACCAGTTTCTGAATGGACAGAGGCCAGCACAGGTAGGACACTGAGCCGACGCAGACTACCTGTGGCCATCCAGGTGCCACTGCATCAAAGTGCATGGGCCAACTGTGCAAAGACATAGCCTGCCTGGCTTCTTTGCCAAAGGGGCTGCGTAGCTCTGAGCTGTAGCAGAAGCTCCACACTCCGTCCTATTTCATGCAGGGGCTGGTGGGGCCCAGGCAGGAAGGAGAATTTGACCTCTAGCTTGTAAATATTTACCCTGTGTATCCTGCTGAGCTAGAAACCAGGCATGTGGTAGTTAAAATAATAAAAATAGGTTCACCCCCAAATTACTGATCTGCTGCGTTTCTCCTGGGTCCTAATGACTGTAGACGCTGCTGCTGAGCATGAGCCACCCACTGAGACCATCATTCTCTTCTCTTAGTAAGCCTCCTCTTATCATTTCTCCATCACCACTGAGCAGCCTGGTTTGGGGTGCTGTGGCTTCTTCTACTTTAATGACACTAGTGTCCTCCTCAGGCCTGTGTTTGATGCCAAGGAAACTTCTAAGCCCTGGATATTGCATTGGTTTCCTGGGGGCTGTCACCAATAACTAAACACTCCAATGGGTCACATGGTTCTGCCTGAACAAAAGGTGGTTCTCCAAGATGTCGACAGACTGGCAGAAAGATCTTCCCTTTCCTTCTGTCAGGAGACTTCCATGAGATGCCCACTGGGCCCTGGTCAGCTTCATCAGGGCTTGCAGAGAAGCCATGGGGCGGGGTTATGTAGCCTCTAGTGAACTGGACATTTCTCCATTTTACAGAAGAACAGATTGACTGAGGCCAGGAGGTGTGAGTGACCCACCTAAGGCACACCTCCTGGCCTTGCTCCTGGGGCTCACACCACTGCCCTCCTCTGGAAGTTTCACTAAGGAATCACCAATTCAAGGAAAGCTTCCAGAGAAGATGAATCCATGACCCCACCACAGCCAGGTGACCTCAGGAATCCTCTGCTGAAGAATTCACCTCAGGCCAGGATTCCATTCTACAATCAGTGTGTCTGCACCGTGTCCACCCACACTGGGGACACATACTGTGCAGGCTGGTGGAGAGCAGACAGCCTGCTCTCTACCTGCCAGTCCTGCTCGGGATGCCCCAGCGCTCAGAGGCACGTGGCAGCACATCACAAGTGGGGAAGAGGCTCTGAGTTGGGCCCATTCTGGTTCTGAACTGGCACTGTGAGTGGCTAAGAGGAGCAGAGCCAGCTGCCCTGGTGGAAACCAGAGCTCCCTGGGTGGACTTGGGCCACCTTTGCCTAGAGAACAGCCCATGAGGTGGGCTACTCCCTTCCCTCCTGCTGTGCCCCAGCCCCCACTCACCCCTCCCTCCCCCTCAGGAGGTCCCTGGGCCACCTGGTCCTCTGAGCCCTTGGAGGCCCCAGGCCCTGCCCAGCAGCCAGCTCCTCTCAGCACCAGCAGCCCTGGGTCCTCCTCCCTGTCCAGGAGCCTGCACTCAACCTGTCCATATGGGCACAGCTGAGGATCAGTGCCCCTGCCCAGAGAGCCCCTGAGGGTCCTCCATTGTTGGCTGTACATTCCACAGCCAATATTAACATCAACTCAAACAAAAGAAAGGAAACTTCTCCAACAGCCCACAACCTCCAGCAGAGCACACTGGTTTTCTTTCCATTTTCTCTCTCCAGCTCCATCCATTTGCAGGCCCAGGCTTTGCAGTTTGATTCTGTCATATCTCCCCATCTAATGTTATTATTTCACAAGTGTTTTCCACCCTTCTCCCTGCCTTTTGTGTAATTATGATTTTGATGACTGCATCAGAGTTTCTCAAGGGAGCTCTGAGAAAAGACAATTCTTCCTCAGACTTCACTCCGCAGTCAATACAGAAGACTCACGTGACCATGGGCGGCAGTGGGGCTCCTCCACACACAGACCAAACAACTGTCAGTTCTGCAGTGGGCAGCAGTGGTGTGCTCACTACTTCAATTCTGACCCCATCAGCCTGGAGCCCGAGACCACACAGGTGGAGGGCTCAGTCCTCCAGAAAGACCCTATATTCTTTGTCAGCCTCAGGGCCTAGTGGGTTTCACTGTTTCTAACTCATCAGCAGTAAGTTAGGGTTCCCATGAACCCCCACCTTTGGTGCAAAGAATTTGCTGGAGTCATTCATAAAACCAGAGAAATACTAAGTTTGCTGGTTTATTATGTGGAATATAACCAAGGTAGAGATGAGGGATGCTCAAGGTGACAAAGGTGGCAGGTGGCTCAGGGCTCACAGGCCTTCGGGTACATTCCCCTTGGAGCCTCCATGTGTTCAGCTCTCTAGAGGTAACCCGAATCTGGTCTTTTGGGGTTCTTAGGAAAGCTTCATTATGTAGGCATGATCAATAAGTCATTGACCATTGATAATCAACTTAACCTCCAGTTGATCACCAAGGGGGAGTTTGGGGACTGGGCCTGAAAGTCCCAAACCTCTAATCCTGGCTTGGTCTTTCCAGTGACCAAGCCCTGCTCCTGAAGCAATCTAGGGGCTGCCAGCACCAGTCATCTTAGTAGCACACAAGAAGATGTTTATCACCTTGGAAACTGCAAGGATTTCTCAGTTCAATGCCAGGAAACAGGGTGAAGATCAAATACGTATTTCACAATACCACAGGGACACATTGTAATTTACCCATTCTTTTTGCTGGTGAATCTCTTTTCAACCATGGTAAATAAATGCACAAAGCTTTCCCCATCTTTTGAAAATTTTCCTAACAATAAATTCCCAGAAGTTGGATTAGTAGGTCAAAAGGTGTGGACATTTTTATGGCTCTTAAAAATTCCAGCCAAATTGCTTCTCCAAAGTTACACTAATTTATATTTACGTTATGGATTTTAAGATGTTTCCCACACTCAGGAATCTGCCTGTTCTGACCACTTCTCACCACCTACCCTCTTAGAAGGGTGGAATACATCTGCTGATGGAAGGATTGTTCTCTGTACCCGCAGTGGGCAGCAGAAACCCATGCTCCTATGGCTCCAGCTAACCGGGGATGCTAAAGGACCCTGTTGTGACTGAAAGTTTGTGCCCTACCCCCGCCCACGCAAATTCAAATGTTGAAGCCCTAACCCTTAATGCGATATATTTGGAGTCTGAGCCTTTAAGGAAATATTTAAGGTTAAATGAAATAATAAAGGTGGCCCAGTCCCATAGGACCAGTGTCCTTACAAAAAAAATGGAAGAGACATCAAGAGAAAAGGCCATGTGAGGACACAACAAGATGATGTCCCTCTGCAAGCCAAGAGCAGAGGCCTCAGAGAAACCAACCCTGGTGGCACCCTTGATCTTGGATGTCCAGACACCAGTTTAGGCTGCCCATTCTGGGGTCTTCTGTTACGCAGCCAGAGCTGACTTCTACAGTCCTGCAGGATCCTCCTAGTCACGGCCGAAGTCTGGGCCCCAGAGTGACACTGGCTAGTTTTCCAGCTTCATAATTTTCAAGGCCCAATATACAACAAAAATGCTGGGTTCTTTCTCCAAAAAGCATTAGAAAGCTGTCCTGTGCTGCCGTGCTCTCTTGACTGTCACAGTGGTTTTATTTGCTGTTTGTGTTGGGCATCCACAAAAACAGGGACTTGTGAGCCAGTGCAGACCCTCGTGGGACCTGGGCCCCCACCTGTGCCTCCTCATGTGACTGTCTCCAGTGGAGGCAGAGTGGAGGGAGCAGGTGGAGATGGGAAGGCAAGACCCATTCCCAAGGGTGAGGGGTCGGGGGTCTGCTCATGAGCTGAGGATCCATCATCCCCTGGGAAAACACAAATTCAAAGATCAATTTATGACCCGTTCTGGGAGAGGGACTGGACGCACACCAGGAGTGCTAGCCTGGGTTTTCTCCTACCTCTTGGGTCAGGAGGGTCCTAATTGAAATGTTCATCATGTTAGGTGCCAGAGTTCTACTGATAACCATTTTGTTACAAAGTCTGAAAGAATATTATGTTCTGCATTTAAATGAATTTTCCGTTCAGGTCTCAGGGATCCAGGCCTCAAGTAACTCAACCCAGTTTTGCAGATCACCTGAAAGCAGGTCCCCTTTCATTCCTTGACCCTCCTATTGACAGGCTGGCTTTGCAGATGCATTTCAGCCCCTGGTCCTTAATAAATGCTCTGTGAATTCTGATACCCTCCTTTCTTCCTTCTGTGTCATGGGCCTGAAGATGAAGCAGGACTTGCCCTGGGGCCTTGGAAGATGTGTGGACTTGGAGCCACTTCTACTGGTGGGATGGCCTTGAATGGGTGACCAAATCACCCTAGTTTGGGTTTTTGTCTGTAAAATGGTGACACTATCTGCCCCAGGGGTGGGAGGCCCACTGGAGATCACAGGGCGTTTGGCAGTGTGCACTTGAGCAGCGCTCCCCAAGAAAAGAAGGGGAGATCTGATGCTGTTGTGAGCAAGGGAGGAAGGCCGTGGGCAACAGGGACTGCGGAGCCCAGTAGCTGAGCTGCCCCTGCTATTCGGGAGCTGCTTCCTGTGCTAATAGGCATGATGATTTCTACTTCCTGAGGTTGTTAGGAAGGATAAAGGAAGCAACTTCTTTTAAGAAATAGGGGCTCAGTTTGGCATACAGTAGATGCTTAATCGAATCTCCTTTCCTGCTTTCCCTGCTGGAGTTCAGCATACACGGTGACTGACTCCCTCTGCCGCAGGTTCAAAGGACAGAGCACTAGAATATGGGACAGATGGCCTAAATCCGTCCTTATTTTACGCTTCAGGCAACCTCTTATTGTTCTGGGCCTCCATTTTCTGGTCCTTAAATGAGATTATGAATCTTCTCCCTCCCTATTTTCCGAGAGTAGTTAGGTTGGAATTAAATGGATGTGGAGTTCTATACAGTGACCCAGGGTTGTTAACACCAGTGCCCAAGGTTAAGTCACTAAACATCAGAGGGAAAGCTTGGCCTTCTTCCCACCCCAGACAGACGTGCCTAGCTGGAATGATAGGTGTGCCTGGTGTGTTTGGGGAAAACAGCGGGCTGGTCAGCTCACATCTGGAGCCCCCTGACTTAGCCTGAAGATGACTTTTTATGAACACGAAGGACAATTGTGAAGAGGGGGCAGACAGAGGGTTGGGGTGTGGACAGCAAAGCGAGGCAGAGCCAGCAAGAAGATTGCAGGAGACATGCATGCGCAAGCCTCCTAGCCCAGCAGAGGCCTGAGGTAGTCATTCAGACACTGATCATACATCATTAGGATCCAGCAATCAAAACTGAGCCAGAAACTGAAATTGAATCTCTATGTGATTCCTACCAAGCAGCCAGAGTCCAGCCTGGGCATATGAGCGGGGAGCTCACTACCTTCAAAACACGTTCCACATTTGAGTCTCTGACTGGCACCAAGTCTTCTCTACTCTCCATGTTTTCAGGAGTATGGCAAAGACATTCAGGCTGGGGATTCTGGAACTCAACTTCCAGGACCCTAAGTCAGTCTCCCCTGTCTCTCCTAGCCATGTGGCTTAGTGAGTTACTTAGCCTCTGCATGCTTCAATGTCCTTGTTTGGAATAGAGGATGCTAAACGTACTCGGGGGCTTCATACTTATCTCCCAGGGTAGTTTGGAGAGGTAGTGTGCTAATGTGGAAAGCCCTGAGAACAGTGCTTGGCATACAGTAAATGATCCGGAAATGCCAGCTATTATTGTAGTCGATGATTGATTTTCCTGTTTGTGAAAGTATAAAAGTTGAAGAATATTTAAAACACATTAAAAGTAGATACACCAGGCACAGAGATAAATGAACTGTTTGCACAAACACGAATTAAAAGAGTCACACTCAAGTAAGAATTGTTCTCTGTTGAGGACAGCAAACATCTGGAAGGAATTACGGGGGGAAGAGGGTGGGTGGTGGTGGAGTGTGAGCAGAGAACACTCGGTGACTGTTGGAAGGAGATAATTCACTCTGGAGTGTGAGGCCAGGCCAGGCTTAGACAGCACGAGCAGATGCCCAAAGGGTATTCACCTCCTAGATGATGTTCCCATTACCCTTGGCTCCTAAACTGTGTGCATCATTCCTAGGAGGGAAGGCATCGCCTTGACAAGATCACTTCTGAAATTCAATTCGTACTAACAACAAGGTCCCATTTTATATCTATGAAATTAACAATTTGAAAATTGTAATACACTGTGCAATGAAGTTGACACAATTAAAAGTCTAAAATATACATATCAATTCATATAATTTGGGGAAGTCATTTAGCTGTGATTTTTTTTAAATTTTTTTTTAATACTTATTTATTAGTTTTCGGCGGACACAACATCTTTGTTTGTATGTGGTGCTGAGGATCGAACCCGGGCCGCACGCACACCAGGCGAGCGCGATACAGCTTGAGCCACATCCCAGCCCCTAGCTGTGATTTTTAAGTCATAAAAATATCCATGCCTTTTGACCAATTTCTGGGGATTTATTGCTAGGAAAATTTTTTTAAAAAAAAGAGAAAACATTTTAGCATTTATTTACCATGATTGAAAAAAAAAAAAAAAGATTACCCAGAAATAAAATGGGCAAATTACAGTGTGTTCCCTTCAGGGACTCTTATGCAAAATCATAATTACACAAAAGACAGAGAGAAGAGTGGAAAACACTTGTGAAATAATAACATTAGATGGGGAGATATGACAGAATCAAACTGCAAAGCCTGGGCCTGCAAATGGATGGAGCTGGAGAGAGAAAATGGAAAGAAAACCAGTGTGCTCTGCTGGAGGTTGTGGGCTGTTGGAGAAGTTTCCTTTCTTTTGTTTGAGTTGATGTTAATATTGGCTGTGGAATGTACAGCCAACAATGGAGGACCCTCAGGGGCTCTCTGGGCAGGGGCACTGATCCTCAGCTGTGCCCATATGGACAGGTTGAGTGCAGGCTCCTGGACAGGGAGGAGGACCCAGGGCTGCTGGTGCTGAGAGGAGCTGGCTGCTGGGCAGGGCCTGGGGCCTCCAAGGGCTCAGAGGACCAGGTGGCCCAGGGACCTCCTGAGGGGGAGGGAGGGGTGAGTGGGGGCTGGGGCACAGCAGGAGGGAAGGGAGTAGCCCACCTCATGGGCTGTTCTCTAGGCAAAGGTGGCCCAAGTCCACCCAGGGAGCTCTGGTTTCCACCAGGGCAGCTGGCTCTGCTCCTCTTAGCCACTCACAGTGCCAGTTCAGAACCAGAATGGGCCCAACTCAGAGCCTCTTCCCCACTTGTGATGTGCTGCCACGTGCCTCTGAGCGCTGGGGCATCCCGAGCAGGACTGGCAGGTAGAGAGCAGGCTGTCTGCTCTCCACCAGCCTGCACAGTATGTGTCCCCAGTGTGGGTGGACACGGTGCAGACACACTGATTGTAGAATGGAATCCTGGCCTGAGGTGAATTCTTCAGCAGAGGATTCCTGAGGTCACCTGGCTGTGGTGGGGTCATGGATTCATCTTCTCTGGAAGCTTTCCTTGAATTGGTGATTCCTTAGTGAAACTTCCAGAGGAGGGCAGTGGTGTGAGCCCCAGGAGCAAGGCCAGGAGGTGTGCCTTAGGTGGGTCACTCACACCTCCTGGCCTCAGTCAATCTGTTCTTCTGTAAAATGGAGAAATGTCCAGTTCACTAGAGGCTACATAACCCCGCCCCATGGCTTCTCTGCAAGCCCTGATGAAGCTGACCAGGGCCCAGTGGGCATCTCATGGAAGTCTCCTGACAGAAGGAAAGGGAAGATCTTTCTGCCAGTCTGTCGACATCTTGGAGAACCACCTCTTGATCGAGAAGCACCTTCTAGGGGATGCCAACAAACTAATCTGTGTATAGAAGAGGGCAGCCCGGATGTTTGGAGGCTAGAACTAGACTTGAAAGAATAAAGGAACTGCAGACTTTAAACCAGAAAAGTTACCACGTAGCAAGGATACAAGTATCTTTGAAATCCTAAAGCGCTGTCTTGTGAGAAAATTAAAAATTTTCCCCAGTCCTATACTCCACCAAAGAGCAGGATCAGTGGATAGTAACTCCAGGGAGGCAAAAAATCAAGTCTGAACAGAATGCAAAATGTTCTAAGAGAACTAGCTGAAAGTCAAGAGATGAGTATAAGCAAAGGTTGGGTGACCACTTGGCTCTCTGACCTTCTTGGGTGAAAGTGCTGGGCTGGGGGGAATTTGAGACAGACTCCAACTTCTCCAGCCTTCTGCACCTCTGAACTTAATCTGAGGTGACATACCTCCTCCAGGGTGGCCACCACACAGTGTGCTTCCAGAAGCATCACTGAAGGATTGCAGTAGCAGATGTGCACGTGGTCCAAGAAACCTCGCACCTATTTCCCCCTTCCCAGTGTGAAGTTCTGGAAGGGAACTTACTTTGAACTTTCTCATTGTTTGAACAAGATTTGTATCAAGTTCAGGGTTCTCTCATTTCCAAGATTTACAAGGCAGAATTCTCCTTGTGCCTCATCTTCTCCCACCTCCTACTCTGTCCCTCCCCTGCTCCTGGTTTCCTTTTCCTCCCGTGCAGAGCAGAGCGGGGAGACAAGCATATCTAGACACCCCAGGCAGCAGCACACCTGGCTCAGTGCAGTCCATGAACCCCCAAGAGACACAGAGATGCCAGAGTCTAGCAATAAGGTCCCTTCTCTCCGTATCACCAAAGAGCTGTTTATAACCAAGAAAAGGGACCCCAAGGAAAGGATGAGGAGTCCCCAGGATGGCTTGTTTGCCAACAAGAGGAAGAGGACACCTAGAGGAAGGACGGAGGAGGCAGAGAGGGACAGTATAGAGATCGAAGAGCAGGTTTCCCTGGCCCAGAGGGGCCATTGCTGCAGCAGGAGGAAATGGGACCTTGAACTAAGGAGGCCCAGGCTCCAGAGAGACCCTCTGGGTTAGGATTTGCTTTATTTCCGTGCACAGCCTTCACTGGTCTCACAGTGAAAGAGATAAGTGCACTGGCTCCGTCCACTTTAGGCTGCTGCCTTAGCGTGGGTACTTTACAAACAACAGAAATGTGGTGCTCACAGACCTGGAAGCTGGGAAGTACAAAGTCAGGGCACCAGTAGATTCAGGGTCTGGTGAGGCCCTGTTTCACCAGGTGTCATAGATGACACCTCCCGTGTGTCCCTACATGGCAGAAACAGCAAACAGTTCCCTTGCACCTCTTTTACAAGGTCATAATCTCTTTCCTGAGGGCTCTGACTGCAGGGTTTAGCTGCCTGCTCAAGTCCCCACCTCTTAATATTATCACTTTGGCAATTAAGTGATTTGGGGGCGGGGCAGGGTGGGGATCACACCTTTGGAGATTTCTGCCTCCTAAAGTTAAGGGGATCACAACGCCCAATATTAAATGGAACTGCACAAAACTGCGCTTACACAACCACTTTTCAATGCACAACAGCAGTTTCTTATGGGTCTTCTTGACGTCAGCAGGATGTTTAGCTCAGCCGGGCAGTTCACCTGCACCTCTAAGCTACTCAAGATCCTTTAAGTTTCAGAGCCCAGGTCACGTCCCAGACCAATTAAATCGCCATCTCTGCAGTTGGGACACCTAGCTAGGTGATTCTAAGGTGTGAGCTCGTTTGGGATCATTGAGCTTCGTTAGCCCAGCGCTCCGCTTTTCCGTCTCCTGTCTCTTACTGAGCATCTACGGCGGCATGCCAGGCTTGCCTCCTGTCGCCTGAACCCTCTTCCCCAGCAGCGCTCACCTCTCCTCTCCTCCTCCGCAGTGTCCAGGCCCCGCAGCTCCCCGGACGACCTGAAGGCGCTGACTCGCAATGTGAACCGGCTGAATGAGACCTTCCGGGACTTGCAGTTGCGGCTGCTGCAGGCTCCGCTGCAGGCGGACCTGACGGAGCAGGTGTGGAAGGTGCAGGACGCGCTGCAGAACCACTCGGACTCGCTGCTGGCGCTGGCGGGCGCCGTGCAGAGGCTGGAGG
>NW_025999944.1:2888002-2997635 GCF_001458135.2 Marmota marmota marmota
GCGCACGCGCAGGCGGCTCAGACGGAGCAGGCGGTGGCCCTGCTGCGGGACCGCACGGGCCAGCAGAGCGACGCGGCGCAGCTAGAGCTGTACCAGCTGCAGGTGGAGAGCAACCGCAGCCAGCTGCTGCTGAGGCGCCACGCGGGCCTGCTGGACGGACTGGCCCGAAGGGTGGGCGTCCTGGGCGAAGAGCTGGCCGACATGGGCGGCGCGGTGCGTGGCCTCAATCACAGCCTGTCCTACGACGTGGCGCTCCACCACACGCGGCTGCAGGACCTGCAGGTCCTGGTGAGCAACGCCAGCGAGGACACGCGCCGCATGCGGCTGGTGCACATGGACCTGGAGCTGCAGCTCAAACAGGAGCTGGCCACGCTCAACGCGGTGACCGAGGACCTGCGCCTCAAGGACTGGGAGCACTCCATCGCGCTGAGAAACATCTCCCTCGCCAAAGGTACCCTCTGACCCCCCCCCCCAGCCCACAGAGCCTCCTGGGGTCCCCCCCTCAGGCCTCCCTCCTGCACGTCGCTCCCCAAGGGCCCCCAGTGCATTCCTCAGTCCAAGCTCAACTCCTTCTTTTAAGTCTTGCCCTGTGAGACTCTGGAATTTTCTGTGGGAATGATCTAACCATGCCTACTTCCAAGGCCTTGCCCAGGTCTCTCCCCTGGGTAAACCTACCTAGGACAGAGTGGACTCAGCCTCTACATCTGTAGGCAGGAGAATGGCCAAGGGGGACTAACCTGGGTCTGGGTAGCTAGAGCTTGGACCCGCTGGCTGTGTAGCTCCAGGTCTCGGGGCTGCCTGAAGAAGAAGATCTGGCTGCAACCTCAGGTTCACATAGGGCAATGGTGAAGTTGCAAGGAGTGGAAAATTTCAAACTAAGCTTTCTAGGCGGTTAGAAGGTGTATTCGTACAGGTGAAAACATATTTCATTTAACCATTAATTAGTTTCATTTGTAACTCAAATGCAACAGCAAAAATGTGTAGGGCCTCCATTAACCTCCTGCTCTGGGACCCAGAGCCCAGGGTCCCGACTTCCCACTCTTCACTTCTGGCTAATCAGCCCCTCCCCAACCCTTCCTTCCCCAATTCCTTCCTGAAGCACATGCTGTCAGAGGTGCCTTTCATGCCATGTTGCCCAGTGCTCACACCCCACAGCTCCCCAAAGGCTGTCAGAGTCATTAGACTCCCCTTAGCCTGCCAGTCAGCACCAACAATGCCATACTGATTACCTACTGTTGGTTGGGTACTGCACCCAGTGTATCTCATCGGGCATCTTTCAAACCAGCACCTGTCTGAAGAAGCATCATGGTCCCCATTGGATTGCTGAGGGAAGCTTAAATAGCTAGTCTGGGTTATAGGACAGGGAGGGAGAGCATGGAGTGGGATTTGAACCTGGCCATTCTGATTCTGGCACCAATGTGTTCTCTGTCACATTCCCCTCTGTCCTGCCTGCCTTCCACCTCCATATGGGGAGCACAAACAGCTATCTGCAGGCACCCAGGCACCTCCTCCAAGGACTGCTCATGAGCTCTCCCCTGTCTCTGAGCTTCCACACTCAGAACAGCGAGTTTTATCTTGGAGCCTTCCATTTGTAAAGTCCTTTGCTCTCTTGTGCATTTTTAAATTTTGAAGTGACAAGACAAACTGTGAGGCTGGTTTCAGGCGGGTGTCTTGATGAAGGAGGGGTAGGATTTTGGCTCAAAACAACCAAGGCTCAGGCAGAAGTGCCTGATTACTCAGGGCCACGTGGCTGGTAATGATCCAAACTAGGATTTTTTTTTTTTATTTCAACAGCTTTAATAAGATATAATTTGCATGCCACAGAATTCAGTCCTTGTAAATAAGTGTGCAATTCAATGTCCAAGAGTTTTAGTCCCAGCACCCAGAGTGCATTCTGCTGCCCTCAGTCCGTCGGTATGCTTCTGTGTCCCCAACCCTAACATTGCATACACAGAAGTGGGGCTCAGTGAACACTCAACAACCATTGGATCTCGAGGCCAGGCAATCAGAGGCTCCCCTGCTCCATCTGTCATCTGTTCCTGATCACTTTGAGCTCAGGGTCAAAGGAAGGTAAGCTATAGAATTTCTTCTTTCAAATTCATGCCCCTGCTTTTCTGATCTTCTCTGTTTCTTGACCTCCCCTTTCTGTAGAAGTCCTCGTAGGCACCTCCTAATAACAGTAGCCACACTGCATTATGACCTATGATGAACGAGGCACTTTACAGACGTTCATTCCCCTAATAGATGCTCAAGATCGCTAAGTCTCACATCCTGGGAGAAGTCTTACCTTTCTCCCTCTGTAGATAAGAAACCCGAATAACATTCCCACTGCTTCTTATGCAGTTGGCAAGTGGCAAAGTCAAGGTCTAAACTTGGGTCTGTGGGGCTCAGAAACCCATCCTGCTCCACAGCTGCAGGCAGCAATGGCGGCTGGAGTGCTGAGGCCACTCTCTGGGGCTTCTTTTACAGTGTCACTCAGAAGAGCCTCACCCCGTGACCTAGACACTCCTGAGCCACCACCTCGGTGATTAGGGCTCAACACATGGATTGGGGAGGGGGCACACGACATTCAGACCACAGCCCTGGGGTGCCTGGCTCTTCACCACTGGACACCACTGGGCCCCTCCAGCTCTCAGTGTCACCCTTCATCTGCTGTGTCCACCCTTTCCCGTGTCCCTCTCACTGTTGCCAGGTACTCAGTCGTTGTTTTTAGAAAGTCTTGTATTTGGTTTATCTGGTGTAATTGTCTTTCACGCTGGCTTTGGATGGTGGATGCTGTACCACCTAAGCTCCCAGGCATTTCCTACTTCTGTCTGGAGTGACCTCAGTTCCTCCTAAAGGTCTTTAAACACACATACAAACACTCACACACACATGTGTACACGAACCCTACACATGCACCTATACACATGTACGTGTGACACATGGACACACATGTGCATGCCCACAGGTGTACTCACAGTGACACACATGTGCGCACACATGCCATACCTATGCCTGCCTTTTGCCCTTTTCTGGCTCAGATTCCACAAGTGACTCAGATATGTGCATTTTCAAATATGAGCTTAATTACATTATTCTTGAGTTCGGCTCAAATGTTTTTCATTCTCTCTCTTTGTTATGCGGTTTTCTATGAGTTTGGTCTGCAGTTTGTCTTTTGCAGATATTCACAATGGGGCTTTATGTTTTCTGCTTTGCTTTGGCAGCATTGATTAGGTCTGTTGAAATCTGGGTGTGGATTTCAAAGAATTAGAGAATTTAAGATTATCTGAGAGAGGAGGCATCAAGTAGGGAGAAAGATAACCAGAGGGGGAGCCACACAGGGAGGGGAGGACTGGGCACTGCCTGGAGGCAGACTTCCCAGGCTCCTTCAGATGGTTATTTGCTAGAATCAAAGTTTTCTAAAATCACAGTGGAAACAGATCTCAGAAATGATCCAGTCCTGTTTTACAGTGGAGGACTCTAAGGCCCCTTGAGGAAAAATCATTTGCCCAAGTCAAATGCCAAGCCTGTGGCCCAGTTATGGCTAAAAATTACATCTCTTGATTCACAAAAACAAGATTTTTAAGCAGAAATATCTGGGAGCTTCTTTTTCAAGAAAAAATTGCCATCTAGGAGAGCAGAGAGTCCAACTGAACACACATTTTTAAGGGGATGTGGAATGGAATCCAGGCTCTGAGGCCGGGACTTGGGCCTCTAGTTAATAGGGATCTGTTGGAGGGGTTGGCATCCCTGTGAACAGCGCCACGTGTGAACTAGTGGTCCCACTCCATGGAGGCTCAGATGTGTGGACGGGGAGGAGATCCCCGGGCAGGGTGTGTGGCCCTGCCGCATCTGACTCTGCTGCCATGGGGTGGAGGGCACGCTGTGGAAATGACACCTGCTTTGCCCCTGAGACTCAGAAGACCACGGCCAGGGCGGTCCCTGCACCTTTCAGAGCTCAAGTCTCCCTGGCTCTGAATAGGACTGGTGGACCCTGTGCTGTAGAGAGATGCCTGAGTGACGAGGGCACGGGAACAAAGTGCACAGGGACAGGTGCTCCAGCTCCAGGGCTGGTGGTGACTCCGGGAGCCCAGGGCAGAGCACTCAGTGGAAAGGCTCCACCCTCCATCAGGGTGGGGTCAGTGAGGATCTGGGGTCGGTGTCCATCACTGTACTGCGGCTTCAGCCCAGGTCGTCTTTGTTCTGGGCAGGTCGTTCCCCCAATTCCAGCATTCACAGGTCCCCCCCACAGGACCCAGGGAGTGGAGGAGGGTTTGCTTCCTTCTCTGTTGCCTGGCCCCCAGGACAACCCTGGTGCGTCTCCCGAAGGCTCAGTCCCTGGTCCTCATCTGGTGGGAAGATGCACTTAGGGAGCATCTCCCGACAGCCAGGCAGGGCAGGACTGCAGAGGGACGTGTGGGCAGGCTGGTGGATAGGCCCTGAGCAGGGCGGGGTCCTCCTCCCTGCCCAGCCTCCTCCTCACTGTGGCCTGCTTGGCTGATGGAGAGGATACGGAGAGGATATGACAGGGGACAGCATAAGCATTGAGAAGTGACAGAGCTCACATGGACACCACAGGGAGCAACTGATCCGCCAGGGCTTCCTACTGCCCAGAAGGACTGTCATTCTTAGAATCCCAACCAGGGCTGCGTGAGGCACGAAGCCACAGAGAGAGGGAGCCCCGATGTACACATCACCTGTCCATGTTGGGGACCACAGTCTGAGGGGGGTGACTGTACGGGGGGAAGGCAGGGGCTCATGGACACTCCAACAAGGGCACTGCACAGCCATCTCCCTGCCCAAGGAGCCTGAGGAGTCAGAGCTGTGGGCATGAAGGTGACCTCAGGGCTCAAGGGGAAGGAACTCTGAGAAAGGAAAGGATTTAGCCAACGTCTGGGGACATCATGAGGAGCAGAGTTTGCTGAGGAGGAGGGGAGTGTGTGTTTGAAACATCCCCCACCAGCCTGCCCAGAAGATTCAGATGCCAGCCTTGTGCGGGGTCTCCCACGGGCTGTGGCCCGGTGCTGCCAGGGGCTTCCACGGCCTCTGAGTGCATTTGGCTGTTTTCAGGATTTGGAGAGATGAATCAGGCAGCAATGTACACAGCGGGCTGGAGGCGGGGGGAGCAGAGACCAGGGAGACTTTAAAGAGGCAGGAGAGAAGCCAAGGACCCATGTAGGAGGTAGAGACTTGGGGCCCTCCTCCAGGACAAGCCTGAATGATCCTGGGGGAGGGGACTGAGGGGACAAAGGAAGAGGACTGAAAGCAGGCCCCCGGTTCCTGAGAAGAGCAGATCCTGGGAATGCACTGCTAGACAGCAGCTGCGGTCCAAAGAGCTCAGGGTACCAGAGGACCAAGCCCCCAAGAGGCTCTGGCCAACCTCTAGGCTCTTCTGAGTCAGGCTGGCCAGTGTGGCCTGAGGATGGGACCAGATATGGAAATGAGTGCCCACCTTCACTGACCAGCTTCTTCCAGGTCACCTCTGCCAAGGCCCTCACTAGCCCTACCTGTGTTTCCATCCGTGTCCATCTACCTTCCTGTTTGGGCAGTTTGGGATCTACCTCCCCTGGGTGAGCTGCCCAAGGCTGTCAGGGTGATCTCAGGGGCACCTCAGAATAGCACGACACAGTGATCTTATAACAGAAGCACTATGAAAAGGACATTTATTGGTCAGGGCTGGGCTTGCCCTTCAAGCTTCCGAAGGCTTCAACATCCGGCGTGTCATGGAGTCCGCACTCCTGCCACAACTGCATGAGAAAGGGCTTCTTACCCCCCTGTAACAGAACCAGGACCTGGGCCCATGTTCAACTGTCTCCATGTTCAACTCCCATTTTCCTAATTACCTCCACTCCCTGCTGCCCACCTTCTGGGTTGTTCCACTGGGCAGTCATCCTTTCTCCCTTAGCCAGAGACACTCCTGGGAAGATCTGTGCCCTGTGTCTGTGCTGGTCAGCTTTCTCTCCCTGGGACAAAATGCCTGAAATATCACCTTATAAAGAGGAAAGGGTTTCAGCTCACAGTTTTGGAAGTTTCAGTCTATGGTCAAGTGGTCCAATTGGTTTTGGGCCAGTGACAGGTCAGTACATCATGGCAAGAATGCACAGTGGAAGAAGCCACTCACTTCATGGCAGCCAGGAAGCCAAGAAAGAGAAGAAGCCCAGGGTCCCAGTGTCTCCTTCAAGCCATGCTCCCATGACACAACTTCCTCCTATTAAGCCCCACCTCTTAAAGGATCCACTGCCCAATAATGTCAGAGGCTGGATCTAGCCTTTAACACATGGGCCCACAGGGGACATTTTAGACCCAAACTGTGGTAGGGTCACACCTGCACCAGCTCAATTCCTGAAGTCTTGGGTCCTAAAGAGCAGAGAAGAGTGAGAGGACGTGAGTGTATGGGGTAGGGTCCAGCCTCAGAGATCCAGCAGGTTACCTCTCTCATCTCCTCTCTCTCCTCAACCTGGAGGGGAGGTTGCCGCATGGAGTCTGGAACTCATGTGTCTCTTAGCTTTTCTTTTCATTGGCTGCATGATCTTAAACCTGTTCCAGATTGGTTCTGTGACTCAGTCCTGTGCTCTAAAAACTGGGATGGATATGGCCAGTATTATTTTGCTTTTCTTCACAGACAAGAGGACCATGGCTCAAACCCCAGCCTTCCTCAAATGCTTTGTACAACTCATGATTTTTTTTTTTTTTTTAAATGTTGATTGCTTTTTCCCTGTGCATGTGCCATTGAACTATTAAGCAGCTGTCGACTTTGGTTAGGGTCTGAGGATAGTGCCAACTTTTGGAATGTATCAGTACATCTCGATCTTGGCAGCCTGGTTGTTTTGTGTGTATTAACACCCTCTGATCTCATATGCTCATTAATTCATCAAACATTTATTGTGCAAGACTTCACCGCTACACTGTGTGTGTGTTGTAGTTTCCTAGGGCTGCCATAATAAAGCCCCACAAACTGGGTGGCTTAGAATAGTAGAAACGTATTCCCTTATAGCTCTGGAGGCTGGAGTCTGAAATTGAGATGTGCCCAGGGCTGTATCCCCTCTGAAAACTCTGAGGGAGGGTCCCCCTTTGCCTCTTCCTGTGTCCTGGTGGCAGGGGATCCTGGTTCCTTGGCTGGCAGACGTGTCCCTCCAGGTCTGCCTCTTATCACGTGGTGTTCTCCTAATGTCTCTCTGTTTTCTTATGATGATGCTAGTGATTGGGCCCCACCCCACTTCAGTGTGACCTCATCGGGCTAATCACATTCCTAACAAGGGTGAGGAGGTTCAGAGTGGGCATGGATTTGGAGGGGCACTACTCCACCCAGTTCAATAGGCGTGAGTTTTACTGGAGAGCCTAAAGGCTGGGCTTCCATAGCAGGGGTGGGGTATAAAGGACAGAGTCCTGCCACAGGGGGCTGGACTGTGCCCACAGGACAAGGCCATGTGAGGAGCATGTCAAATGACACCGGGTTCTGTGCCAGGTGGGTTGTGCCCACTTTCAGCAGGAACGATGGGTGAGGGATGGTTTCACCAGGAAGGTGGCATCGAGCAGCCACCTGGGCTGGTGGCTCTCAGAGGTCAATAGGGAGTAGCCCTAGGCTGGGCACCTGGGAAAGGCAGGTGCAGCGTGGGTGGCAGGAAGGTTCTAGGAAGGGAGAAGCATCTGGCCCTGTGGGTGTGGCAGAATGGACAGTTGCCCTACAGACCTGGATTGAAACCACAGCTCTTCACTGGCCAGCTGGCTGTGTGGCCTCAGACAAGTAACTTCAACAGGCAGCAAGTTGGACTGAAGCCAATCACGTAGCCAGGATCTCTGCCATGCCAGAGCCTCGCCCCAGGAGGCAGCCCACTCAGGGGCAGTTAGAATCCCAGCTTCCACCGAGTGCCCAGCCAGAAACCCGAGCCTGCTCTCCGTCCTCCTCTCCCCCTGCACCAGCCAGAGCCAGGGTCTGTGTCTACATTCTAAACAGGGTCCCTCTGATGCCACTTCCCTACCTGGGCTCCAGCCCCCCACCCCAGGTGGATTGCAGCCTCCACATCTGCCTACCCCCCGTCCCTTCCCCACACAGCAGCCTGAACCTTCCTCCTGTGCAGGTCCCACAGGGCTCTTCTCCCAGGCCCCTCTTGGGACTTCTGGGACACTCCATCAGGCTCCAGTCTGGCACTCAGGCCAGGCCTGCGAGAAACCCATTTCCCCACCTGCTGTGACCCCAGCTGCTTATCCCCCCCCCAGGCTTACACAGCACTGTCCTCCCCACCCACAAAGTCCCAAGTTTTCAATTCTGGGAATATTTCAACAGAATTCACACAGGTGCATTCAAGTAGGTTAGAAATCCTAACCAAGAGCTTATATGTCCTTTATTATTGTTAAGAATGAAAATAGATTGTCTTATAAATAGGACATTAGGCCAATGGAGTATCTTTTACATACATGAACCTACATTAATAGGTCATTGGGTGAATATGATGTCTGGGACACTGGGACAAATAGGCTAAGCCCCTGGAGGGACAGCCCCTCTGCCGGGACCTCTCCCTTTGCTGCCATTAGTCATCCCAGGTCACCATCGCGACATACCACAGACTGGGGGCTCAGACCACAGGCTTTTCTTACTCACAGCTGGAGGCTGGCAGTGGGGATGAGGGCCAGCGTGGCTGGGTTCAGGTGAGGGCTGTCCTCCTGGCCTGCAGACAGCCACCTTCCTACCATAGTCTCCCCTGGCAGAGAGCACTTGTATACGCTGGGGGCTGGGGGGAAGCCTGTTGAGTGCTAGTGCTGGTGTCTCTTCTTATAAAGCCGCTCATCCCATCGTGAGGGCCCCACCCTCATGACCTCCTCTGATCCTAATCCCTTCCCAAAGGCCCACCTCCTAAAACCATCCACTGTGGGGGGGACGTCAGCATACAGATCAGGAGGGACACGAGTGTTCAGTCCCCAACACCCCTCACTGGCTCCTGTGAGGTGTCACTGTGGGTGCTGCTTCTTCCAGGGAGCCTTTCCTGATGTCCCCAAGACAGAGCTAGGTAGTGTCCCATGTGCTTCTAACATGTAAGGCTGGCCCTCTCGGCCTCCGAGGTTCTTGCTTCCTCTGCAGACGTCCTGGCCCTGTTCCAAAAAGCACATTCTCACCTAAGTGCTCTCTTCACCTTTCAGGGCCACCTGGACCCAAGGGTGAACAGGGGGATGAAGGAAAGGAAGGCAAGCCTGGCAGCCCTGGACTACCTGGACTTCGAGGTAACAGGGTTGTCCTGGGAGGGACCTGGGTACCCACGAGTCCATCCTGCCTCTCCTTTCTCATTGAGGTAGATGATGGGGCTCCCTGGACGGTGCCCCTGGCGTGGCTTCCAGTGCTCTGTTCTGTCAGCGGAGGCTGTTGGTGTAGACAGAGGATGGAGCAAACCCCTCTTCTTAGGAAGGAGTACAGGAGAGGCCCATGGCTCCACCCAGGAGTCAGGGTCCACGTGGCCAGGGCCTCCAGACCAGCCCTCCCATATGCTCTGCCCCTCCATGTTCCCACTAGGCGCCAGCTGCCCCTGCCCCACCTTGCCTCCTGCTGAAACTGCCCAGGCTCACGGATGTGTCAGGAGCACCTGCCCCTCCATCTTGCTGCACACAGGGACAGCCCTGCAGACCTCAGGTGGTGGGCAGGGTACTCTGAGGCCTTCCAGGAAGACTCTTCTTAGACTCATCCTCTCAAAAGTCTAAGAAGTTAGTTTCTCAAACTTCACAACGGTGTGTTCTTGAGCCATGCAGCACACAACGTTTTTCCAGGACAGGGTAAAGATTTCAAAATGATGGAAGGAAAGGAGGTATAGGGGAGAGGGCCCGGTTATTTGTTTTAGGAATTATATCTCTTAAATCTCCAAGCATGTTGCCAATGCAGCAGAGCCAGGGGTTGGAAGGAGGAAGCCCCAGCCGGGCCTCCATGCTGGCCTCCCCTCTCAACAGAGCTCTGGAAACCGAATCGAGGGTGCCCGGGGCTCCCCAGGCTCTGCAGCCACCTTTTCTGCCTAATGAATCATAGGGTGGGGAGCTTTGGGCACAGCCTGCACTTAGAGTCAGAATTTTGTGGCCATCGGACTCTGGGAACAGATACGCGGTGTCAGGAGGGGAGAGAAGGAAATTCCATCAGCCTTCTCCGTGGTCCTCCCACCCTCTGGAGGCCACCCGTCCCCTTCCAGCCATTTGACACTAGTGTTGGGGGAGTAATTGCTGGGAGACAGGTTTCTTGTGAAACCAGCTAGCTTTCCGGGCAGGAAGGAACAATTAGTCAGTTAGTTAAGGGGGCTCTGCTTTGCAGGGATTACTGTGGGCTTAGGTCAGGCCTCCTGGGGGCCCTGGGCTCTCACTTGGTGAGAGTGTTTGTTGATTCTGGCTCTCCGTGGTGCAATCAGTGCAGGCGGTGGCCATGGGGCCTAGTGGCCGGGAGCCCAGGGCTGACTGGGCGGCAGGCCGTGCGTCCCATTTATTGACCTTGCTGATCCCCTCCATCCTCAGCTCCAGCGCCTTTCCGATACCGCCTGTAGTTATGGAAAGGAAGGGATCTTCTGTTCTTTCTTTAAATAGGATGGGACACTGCTTCCTCTTCCTCCTAATGGCCAATGCCATACCCCTCTCTGAGTGCCAGTAATAAGCCCCTTGGATCCAGCCTGAGGTGAGGCTCACCAACCAGGAAGAGCCCAGCTCAGGTCTTGCCTCTGCCCTCTCCATGGAGTGCCCTTGGGTAGGTAGGTTACTTAACCTGCCAGGGCGGTCGCTCATCTGTAGTACAGGTGAGATAATGCCTCCCAGTCTGTTGTGAGCAGTAAGTGAGATACTTCATGCCCGGCACACAGAAAGTGTTCCCAAAAAGTGTTGGCTGACTCAAAACCTCCGGCAAGCCTAAGTAGAGAGACTTGCTAAGTGGGGCTGGCACCACCAGCACTCGCAGCAGAACCGGGCCTTTCAGTTGGGAGGCATCCAAGGCTAACTGGTAAAAGGGCTCACGGGGAAGGTCCACGCTGACCTGTTAGACGCTGCTTTTGTAACATCTTTGAGACTCAGCTTCGGAGGATCGCGGTTGTGTTAGACTATTGAACCAGACAATGACCTCTAAGGACTTCCGGTTCTGAAGCTTTGCCATTGTCTCTTCTCTCCCCAGGTCTTCCAGGGGAGAGGGGTACCCCAGGACTGCCTGGCCCCAAGGGCGATGATGGGAAGCTGGGGGCCACAGGCCCAATGGGCATGCGCGGGTTCAAAGGTAATAACGAATCTCAGTGCACCCTGGAGCTTCTGTCTCCGCCAGGCCCCAGGCAGCATGGGAGGTTGGAGGGGTGGACCAGGGGTCTCATCCAGCCTCTGTCCAGCTGAACACTCTTGGGCAAGTGCCTCAATCTCATTAAGCCTCAGTTTTCATCTGAAAACCAGGAATTCTCATGCTGCCTGCCATCTCCGTAGGCCATCGTGCCAATAGAGCAGGTGTGGGTGTGGAAATGCCACGGAGGTGTGAGGGGCCTTACTAAGGTGCCGCCCAGAGCTGAAAGCAGAGGAGGCCCGTGGGGGCTGCAGGACAGACAGGCTGCAGGCCCGACAGCCCCTCCTGGCCAGTGCTGCGGGCTTCCCCGTGTTCTGCAACGCTCTGTGTTTCCCAGTATTTTCAACTTAATTCCCTTCTCAGATTTACCCGGCCGGTGTTTCCTCCAAGTGTTTTTCTTCCTATGTTCACTTCCCTTGTTCAGTTTTAGGGGAACGTCCTTGAGAGTCAGCCCATGTCTTTCCATTTGCTTTTAAGATCGCCAGACCTCTTGTCAGCGCTGCAAAAGATGAGGACGTCCGTTGCTCTTTTCCCAAGTTTTCTGTTCGTCACTGGTTGCAATAGCTCAGAAAACAGTATTAAGAATCATTCCCACGCCCTCGTCTGGGATGGTCTCTTCATCTTGGAACACTGGCAAGTCTTAGTCTACTCTCCAGTTGGTGGTGAAACCGGCTGAGGGTTTTCCTTTCTTTTATGATCCCCATTTAAAAATTCATTTAAAAACAGATTATAAGACCGATATATCCTTGTTGAAAAAAAAATTAGATAAGACTGATGTGTTCCAAGGATAAAGAGCAAGAACCCCTCTTCCCCGGGGGGTTCAGCTGTTATTCTTTACAATGACCACCGTGAACTCTTTGGAACACATCCTGCCCGACCTTTCTCTGAGTACTTACATATATATCGTTGCCTTTTTTTTTTTTTTTTTTTTTAATAAAACTTGGACTTTGACTTGCTCTTTTCATTCACAGTAAGCTGTGAGCTTTGATTGGCAGATATTTTTCCAGAGAGCCTGGAAATAGGATCCCCTGGGTATTCTCATGCCCTTTGAGTGGTGCCAAGGCTTTCGAACTTCTCTGTAGAGTGAGGTGCCCGCTGGGAAAAGAACTCTTCTCTTTTAACCATATCCTGTGAAGGGAATTTCAAAATTCCCTGGAAACTCTTGCTCGTGTTTTAATCTCTCCCACCAGAAAATCTTCCTGAGACACAAACGACCTGTATGTCCCTGAAGCCCACCTCTCCTCCTCCCCTGTGCTCATTAGAGGAGCTCAGATGTGAACTCCGGAACCCCTGACTGTTCCACAGATGTCTGTGTGGCCTTCTCTGTGCAATAATGAGTTGTTTTGAGTTTGTGTGCTGGATGCTCATCGTCTGTGCTGTACCTAGGAGGGAACGGGACACCCTCAGCCAGACCACTCTTTCCTGGGGTGACCAGAGCAGGTGGCCTAATCGCAGAGCTCCTGTCTCCCCTGCTGTGTTCTCTCGTTGCTGGTGGCTCCTGCCTGGGGTTTTCTTCAGTATTGAGTTAATAACTCTGCAGATATTTTTGTTTTCTTAACAATTCGAGTTTGTTTCTATTCCTAATACCCGTCTTCCTCCTATTTCAGGTGACCGAGGCCCGAAAGGAGAGAAAGGGGAGCGAGGAGACCGAGCCGGGGATACCAGTAAGCAAGTCCTCCCGGGTCACTGGGTGCTGTGCCCACAGGGGTGGAGCTCATGCCCATCACCATGAGGTCGGGGACCAGGGACTAGAACCACATGCTGCGGTCAAGTGTCAAAGAGGCTCCCTCCCTTCTGGGGGCTCTGCTGGTCCAGCAAGATATTGACAGAGCTCAGGGGCGGAGGCTGTTTCTGGAGGTGGTAACAACCTGTGCTTGTGTGGGTGAATCTGGAGGCTCCCCGCTGGCGGCCTCTGGAGCTGGCTGTGTATGATCTCAGTGCCTCAGTATTCTCATCTACAGAATGGGGACAAGAAGAGTCCTTGCCTCCTAGGGTCAAGGTGAGAGTTAAAGGAGTCGATCTATGTGAAGTTCTTCACCTGGTTAGGATCCGGGATGCGCCATTGTCATCATTCCTTCCCATGCACCAATTCAGACTTCCTTCCTAAAATCATCAGAGACGCTTGCCAAAACTCAGTCACTGACCTTACGAAAAATGGGGTATTACATAGGGAAGAACACAGAAGCCAAGCGGAATCTCCTGTTTTCCTCCTTTGCCACTGAAGAGGGTGGTGAGGTTGGAGACACTGTTATCTGGCCGACCACCCAGATGCTCTGGTCTCCCTGCAGCGGGCACAGGGGGTGCCACCTTATCTGGCTGTGCCGCTCTCTTCCAGGGTGTCCGTGTAGAATCTCGGAAAGATTGCCAGACAAGAATGAAGAGAGTCTCCCGGCCAAATTTTAAACAAAAACAAAGCAACCAGCACGTCGTACTGCTGGCTCCCAACTGCGGCCGCCCCGCGTGAGGGCGTGAGCCCATTATCGCCTCCTTGGGCATCGCATTCCCGGCTTGGCCCTGGGAGGCCTGGGACTAAGAGGGGTGCCTGCGGGCTCCGTTCTGTGGACCCAGGGAAAAGAGCCACTGCAGAGTCACAGGCTGGCCTAGACCGAGGGCCCCCCTAAGAGGCTGGGCATGAACGTGTTCTTGGGGTGCTGGGCTGTTTCTGACAGAACCCTGCCAAGGTAGCTGTGGAGATGGTGGCATTTAGCTCTCAGAAATAAACAGCTCTGACAGCTCGGGCAGGAAGGGAGGGACTGTGGGGAAAGATGACCTTTGAGAGGGAGATCAGAAACGCTGCCACATACCGGAGGGTCTGGTCAGGGCCTCTCTGGCTGCTGTTCTTCCTGCTGACTAGAGAAGAGACGGGGGTCAGAGCGAGCCAGGGACCATGGGTATGAAGCATGCTGCGGTCACTGTCTACCTGGCTTCTGTGGCCAAGCTGGCTGGGCTCGAGGCAGGGCATAGAGTGGGGAGGTGGGAGCCCAGGGCCCCCTGGGGATGGGTGGGAGGCCTGGGGAAGGGTCCCCATTCACTTGGCCCTGGGGTCTGCTGACCACACAGCCAGAGGCCGATGTCAATCTGGATGCCCCTCCCCGGGGACTGAGGCTTTCTTTCCTGCCTTGAAGAGACTACACCCCGACTGGAGTCCAGAGCTCAGACCCAAAGCTCCGAGCTCTCCCTTCCAAGACCCCCAGACGGCCTCCTGGGGGGGTGGAACAGGATAGTGAGGGCCTCGGCAGAGCCAGTCCATTGACAGGAAGCTGTTCACAACACCCGGAGGAGCACGGAGACACACAGGAGTCACTGACACCAAAACCGGAAGGCCATTACCTGTCTTCCCCTTATGAGGGGCTCAGAGAGGAGGCCTGAGTCCCACATCGGTAGTCAGGGACAGCCGAGAACCGAGTGCCTGGGTGTTCAGGGACGAGAGCGCAGGCCCTGGTCCTGGACAGTGGGTTCCTGGACAGCAGGTTCCTGGACAGTGGGGTCCTGGAGAGTGGGGGTGAGCCCCAGAAAATCCCTAGTGATTCCCTCCCTCACTACTCAGTCTAGGTCTAGCGATGGTGGAAGCAGGCGACAGGAAGCCAACCTCGGGGCAGCGAGCTTCCTTTATTCTGCAGTGAAGTCAGCCCTTCGGTCCGGGAGGCTCATTTTCTGGGAATGGAGATGGGCCCTTGGGTTACAGGAGTTTACGATGAGGGCGAATTAATCATTGGAGACTGTGGACATGCTGTTTGGACAGTCAGGGACCTGGTTGTGCAGGTTAAGGTTTTAACTCAGGACGGCAGTTGTAGAAAGTTTGAAACTCCTTGTCGCTGGGAAAAGCCCACACCTCGGTGCTCCCTGCTTATCATCTTCCTCTGGGACCCATTCTGACCTAGAGCTCCACCATTTGCTTTTCTCCCTGCAGGACTCTTCTACAATGGGAAAGGGTAAAAGTCCAGGGCCCAGGGTTTTGGTACTGGCCTCCTCCCTGCAGGACCCATTGTGGTCGGGAAGGGGTGAGTGTTTGCTTTTGGTGGAGATGCTAGGATGAACCTGGGAAGGGATGGAGTTTGCTTTTCCCCTCAGGGCCCATCATTACTGGGAAAGGATGTTCTGGGAGAGGTTGAAAGTTTGGCTGATTTCCCTCCCTCCCCCCCCCCCGAGTCATACTGTCCCTCTGTTTTTCCTGGGGAGCTGTCTTGTGGGGATATTATTTTCCATAACCCTTCACTAGGTGCCCATGGAAGGGCCCCAGATGGAGTGGAACGTTGCAGTGGTAGGTTCAGGGCTGAGGCCTGTGCCTGTCCCCTGACCTGTGCCTTCCCACGGCCTCCACTTCCTACCCTGCCGCCGGCCACGCCAAAGCCAAGCTATATTCAGACTCCTGCTGACTCCAGGGCACTCGGGTCCTGTCCCAGAGGTGTTAACTATATCCCTGAGAGCCGGGCTCCGAGGAGAAGCCCAAGGCTCATCTTTCAGAGAAGTGCGGAAATTCTGACAAACCCGGTGCCCACTTCTGAGACTCGCTTAGTCATTCCCTGGGCCCTGGGCAGGCCCATGATAGAGCCTACAGGGTGGGAAGGATGTTGTCTGCAGCAGACAGACAGGCACCTCCTCCAAGAGCCAGTGCTGTTCAGGAGCCGCTGTCCAGGCTGCCTGGAAACCCAGCCTCTGCCCAGGGATGGGGAGCCTTCAGCAATGCCTCCGCTGACACTTTTAGCGCAAAAACCTCAAGCTCCAGCAGGTGGGGATGTGACTGTACTAAAGGTCCAGAAACAGGATGGACACCCCCAGGTGGGCCGTGGTCCATGGGCGTGTTTGTTTGAGGAGGACATTACAGAGAAAACCTCTAGGGACCTGTGTTTTGAGTCAATACTGTAATATTTTTTCAGAACAAATGTCTTGCCATTGTTTACCCGTGTTTTGATCTGGAGTCATGGGATTTTAGGGTTTGGATGAACTTCAGATCAGTTCTTCTCCCTCCAACAGCCCCGCCCTCCAGTTCACTGAACAGAGACCAAGAACAGAGAGGTGGAGGGACCCAAGGTCACCCTGCCAAATCAGGCCTAGAGTCCAAATTCTTGAGGTTGCTTGATGAGAAGCAAAATGATTTTGGTTGTTTTGTTGTTGTGTTCTGGGTTTTTGTTTGTTTGTTTGTTTTCAGGCAAAGGCGACATATCAGTCATTGCGTTAAATGTTTGGCTGTTGGACGTTTGGCCAGGAAAAAAATAAAAGTTCCACATTCGCATCTCAAGAGAGAAGGACATTTGTTTTATCCTAGCATACGGTCTGTTTGAAGGAAAAATAAACAGTGTTTTCATAGTGAGGGAGTAGGTAAAGGATTCAATTTTGTTTAAGTCTCATGGCATGAATTTAAAGCAGGATATAAGTTCAGATTGTTTAAAAAACTTCTCTCCATTTGGTTTCACATGGAAAAAAAATATGCAGCATGACACAGGGTGAATTTTAAGCCAGTGTTTGTTGATAGTTATCATTGGAAGCTCAGAAAACCTTAAAAATGTTAAACACTTTGTGTATATTTTCCATATTTAGGGAAATTTGGAGGCAGGATCCCAGTAGACAAGCAGCATACAACATAATTCAAAATAAATGATCAGGGGAGGGCTTTCTACACAATTTTCTGTCTCTGTTCTAGAGTAAAGGAGACAAAGAGAATCCTTGGAGTCTGGGAACTCCCTTCCTCCCATCCCTGTGCCCTGGGGAGTCCTTCAGGATGATGTCCCACCTACAGTTGGCCTTATCTCAAGCCTAGAGAGACAGGGCTATTGCATCTTTTATGGACAAATAATATTTCTTTATTGACCACACATACAATCTTAATTTCTTAAATACCATGGAAATCCAAGCAGCAATGTGACTTAAGAGTAAATCAGGCTGTTTAGAAAAATGAACTGCAGCTGGGTGCTGTGGCTCATGCCTATAATCCCAGGGACTCAGGAGACTGAGGCAGGAGAATCACAGGTTCAAGGCCAGCCTCCGCAATTTAACAAGGCCCTGAGCAACTTAGTAAGACCTTGTCTCAAAAAGGGGAGGGGGGCTGGGGATGTGGCTCAGTGGTTAAGTGCTTCTGGGTTCAATGTGGTACCTATAAAAACAAAAGGAAAAAAAGAAAAATAAACCACCCTCCTACTCTCATATGCGTTTGTACCTGGTAGGGTGAGAAGTAGTTCCTGCACCTTAGGCCACTTAGCTCTCGGGGATATAATACTCAGGAGGTATGTTATGCCCATCATAGGAAACAGAAGCTGGGGGTAGAGAGGAAAAAGGACTTGCTGATGGTCCCTGGAGTTCAAGGGACAGGCAGGACACCAATCTGGTGTGTCTGGCCTGGAATCCACTTTGCTCCTCTGCTACCCCTCTTTACTCACCTGTTATTCAGCCAGGGGTCCTCAGGGCCACTCTGTCCTGAGTGGGTTAGGATGAGGTGCTAATTCCTCTTAGCATTTCTCTTACTTGACTTTCCAGGCCACCTTCTCTGGGTTGAGTTTGCTCTTATTCACTCAGTCTTGGCTGCCCTGCCCCGCTGCGTAGCTCTGAGCTGGCCCAAGCAGACTCCTACAGAGTGGGCTCTGCCTCTCCCAGAAAAGGCTTCCCACCCCGTGAGCCTTCCAGGTGCTTCCTGGTGATGCTGAGGCACCTGCCCACAGCTGGCAGTGTTTGCTGGTGCCTTTGTTCAGTTTTTGCATTCATCCATCCATCCATTCATTCATCCTCCTGGTCTTTATAGCATCTGGCAATTGCTCAGCAAATGCAAACACAAAACTATACATGGAAATGTGAAAGGGTTCTTCAAATGACTCCTTCCCAAAGCTTGTGTCTGTCTAGTAACCAAAATGCCAAGGGACACAAAATTCCCTCAGGAAAATTGTCCTAAGGCAAAACCTGAAGCAGAACGGGAGACACGGAGAGAAAAAGTCGATGTGGGGTTGAGATGAAGCCAAGCAGGGCAGGCTCCAGGGAGAGCAGGGCCAGAGCTGGCTGTGGAAAGGAGCAGAGTGGAGAGATTGATGCCCAGGAAGCGGGGCCTGGCCTCCCGTACTTCTGTCATAAGGAAGATGGACGTGTGGACGAAGGCAAGCACCTGGGGAAGAGAGCCTTGGTTTATTCATTTCCTGGTGAACTTTTGTGGGCGGGGGCTATATACCAGGGCCTCACTAAGGGCGGGTGACTCAGTGTAGCCCTGAGACAGGCTACATGCAAATGCAGTGCAGTGTGGGGAGGGCGATGGTGGAGGAAGCGACAGTCAGGGAGGGGTCCTTGGCTCAAGACCAGAGGAGAACGTTGGTGTCCAACAGGTGACTGTGGAAGGTGAAGGGGTCCCAGGTGCAGAGAAGGTACGGGAAACGGAAGTGTCCTCTGAGAAGCCTGCGTGGTTTGGCGTGGCAAGGGTTTGGAATGTAAGAACAAGACCTGGGGCAAGGGGCGCATGGGGAGCCCCCTGGGCCTGCCAGTGGTCAGGGGGTTGGGCATGGCCTTGGCCTTCAGCCCTGGGAGGCCACCAGCAGGCTGAGCACGGGGAGGTGGCTGTGAGGAGCTGACAGGCACCTCGCCATCCTGTGGCCTTCCACACCCACCAAAGCCGGGCATGGTAGGCAGGCCCTTCCTCCCACGGACAGTCCCCACTCCAGTCCAGGTTGCCCCTGTGCTCCAGCCCCTTCTCCACCTTCAGCAAGGCCTGTTTGTCAGAACCGAATTTCTAGAAAACGAGACTCAACTCCATGGGCTCTGCAGGAGCAGCTTGCACCGTAGAGTAGCTCAGAGGAGAATGCCCAAGCCCCTTCACATGCTGCCGCCTGTGCTTCTCCCCACCACCCACTCTCTGGCATCAGCGGGAAGCCCCGTGATTCAGTTCAGGTCCACTCTGTCTACCCGGAGGTAGTGCAGACCCCATGGGTTGGGCGCTCACTCCCACAGGGCAACCCCTCCTTGCAAGTCTGAGCCTCCAGAACCCCTGACCGCCAGCTGCAAATTAGGGGTTCCCAATTATTTGCTAGAATGGCTCCCAGAAGTCGGGGAAAGAGCCCGGGTTTCCAGGTTCTCATACAGGTTACAACTCAGGAAGAGCCAGAGGGACGTGTTGTGCGGGATGTGGTGTGGTGGGCCACCTCCCCCCCAGCAGTTCCACGTGTGGGACAACCTGGAAGCTCTTATAACCCCGTCTGTTGGCTTTTATGGAGACTTCATTACGTAGACGTGACTGATTACATCACCGGCCCTTCTGCCCTTTTCTTGGAGGCTAGGGGACAGGCAGGGCAGAGGAGTGGCTGAAAGTCCCAGCCTCTCATTGGTTGGTTCCACTGACAAACAGCACCCCCACATCCTCAGGAGCTTTCCAAAGTCACCTCATTACCAGCATAGGTGTAGCTGAAGGGGGCTTGTCATGAGTAACAGGGACACTCCAGTGCTGTCTCAGAAGCCAGGGACAAAAGACAAACACAATCCACGATGTTTCTATCTCACCATGAGGTAGTCTCGAGAGCTTTAGGAGCATTTCCTGTGATCACACTATCACAGTAGCAAGCTGAGCTCCAAGACCTTTTCTGACCCACTGGTGGGTGGCCCTGAGGCCAGTCCCTTAACCTCCCTGACCACAATTTCTTTTTTGTTTTTTTTTTTTTTCTTTTTCCTCTTGTTCTGTGCAGCTATGGGCCTGGCCTTGCAGATGTTCTGGATTGCCAAGATTCTCTCTTAAGCCTTCCCAAAACTAATCCAGTGCCTCTTCCCTTCCAGGAGAGCTTTCAGACTGCCATGAGCAGAAAATAGTTCAATCCTGATCAATCCGTGGTGTTCTTTGATTTGGTAGCTTCTCATAAACTCAAGCATTAAAGGGGCCAGGTGGACAAATGAGCAAGTGTGGGGAAGCTTCCTGAGAGGCAGAAATTGCTGAGCTGGTCAAATTACATTCCTTTTTTTTCCCTTCCCATAATAGGGGTTGAACTCCCACATTCTTGGCAAGCGCTCTACCCCTGAGCTACATCCCAGTCCTCCATTCATCTCTTCTAAATGGTATTTTCAGCATCCTTGGCCAGAGGGAGAGAGACCAGGGCTGGGGCCGGTGTCCAGGGAAGGAACCAACCAGGAGAAATGAAGCCCACGCTTGGGAACAGAGTGGTGTTAAGAGGTCATTAACCCGCTTGCTAATATTTGTCTTCTAAATATATGCTAAGTGAAAACAGGAACCAGGGGCCAAGGTCTGAGAAAGATTGCTAGTTGGAAAATAAATAAATAAACAAGCAATGTTTGGAACTTATGTTCCCAGTTAGCTGCCAGGTGGGGATGGGGACTTGGGAGGGTTTGCATGGTGACTTTCACTTGCTGCTGACTGCTCCAGCCCCTGTTCTTTCTATGGGGTAAGCGAGACCACCTGGCCGCATGCTTCTCTCTTCTGTGCACCCCTTCCTTCCACTGGGGCCCTGCTGGCAGCTCCCAGGGACCGGCCTGCCTGCTTCCTGGGAAACAGGCGATGGTTTCTGGGACTTACCTGTCAGAAAACTCTTTAGCAATACAAACCTCAGGCTGAAGGTGAGCCCAGAATTTTCTCTAAAAACAGTGCCTTGAGACCACCAAAGAACTGAACTTTGGGTCTTTGATGTGGGTTTTATACCAAGACGGTTTTAAGTTGAGATGAAGTTGAGACCTACATTAAAACTAGCCATGGTTGGGCTGTTTATTTGGAAAGCATTTCAAACAAATTTGGGAGTTATTCTTAGTGTTCGTGACCCTGAGCTTTCTCCCGTGGTGTTAGGAGGTAAGGCATTTTGAGCTGCAGATGAAGCCGGGGTGGCTGCCACTGTCTCACCTTCACAGACTCATGTCCCCTCCTGTCCTTTGATGCAGAACACACCTTTAGAGGGTATTTGGGACCAGCTTGAGTGGACTTACCTACCTCAGGGTTGGATTTCAGCCTGTTTTCTTCAGGGAACTGTTTGTAGAATTTACATGGAAGAAAGAGAAATGAGAGACCAGGAAGCCAGGGCCTCCCGGGGAGGTCTCCCAGGGCTGTGGCAGGAGGGGTGGGAGGGATTCGTGGCTTCCTCGCTGACTCAGGAGCTGGGAGGGTCACTCGCCGCAGCGCCCCAAACCGCCACGAGCCTCCCTCAGGATTGCATTGAGCTCAACACACCACCAAGACCCGACCACCCCAGTCACTGAGCTCATGTGTATTTCAGCCCGGCTCTCTCTGCCCCTGAAGCTTTGCAGTAAGGGCTGGGGAGCATCCTAATAGGGGACTCAGTTCTGGAGCCCGGAGTAGTAGAACTGGGGGGATCAGTGGGAGCCAAAGCCAGGAGAGGCCACTAGGCTGGGGCATGGGGCCTGGAGGTTGGGGCAATGTGTCCATAGTCTTCACCAGGAAGCGGGAGGCCTTATGCTTGGCAGCTAGGACGGCTTCAGGCCAGCCTAAGTGAGGGGGGCAGCCCTTTTTTCCTGGACCCCGGGGTGTCTTTCCAGTCCTAAATGCCCATTGACTCTCTGTCCCCTCGCTGCCCTTTAGGAGGCTCAGGAAAGAGGAGGGCTCACCAGTCTGCCCAGGGCACTGCGGAGAATTCCTACATTCCAGCTCCAAGCAGGGTGACTGGGCCTTGCTGTTGCCCTCCCCTGCTCTGGGTGTGCTCCCAGTCCTGGGCTGGCAGGATGGCTCCTCATTCAGTACTTGACATGACACATTTTGAACACCTGCTAGGCACAGCAACATGGGACAGCCACTCTCCCAGTTTCCAGAGAGCATGCAACAGAGTTGGGAGACAGGACGAGTCCACCGCGAGGCCCGTGGAGATGTTTCTGCAGCTCCTACCCAGCCAGGTCCCGAGCACTCCATGTGGCTGCGACAGAGACCCAGCACAATGGAGAGCCAGGTGTGGTCACTTTATCATGTGACTTGAAGAAAGTCACTGTCTCTGAGCCTCAGCTTCCTCTCCTGTAAAATGGGACAGTAGTGACCACCGTAGAAGAAGGCTGCACAGATCAATTGAGGTGTCTAATAAAAACACTCTGAAGGGTCACCCGGTCCCATATTAAGTTCAGAGCAGATTACCCGGCGTTTTCTAAAGCACACCCACAGGCCGGGCCACAGTGGGAAAGCCATGCCCTCCAGGAGAGCAGGGAGGATGAGCGGTGCCTCCTTTTGCTTTGCAGATGGCTCCTGTCCTCCCATATGGATCACATTTCCTGTGGAGAAGTGTCACCCCAGCCTGGGAGGTGGGGCTGCAGGCCCGTGCTGCAGGCCAACGGGGCATGGGGAGTTCTTCCTTCACCAGAGAAGGAAAGTTCAACTTCCTTAGTGGCAGATGGTCCAAATTACCCCTGGGGCCCTGCTCTGCAGCTGCAGAAACGCAGAGCCTCTTTTCCCAGCCCCATGTTTATTTCTGTTCTCCACAAACTCCCTTCTCTCGTCCTGTTTTGCTTTGGCAGGGGGACTGCAGGGCAGGAAAAACAAACGGCCTCACTAGGCCAGACCAGCTCCGCTTTCCCTCCTCTCCTCCCTTAGACCCACGGGTCCCTGGGCTCCGGGGCCCTTCTGATGGCAGCCAGGCAGTTCCAGGCTCCTTAGTGACCCTTCCGTCTTTGAGCCCCACAGGGCAGGGTCCATGATATTCCTACAGGCAGGACACGGGCCAGGCAAGCTTTCCCGGAGGGAGTGACGCCTCCATGCCTTATAAGACCTATAAGACCTGTCAACAGGTGAGTCACGTAGCTCCAGCTTAACCTGGTATCCATCCTCTCCGACGGGGCCTTTGCCGTGCGCACAATATCCCAAACTGTTCAAAGCCGTCCCTTGCACCTCCCAGGTGATTCCTATATGCAGTCAGGACTGAGAACCATAGCTTCAAGACTAAGACGCATTCCCTTAGGCCCAAAGACAAGAAATACAGCGGACCCCACAGGGCTGTTGAGAGACAGATGGAAAGTGCTTTGCATCTGTGGCGGGCTCTCTCGATATTTGCCTTACGTGTTTATCCTGAGAGTCAGCCTCTGCTCTTCAGTCTGACTCTACCCTGTAGCAGCTCTGTGGCCCTGGGCAAATCACTTGACTCTTCTGGGCCTGTTTCCTCTTCTGTTAAAGGAGAGCTTTAATAAGGCACTAATTTGTGGCACTGTTGAGAAGACTAGTTAGAAAATGCTTGTGTGCAGTAGACATTAGTTCCTTCACCCTTCAAGCTTGACTTGCAACCTCTCCTGAGAGTGCCTACCGCCTGGCTTTACTGTAGTTGGGCTTGGGGGTGACTCGGAGCCAGGTGTGGACAAGTTCTGTGGACAGTATGGAGTTCTAAGGCCACCCCGGCCAGGTCTGAGAGATGTAGCCCTAGATCTGCTGAGGGACTGCGCCGTGAGGCGCTCATTCAGGTGTACTGAAGGAGAGAGAGAGTTTACATCTTGCTCTGCAATCACAGCTGTAAAACCCAAAGCACAGAGTGTGAATAAGGTGAGAAATAATTGGATAAAAAACACCAGACACATCCAGAGATGCCAGTGCCCAGAAAATGAAACCAGATGCTCGGTTTAAATGAAATGAATCCCCAGAGATACTGCGGGTTCCCTTCCATTCCCAGGGGCAGGATGAGCAGCTGTCCGCAGTGGTACAGAGAGGAGAGGTTCCTGTGTTGGAAGTGGGGCGGGGCCAAGGTCAGTCCCCAAGGCCACTTCACTCTGGCACTCAGGGCCTTAGAGCCGGGGATCTGGAGTGAGACCCAGCCTCCTTTGTCTGGACCCCCGTTTTCCTACCTGCGTATTTCACAAAGCAGCGAGAGCAAGGAAATGTTTGCTTGGGCGGAGAGTCTGCACACGTTAGGAGATTTGTAAGGTTTGCGCTGGGAGCCCAAGAGTGGCCTGGGCCTCGTGTGGAATTCCTGGGCCATTCCAGAGCTGCTTTGCTTAACGAATCACATCCAGTTTGCATTAGTGTGCAGAAAGTTGCTGACAGCAGGAGCCAGGCTTCTGCCGGATGTCCTTGTCCCCCTTTCCCAAGTACGCTAAGGAGCCAGGAACTGGTGCCCTGGGGAGAAGAGAGGAAGTGAGGAGGAGACTAATCCAATCCAATCGGAGGAGTGAGCCCCCTTGTTCCTGTTCCTCACACAGCACCGTTGCTCTGCAAAGAGCTTGTGGAGGATCTGATCCCTGTCCCTCCTGGGGCGCTGGGTCCAGGCTGTCCTGGACAGCACAGGGAGACGGCTCAGAGCTGCTGGACGGACAGCTGGAGGCAGGTGGGAGCTCACAGTGACGGAGCCCACCATGTGCAAGATGCCGCGCGTCGTGCTCCTGCCACCCCGCAGCTCCATGCACACTGAGAGGTTCGGTGTTGAGAGACAGCTTTGGGCAAGGTGGAGCCGGCATTCCAGCCCTCTCCTGAGTCCAGAGCAGCCTCCTGCCCCCTGCCCAGGTTTTCCCCCCTCAGGAATCACCGCCACCCTGTCTGACTCCATGAAAACGCAC
The DNA here is from genome assembly GCF_001458135.2 of Marmota marmota marmota. Lineage (NCBI taxonomy): Eukaryota > Metazoa > Chordata > Mammalia > Rodentia > Sciuridae > Marmota > Marmota marmota. The sequence goes on from NW_025999944.1 coordinate 2,912,694, forward strand.
TGACACCCGGGGCCCACAGAGGCAGGCTGCCAGTCAGCCCTTAGATGGGCATGTGGCATTCACGGGTGCTCTCGGTGGGCTTCTGGGATCCGTCCTACAGGTGGCCCTTGTTGAGCCTGGAGTGAGACGGTCATGCAGACTCCAAGGCCATTCTGGAGGTCATCACCATGAGGGGTCAGCTTGGCACTCTAGAGTCTCATCTCAGGCTAGCCTGCTGACTCCACATCCCTGCCCATCAGCACTTAATTGCAGTAGGGAAAGAATCTAGTGTGAACTGCACTCTACTCAGTTTACACAGAAGTGTTGATTTTGAAAGGGGAAATGACAAACCGGGGGGAAATCAGTAGAGTGGGGAAGTGAAGAGTTACAAAGAGCAGGAAGGGGATTGTCCCATGGGAAACCACCTGGTTTGGTTACTGGAGCTTCCCAAGGTGTGGTTCCTGCCCTCCCCGGAGCCTGGGGCCAGGGGCCCTGGACTCAGGTGCTGGCTGGAGCCAACAGTACCTCTTGGGGCAGCCTTGACTTCTCCCAGGTGGGCACTTTGAGTGGGGCTGGGTGATCCTAGGATGAGTCTTGAGCTGTTGGAAAGGTCAGTGTCTCACTCAAGTCTTTATAGACCCAGGTTGAGGCCCAGATGAGAGGAGGACATGGAACTGGCTGGATTGGGGCCCAGGAGAGAACTTTTGCCATCGATCCCTCGAAACATGGAAAGTGTTTGGCAGTGAAGGAACGAGGATGAGATGGCATCTCCATGTCTCTGAGACACCAGAGAACATGGTGGACCAGCCCTGCCCCTTTCCCTCCCTGGGCTCTCTGCTCTGCTCTCCATCCCACGCTGCATTGTCTCACACATGAGCTTTTGGGGGATGCCTCACATACAAACCATAATAGAGCTTGCTTAAGATGTCTTTACAAATAGGTGCTTTGAGCAAACGTATCTTTGCCCTTTTGGTTCTTACCCCAAATTTATCTGTCTTCCTCCTGTTATAGGAGGAATAGTTTATAGGGCTGAGATCACGAAGGGGTCCTGAAATAGCCATCACGTCAGACCTTCCGGCACCACTGACACAGGCTGTTGATGAACCGATTTGCTCTGTGCTAAGTATTTTCTTAAACTCCTGACCCGCTGCTCATGTCTAACTGCTACCTCACCCAGAGGCATTCGGAAGGGTGTTCCAAAGGAGCCGCTAACAGAGGCCGGCATCCATCCACCCAGCCACCCTCGTCCCACCACATCAGACACGTGTTGAGTGCTTTCAGCCAACTAGACATCATGTCAAGTGCTAAGGGCTGTGGGCAAGTAAGACATGCCCTCCCCTCCCAAGGGAAGAGGAGCTGTGGGCATGGACCCCTCCCAGAGCTTCCCTGGGCCTCCCTCCAGCAGGACTCTCTCCACTCTTGGCCTCTTGGGTAAGCCACACACCCACTTCCCTTGGCATGATGACATCAGGCCCAGAGTGGCTGAGCTGCTGCTCATGTCTAACTGCTACCTCGGGAGCAGGGTCTAGGAAGGCAGGGATCTGGCCTCTCAGTAAGAGCCGGTCACTGCCTTTCTCTCAGCCTCAGTTTCCTCATCTCTAAATGAGAGGTTTGGCCTGGAAGCCCTTGAACTCTCTGCCAGCTTTGGCATTTTGTGGTCATCTCTTTCGTGTGACTCCAGGGCAAAAACAATACTGACTTGTTGTCACATCCTTAGCACCCAGTGCAACCCTGGGATATGGTAGGGATTGCATAAGTGCGTCTGCATGGGTAAATACAGGAGCAACGGGAAAAAACACCTACACTGATAAAAGGTAGGTTAAAGAGTTAATATAGACAAGGTAGCATTAGCACCCAATCTGTGTATAGGAATAGGATCACCCTGGACTTTCCGCACAAGCCAAGCCTGCTTTATCCTTCCCCTGCCTGGAATCATCAGTGTGTTCATATTAAAGTGCAAGCTCAGAGATAGCCATGTTTCATGTCCTCCTGTGAGACATGGGAGAGGCCCATGAATTTTTATGAATTTTGCACGGAAGCATTACTGCTCCAAGGTTGAAAAACATTTTTTTTCCATGTAACTTCTTAATCAAAATTGTAAATCAAATCAAAGTCATGAATCTCAGTCAAAGTTGGGAAGCAAATGAGTGGCCCCTGCTTAGAGAGCTCAGGAAGAATGGACGACTGTGGGAGAGAAGTGAGGGTGTAGAAGGAGAACTGGCCCAAGAGCTAAGTGTCAAGTTCAGGCCCCAGCTCTTCTACGCACTGCAGGATGACCTTGGGTGAGGCACGTCACCTCTCGGCCCCCTTGTATGTCACAGGAAGACTTTGGACTATGTCATCTCCAAGCCTCTGCCAGCTGGCAAATTCTATGCTTCTTGGTCATTTGTAATGATTGGAAAAGCCCAAAGATTGTGTCATAATTAACTAAAATAGCTCCATACACTCAGCAATGGACATCTGTAGCCTACAACTAAGCTAATGCAAGTAGTTACCAGAGAGAACTCAGAAAAGGCAAAGCTTCCTAGTCCAGACCCTGCAGGTTCCTCTCCTTGACCTGCCTCCGTTGACCCTCCTCACCCTCTTTACTGGAGAACCAGGTCAGGATGTGGGAGACCTGGGCTCTGTGGCAGGAAGGTGGATGAGGGCCGTGGGGCTGGCCTGGGAGAAGCCTGGGTAACAGCAGGGTTCCTCAGCAGGCTGGGGGACAGGAGGCCCGTTTCATGAGCTGGGTCCACAGCCAGGCAGAGAGCCTCAAGCAGAGGTTAGCAACCATCGACGCCCCAGAAAACATGTGGGGCCGGGGGGGGGGTGACGATTGCTTTGATTCTCAAGGACAGGAGCCTGCCCCCTGTCCTGGAGTCCCCTCATCAGACCAAGCAGTGATGATTCTGGACTGAGCCTGGAACTGAGAGCACTTTTCTCTGACTGCTCTGTATAAAAGGGGAGACTCTCTGCCCCGGGGTGTTGGTGGGGACCATGGGCCACCAGGACAGGAGGTACAAGAAGAATAGAGACCCAGCCCTGTGGACATCTGGGTGTCTCTGCCAAGGATGGGGATGGGGGCAGGATGAATATTACAAGGACAAACCCTTCTCTAGACTTGTGAGCTGAGTTTCGGCACCTGTTAAAGCCAAGCCTGCTTTAACAAACTGTCAAGTTGGAACAACCTTCATTGTCCTCCATGTTTTGGGTAAGGAATAGCTATTCACATTTCCTCATAGCTTGGGTTTTCCAGCCAAGAGATGGAATGCTGATGATACCACTCCTGCACAGAGCTGGGCAGGGATGAGCCTTGTGGTCAATACTGTCTTCCCTACTTGCAAGTGGCAGACACGTGGACAGGTGGACCCCAGTCTGGGGTAAGGACCCAGAGTAAGAGGAATTGTGTTATATTCTGATTTGGATTCACGACCCTCACCCATGAATCCAAATTAGATACCCACATGGAATGGAGGAGCAGTGCTTTCCTTGGGGTTGCTGATTCTCATTTTGTTCAGGAAGGATTTTTCAGGGCTCACCAAGGTGGGATGCAAAGGAGGCCGGGGGCCTCTCCATCAGTGGAGGGCAGGTATTAAGGGAAGTGAATGCCATCTCCGGCCCAGGGCTCCCATTGCTCATCATGGACGCTCTAGCCCTTTGCTCTCTCTCTCTCTGGACCATACCTTCCTGAGAAGTGCCTGAGTTTCACATAGTGGGAATCCCTGTCTTCCATTCTTATCCGCTGCTTGAGCAAAAAGAGGCATCTCCCTGACCCCAAGTAGCCCACATGCTCAGGGACCAGGGTTGGGCATCTGAGGTGAGGAAGAAGCTCCCTAGACTAACAAGTGTCCTGGGAAGGTCACAACCAGGCCGAGGCCGCCTCTCAGGCGCCATGTCTGAGTAAGTGGGAGTTGACGCATCAACTGTGGGGTGAGAGCATTTCCGGGCAGTGTTTGATTGCTCAGTGGGAAAACTTTGCCCTGGGGCAGAAACTGCTGGGAAAAAGCCAAATGGAAACCCTCTGCCCACAGAAACCCAAACCTCTCAGCAAGTCATGACATGCTTCTCAGGCTAGTGCTGGGGTCGCTGCTGGAGTGTGTTTGGTGACTCCCCAAGTACCCTGCTGGACGTGGCCTTGCTGCTGGCCTAGAAAAAGTGCCATTCACCTGCAGGATGCCTCCCTATACTTCTTGTTCAAGGACAAGCCCCTTGGATTGCCACGTCCTTAAATTGGGGCAGTCGGTATTATAAACAAATCAAACCTCAGCCTACATTTTCCCAGGGAGGTAGTGACAGAGCTGAGATTCTGTTAGGGGAAGAAAGGATACAGAAAAATATACCCTAGGACCATATTCTATAAGATAAAGCCAGAGCAACATCGCATCCAGGGGAGGTGACACCTTTCTGGGGCATGCAGCATTTGTTGACCCAATGGGCTGGGGGTAGTTCACCATGGGAGCAGCCTGGAGTCTGGGGACCCGGAGACAAGTGATGAGGATCCAGCTCCAAGGTTTGATGAAGCGACACTGGGGTCTGGGTGGGGTGCTCTCTAGTTTACCCCCAACCCCGGACACTGCCTCAGTCCCCGAGGTCAAGTGGCACTAGTTGAAAGAGAGTGGCCCACTAGGGGGTCATAACTTTAATTGGTGCATGAGGAACATGGGCCAGGGGCCAGGGACATCCTCGAATGTGACGCTGTGAGTTCCATAATTATGGTTACCACATGTTTCTAATTTTTTTGAAATTGTCCTGTTTCCAAATATTCTTTTGCCACTTCCATATACATTGAAATCTCCAGGGAATTTAATATTGTCATCATTCAAATGACATTTTCCATCTCTTCCCATCTGTCACTACTCGTGAACTCGGGATTCTGCCAGTCTCCCCCACTGAAGCACCAGCCCCACGAGGGTGGGTCATTCCTCATGGTCGTACCCACTGCTCTCCATCAGACGCTTAGTCCCTTATTTGCCAACGAGAGTAAAGGAATGGAGTGAGATCAGGCTGGCCAGAGCAGAGAGGCTGTCAGGCACCTAAATGTCAGCCCCAATACCTGTGTCACTTTTGGCCTCTTCCTGTTACTGTGACTCTGACTTGACACCCTGCATACCGCCTGCGCCAGAACCCACAGCATCCTCCTGCCAACCCCCACGCACACTGACCTCACCCTGAGGCTTCTGTGTCAACCTCCTGATGTGGCACAGTCCCCTGCCATGTGACGCACTGCTGATAGAGATGATTTCAGCCATCTACACAACACCCCTGTGAAGCAGGGGTTGTCCCCATCTCACAGTGGGGGAAATGCCCTCAGAGAGGCCAGAAGACTTCCGTAAGGTCACTAGAGTAGGAAAAAAGAAGAGGCCCCAGTGAGTCTGGCACCTTCAGAGCTCTCTTTGAATATCACTAAATTTCACTGATTCTGTGACATACATTTCGGCATCTCTGAAGTCAGAAAGCATCCAGCAATTGATGTCATTTGCCACCATAGCTGGCAAAGGTTCCCCTCTTAATGGTATTTAAAATAGGGAGGCGCTTCATAACAAGGGGCGTCTAGGTTTGGTCGACCACTCGCTGTCTCTCACAGAGCATCAGGGGCAGAGTCAGAATCCACACCCAGGCAGGTCTCTCTGGCTTCAAGCACTTTCGTACCCACAGCCTTAACTGTCCCTTGGTTTTCTGTGTTCCTCCTACATCCCCCTCCCTGACAAGTGTGGCTGCCTGGTCACCAGGCTTCAAAAGATCAAGAGGAACCCAGCAGCCTCACTCCTTGGTATTTACCCAAATGAGTTCAGACTTCTCGTTGACACCACAAACCTGCACATGGATGTTTATAGCAGCTTCATTCATTTAGAAAAACCGAGATGCCCTTTGGTGGGTGAATGGATAAACACACTGCAGCCTCTCCAAACAATGTTGACCAGCCCTGGGGAGAATGGAACTAGCAAGCTGTGAGAAGACACGAAGGAAAAGTGAACGAGTCTTGCTCAGGCAAAGAAGCCGGTCAGAAAAGGCTGCATGCAGCTTGATTCAAGTTGGAATTGAGGACTATGGGGGCAACCACAGAAGAGGGCAAAGCTCCGTGGCTGCCGGGTTGAGGTTCTCAGGCACTGGAGCTCCAATGTGTGACACAGTGATGGTGGGCACGTCTCGTCATACGTTTGTTCAAGCCCACAGAATGTGCAAAATTAAGAATGAACCTAGAGGGAAGCTGTGGACTTCGGGTAATGACAAGGTGTCAATCAATGGAGGCTTGTCATTTGTAACAAATGTTCCATTCTGGTGGGGGATGTTGATCTCTGTACCTTCCAGCCAATTGAGAACCTGAAAGTCTTAGAAACAACAACAACAAAAAAAAAAAAGAAAGAAAAGAAGGAGATGGGGGTGAAGGAGGCTGACCGCTGGCAGCAGGGACACCCTGTTTCTGTGGCTGCAGCCCAGCCTGCTTTTTCCTCCCGCCTGGAGGGAGGAGAGTCAGGAGGTGCAGGTGGGGGTCCAGACCCAGGTGGTGACTCAGTCTTCCGGCAGGTGGTGCGGATGTCACGATGATCCGCCTGGTGAATGGCTCCGGTCTGCATGAGGGCCGCGTGGAGGTGTACCACGACCGGCGCTGGGGCACCGTGTGCGATGATGGCTGGGACAAGAAGGACGGGGACGTGGTGTGCCGCATGCTGGGCTTCCGTGGCGCCGAGGAGGTGTACCGGACAGCTCGCTTCGGGCAAGGTAAGTGCTGCAGAGGAAAAAGACTTGGGGAGAGGGCCCGCTGGTCCTAGCCCTGGTCTCCGCTCTCCTCTCCGACGCCCCAGCTCCTCTGCTGCGATCCTGCCATCCCCCAGGCACGCAGCCAACACTCAGGCTTGTCTCCTCTCTCCCCTCCTGGCCCTTGTTCTCCATCCTGTGTCTCAGGCGCATGACTAGTCCCTTCCCACTGGATAGCTTCTCGGATCTTTGCAGCTTGCTTTCTCACCCCGGCCACACCTTTGTGCAAACTTGACAGCTATACAGCACTCAGCGATGGTGTTCCAAACGTGTTACACATATTCACTCACTGAGTCCTTACCGCAGTAAGGAGATAGAGATTTCATCCCCCTTTCCAAAGAGGAAACTGAGGTACAGATAGGGTGGGTAACTTGCCCAAGGTCCCACAGCTGGCAAGTGGCAGAACCTGTCATCAGACCCAGGTAGGGATCTCAGGAGTCCATGTCCTACCCACTCTGTCTCTGCCTCTCTGACCCTTTTCTTCTCCAGATGAACACCCCTAGATGTTCCATCTCGCCCTCATATGACAAGAAGATGTTCTCCTTGGCCATTCTGTGGCTTTCCTTTTGACTTGCCTGGGCACATCCCCCTTCCTACAGATGGGACAAGAGGCTTGGGGCAAAGGGCCAAGACTCTAACCCTCAGCAGCAGCCAGCTGTAACCATTCTTTCTTTTCCTGTTACAAGGCCCCAGCTCCGGTCTCCAGTCACCCCACCACGTCTGTCTCTCAAACTCAGCCCTTTTCTGCCAGGACAGCTGTGGCAAATACCATTGACTGGTGCCTTGAGCATCCGGAATTTATTTCCTCTCCATTCCAGAGGGGAAGTCCAAGATCACGGTGTTGGCAGGGGGGTTCCTCTGGGGCCTCCCCCACTGGCTTCAGATGGCATCTCCGCCTTGTGTTCTCAGGTGGTCTTCCTTCTTCGTGTGTGTCCTAATCTCTCTGCTAAGGACACCAGTCCTATCTGATTAGGGCCCATTATAATGACCTCATTTTACCTTAATTGTCTGACGTCTTCTCCAAATACAGTCACCTTCTGAACTATGGAGAGTCAGGACTGCGTCATGTGACTTCTGGAAGGAGACAAATCAGCCGAAAGCCCTCGGCATGCTTTCTACAGTCACCGTCTTAATCCCATGTGGGTTGCTATTGCAAAATATCAGAAGCTGGGTAGCTCATCAATAACTGGGCCTGGTGGCAGATGCCTGTAATCTCCACACCTTGGGAGGCTGAGGCTGGAGCAACTTAGCAAGACCCTGTCTCAAGTAAAAAGGAAAGAGCTGGGAATATAGCATAGTGGTAGGGCACCCTGGACTCAATCCTCAGTGCCACACAAAACAATAACACAGCAATTTATTTCTCACAGTTCTGGAGTCTGCAAAGCCCAAGATCAAAGCCCCAGTAGATCCACACTCTGGTGATGGGGCTCTTCCAGGCTCACAGAGAGCTCTGGCTGAGTCCCCAGAGATGGAAGGATCAAGGAAGCACTCCAGGGTGTCTTTTTGAGGACACTAATCTTGTTCATGAGGGTCCACCCACATGACCTAATCACCTCCCGAAAGCCTCATAATACCCTCACCTTGGGGCTTAGATTTTTAATATGTGAATTTGGGTGAACATAGCATTCAGTCTACTCTGACCACCATCCACACATGGACAGCAAGGAGCATTCACTACACACCTGGAAATGTGGCTGAATGCCCATAGTACCCACCTCCACCCACACTCAAGCACACACATTCACACTCACGTGTGCTCTCTCTTCTGCAAGACCTTGAACATGAAGAAACCTGGGTTGACTCAAAACCAATACCCCGGTTCTGAGGAATCCTGCGCTCCCCACACCTGTTTAGTAGTGACCTGTCCCTTGGCTGTGTGGTCTTGGGCCTGCTGTTTCTCACTCTGGGTCTTGTGTCCTCGTCTTTAAGTAAAGGGCTTGCAGGATCTGTGATTGCTGTCCAGTCTGGGCCCTGGGAGCTAGGACACTGCTGCTCTCCTCTCAGGAACATCAGCACTGTGCTGAGGGGTGGGATTTGGCCTGGTCCTCCCACACTCAGGAGCCAGGTCTCTCTGCAGGTGTGGACGGCAGCAGCCCACCATAGCAGCTGTTTGTTAGTGGACTTGAGCTGGGCATGTGTGCTGTCATGCCCCAGGTAGCAACTATCTGGTGCCATCCCAACCTTGTGCTAAATGGCTACAGGGACTCTGTTCAGCATGAGGGGAGAGGGTGGCATGTCCTCTCTAGATGGGGAAATAGGTCACATCCATACTGGCCCTGGAACCTCTATCCTCAACCCCAGGATGCAGTTCCTGCTTGGAAGCTCAACTTTGGGTGCCCTTTGCATCTGCTGAAACTGGGGGTGCCTGCTGAGACAGCTGGCAGGAAACACCTGGGCAACGCCACACGTACTGGCCTCTCCACCCGAAAGCCAGAGCGCACGGGGACTTCAGAGGCATACAGTGCCATGGGGGGTAGCCCGCAGAGAGCACCTCCCTCCCCCACAGCTTTGAGCTGCATTCCAGTCTGATTCTTCAAGGAATCCTGTCACAGCATCTCCCTGAGGAAGAAGAGAGAGTCCTTGCTCTTTGGTTTCAGGATCCATCCAGTGAGGACTCCTTCCTAATAAGAGGAAGCGAAACCATAGACTCTTCTCAAGAAGTCCAAACAGACACTTTGAAGGTGGTGGCAGTCTTGGCCTCGAACTAGCAATCCTCCAAGTGAAGGTAGCCCAACCCCAGCACATGGCTCCCAGGCTGGACCAGCCATCCTGTAGACTGTGGCCTCCTTTTCCTGGATTTTTGTATGACATAACCCGTAGGAGGAAGCCCTAAACTCCCACTCCATCCCTCAAAGCAGAGCGAGGACTCAGGCCTGTGGAGCCTCAGCTTTGGACCACTGCTCCCCGCCCGTCCACTCACCTGTCTCACAGGCTACTCAGGCCCTGGGAAAGTAGGTGGCCAGTGTCTCTAAAGGGCACACGGAGGGAAATAGAAGCCAGGGAAGGGAAGAACTGGAGGGGACGGCCACAGCTGAGGCTCAGCCAGGGGCCCTTTCTGCCGGCCCAGGCTGCGCTCCCACGCCTCTCCCTGTTCCCACGCCTCTCCCTGTTCCCACAGGCAGGTTCAGGACACTTTCGTGGGACAGGTGCTAGGTGCAGGACCAGGGCACAGAGCCAAAGGAGCCTTGCCCTGACCACACATGTCCAGCTGAGGGGGATTCTAAGCATGATAAGGGCTCTGGCGCCACAGAGTGCTGGGCAGAGGAGAGGGGAGGCCCCCTCTCCTGGCAGTGGGTGGGGCTGGTAAGGTCCCTGGCCCCAGCCTCCTACCCACCGGACCCCTGCCTCTCAGTCCAGGTTCGCCCACTCATCGGCTTTCCTCCATCGCCTGTGTCCCTCGGCGTCTTCAGGGTGCACGTCCTCTGCCAGACACACACAGGCCCATCCCTCCTCCCTCGGCCTCCCAGAAAGCTCTTGCGCTGTTCCAGGGCCCTCTTGTACCCCTTTCCTCTTTAAAACTTCTTATCCATCAGCCCCCCTCCTCCGCCTCTGTGGTCCTTGAATTCTGCTCGCTGTCTCTGGAGGCCATTGCCATGCCCGGGGCCTCAGCACCAACCCAGATCTCTCCCTGAGTCCAAGAGCGTTCTGTTGAGCTCCAGACTGGCATGTCCAGTTACCTCCCAGATGCCCACAGGTACCTCCAAGGCACCTGCCCAAACTCCCAGCTCTTCCCTCTTGCCAGATCCTGTACTCCTCTCTTGGGCCCCCAGCACTGCCCTCCCAGTCAGGCCCATCCAGGCCAGAACCCTGGGGCACCTCCTCCCTGTCTCCTACTCAGTCCCCGAGTCCCGCAGCATCTACCAGTGTCCACCGCTCTGGCCCCTCTTGAATCCGTCCTCACTGTCTTCACCTTAAGACCTCAGGCAGGGTAGAACAGTGATTGGGAGCTCCGACTCTGGGGTCAAACCCCCCAAGTTGGAATCCTGTCTCTGCCACCCTCTAGGCGGTGACCTCGAGCAGATTCTTAAGCTCTGGGTTTAACTTCTTCTTTTTAAGTGAGATAGCAAATGTTAAATGAGATCGCGTGCCGCCGAGCTGTTAGAACATGGCCCAGGTCTCTCCTCTGTGCGTTGGGGGCAGGGGGCTGTCAGTCAGCAGGGCTTTGGTAGCAGTTCCAACCCTGCACATGCCACCTGCAGCTGCCCTGGTGCCGTCCTCCCGGTGGCTGCCTGGGACCATTCTAAAACGAGCACCTACACAGCTCAGCTCCTTCCTGGATCCTCAGTGGGCCTTTATCTTGGGATCACTTTGGTTCCCTTCACTTAGCACCCAAAGCCTTCCTCATCTGCCCCCTGCCCACGCTGTCCTCTCCTGGCGGTGGCTGCTTGCTCAGAGGACACCGGTGCTGTTTCCTGTCGCCTTGTCTCCTCACTTGCGGTTCTCTGCGAGGCCTTTCCCGCCTTCCTCTGCCAGGGAGTTCCTGCTCCGCTTGAAAGTCGGCTCAGTGACCGCCCCTTGAGAAAAGCTTCTCTGGCTTCTTCCATCTCTCACCTCAAGATGAAGACGCACCTGCTCCAGGCTCCGGTGGCAATCTGGGGCACGTCTCTGTCACGGCCTCTCACACTGGCCTGGCCTTGGAGAGACTCGAACATCTTTACAGTTCAAAACCCAGAATTGGGACATACTAGGAACTGGACGAATATAGGAGGGAAGAAAGGAGAGAAGGGGGGGAGAGGGAGAGATGGATGGAAGGAAGGCAGGGAGGGAGGGAGGAGAAAGGGAGAGAGGAGTCCAGTGCCTGCCTAACCTGAGCCCACCCCAGTGTAACTGGCAACATCTCCAGTCCCTGACAGTCCTCCCTGTGGTCCAACACCATTAATGGTTTTCCCAGATAGAGCTTAGTAATCAAATTATCTGTTTCCCTGGAGAAAAGCAAGGAGAGACCCAAATCAGAGAGCGTTGAAGCTGTTTTGCATTTTAAATTTGTCCAGGAGGAACTAGAGAGGGAGAGGTGTGGCTGGAGCAGGTCTGGGGAGGTGGAAGGGCTGGGATGAGCACAGCTGGAAGGAGCCTAGAGCAGGGAGCATCGCCCCCGAGGCAGGTGCAGAGAGGGGACTGGGATGGGCACAGTCAGACAGGTGGCAGCAGGCAGATGGACTTGGGAGTGTTCACTTCTAATTATATCATTATTACCATTTTGGCCTTTTTTTTCCCCCTAAAATAACGTGCTTAGTGTAAAAATCAGCCCACATTTTCTGCATAGAGTTGGACAGTAAATATTTTAAGCTTCGTGGGCTGGATGACCTCTGTCACAACTACTCAGAGAACTGAGGAGACCAGCTGGGCACAATAAGTAACCAAATGGACAGGGCCATGTTCCAATAAATCTTTATTCACAAAAATAGGCATTGGGCCACATTTGCCCTGTGGTTTGCTGCCCCTGGCTAGGTGTTGTGGGTTATGGACTGTGATTCTATAATGAGAAGCAAGTCCTGGACCTGTTAAGTGTCAGAGGCCAGCCGAGTCATGTCCCTAATAATTAGAGAATCACTAACAAGTCACTTCATCTTCTGGGGCCTCCGTTTTCCTCCCTCTTAAATATCTGTCAAATAGCTAAGAGGCTCAGATGGAAGCCTGTAGGATTCAGTGTAACCTAATCCCACTATTCATGTTACTTTAAATAAATATATAGAAGCTCCAATGTGAGCGGCACATGACAGATTTTTTGCTTTGTTGATTTGCCTTTTGTTGTTTAGCGATGTATTCCAAACACCGCCAATAGGGCTGAGTACAGAGCGGGCCCTCCAACATTTGTTCAATGAATGATCACCTTCAAACCTGGCGCTGTGCACATCAGGCCACCTGGGCTCTTTGCCTGGCCCCCTCACAGTGGAAGAGTGCCTTGTTGCTTTCTTCTCTTATCTGTAAAATGGGAAGCATGGTGCCTGCCCTACTAACCCTAGAGGACTTTATCATGTCACTGTAGAGCTGGGCCCAGTAGAGTACAGATCTGACCCAGCAGGGATCCTCAGACTGGACTGTGTACATGAACTCTGCCCCCTGCCAGGGGTTTCCCCCAACAAACTCACTGCCCTGGTTTTGGGACGGCACCTTGAGCACTCACATGTCACATCTAAAGCTAAGGTAGGGATTGGCAGCTGGAACCCCCAGAGTACTCATTTCTGTGACATCGCATGAGAGGTCAAGATGGTTTGCCGCTTCCTTCCCCCTTCAATGAGGTCCCGCATTGTTGTCAAAACCAAAGATGTTCCAGGCTGCTCGCTTAATGACCCTATTCCCATTTTATGGCCTTTCCATGTCTGGATGTTGGCCAGGGCTCCCTGGCTGAACACCAACTAAGGATTGGAGTTTTGAGACCCTGTGCGCACATTCGGGCCGGGTAACCTTGGGCCTGCTCTTTGTTAGTCTCCTTTATTTGCTTCTTTATTTGCTTTGGGTGTGACTAATCCCAGAGAGCTCTTGGGTCTGTGGCCTTTTGCTGGGTAGTTTGTAAACTGATGTGTTTTCCCGGAGATGTTTAATCTGCAAGCTGTTGCTGTGCTTGAAGGGCCTATTGTGCAAGAGCCACAGCTCAGCAGGCAGGGGAGGCCCTGGGGAAGGCATGGGGTCCAAGAGCCGGCCAGTAGGCCTCTCCTCCCTGATCTGCTGTGGACGCCCTGCACGGCCATCCCCATAATGGCAGATGGTGACAAGCTCTACATAACCAGAATATGTCCACACCACTTAGTTCATGTGGTAGATTCGGTCAGCAGTGTGGGTTTAGATGTTCCCTTGACATTCTTTGTAAGGGGATTTCACTGAGCAGCTCAGTGACAGAGTTTTGTCATTCATTTTGATAGTTGACTATTTCTCTAAAAAGGAGAGGGATTTCCTGATGGCTGAAATGAACCGGGGAGATGACTCATGAGGGTGGGGTAACAGGACTAACCCAAGCTACCTTTTTCTTATGGTGCCACTGGGGCTTGAACCTGGGGATGCTCTACCACTGAGCTCCATCCACAGCCCTTTTTATTTTGAGACGGGGTCTTGCTAAGTTACTGAGGCTGGCCTTGACCTTGAGATCCTCCTGCCTCAGCATCTGGAGTGGTTGGCATTACAGGTGTGTGCCACTGCACCCGGTCCTGAATTGCCTTTACTACAGGTTTCCTTAGATTCCACAGCCCTTTTCAACACACGAACTACAACCTCATTGACTCGCTCAGAGTGACCCCACCAGTAGCATTATTAGGACCTATTTTATGACTCTTAACCCGGTTGTCATAGACCCAACAAGTGAGGGTGCTGGGGTGACCCACAGTGCTGGCTTGGCTACAACTCACCAGGTTTTAGCTCTGGAAGTCCCACATCCTGGGAGGCCCCTTCTAGTTTGGAAACCGACCTGGTCACTCCACATGGTGCTGAGACTTGAATTGAGGCATGTCCCACGTCAGAGCCCGGCTTCTGCCTCTGCCTGTGCTTCTCAGTGCACACACAGCTCCTTGGCTCACTCGCAGACCCTGGCTCAGTAGGGCCTGGCCACCACTGAGGGGCTCTACTTCTAATAAGCTCCCAGGTCTGGGACCCCACTCTGAGTGACAAGGCTACTGCTTCCCTAGGAGCCCTGGAGCTCAGCCCCACCATCTGGGCCAGACATAGCCATCAGCTCAGAGAGCCCAGAAGTTCCTGTCTGTTTGTCATTGGTGGCACAGGGTGACTTCTGTGCAGCTGACTCCATTCTTCCCTCAACAAGCCCTGACCCTGGACAAGCACTGCCATTCACTCATGGAGACTCACTGGCTTCCCTAGTTTAGCCCCTTTAAGTTCATTGAGGTCCCACGGTGCCAAGTCTGCTATTTTGTGCCCCGACACAATCCTGGGAGAGCTCATTAAGGCACCAGGCCCTCCACCCATGGGCACCTTCAGACTAGGAGCTGGGTGACAGGGCTGGCTGGAGATTGCCTCACCAACCTTGGATTTGGAGACCTCACCTGATTACTTATGGTTTAAGGATGCTCTTGAATATCCTCCAATGTGTATGTCTGGTGGAAATGTTAAACTCTGGGGTCTGTTGTCCTTCCAGAATCAGTGTTTTGGGCTCACAGAATGGGACCATCTGCCTTAATGCTCACAGGTTGGAAGTGATGTTGGTATTGACAAACTTGGCTCTGGGGCACTGGGGCAATCCAGGGTCTGGCTGATACTGTCCCCTGATTAGACCCTGCCTCACTGTTTACCAACAAAGGCTTCATGTTGCTATAACTCCCAAGCTCTGCAGTGTGTCTTACAAAGCGTGATCCTGGAGGCAGCAAGACATGAATTTGAGGTTACACTGCCACTTATAAGCTGGGTGACTGAGTGACCTTGCACCAATTTTTCTCTGAGCTCAGTTTCCCTGCCTATAAAATGGGTGTTTGTTAATACCTACCTCAAAGCAGCGTGGTGAGGACAGAGGAAACTAGGTATGTGCAAGATGCCTGACACATAGGAGATACGAATGTCATCACCTCAATTATTATTATTCTCCTCCCAAGAAACTGAGCCTAGAAATAAGCATGAGTTTTTGGTGGGGTGGAAAGGGCAGAAGGAAGCCTCAGATCTGAGAAGTGCCTACAGGGCCGTCAGGGACAGACTGTCAAGGGCAGGCAGAACCATGCCCCGTCTCCTCCCGCTTCCTGCACCCCTGCTAAGAAGCCATGTTGACCTGTCTCCACAGGCACAGGGAGGATTTGGATGGATGACGTCGCCTGCAAGGGCACAGAGGAAACCATCTTCCGCTGCAGCTTCTCCAAATGGGGGGTGACAAACTGTGGACACGCTGAGGATGCTGGGGTGACATGCTATAGACACTAAAAATGGGCACAGCCCAAGGTCAAGCCCTGTCACCAAGCCTTGCTCCTGCGTTTCTGGGATAGGGACATCGCTTGGAGCTACCTTGGCTGTGCCTCTGCTCTGCCCGGTCCAGTATCCCCAGCCCCCATAGCCCTATCCCCGGACCATGTGACTTGCCACTCTCCTTCCTGACATCTGCTCGAGTGCTCTGTGGGCTCTGTGGGCTCTGTCTCCCTCCCCCCAGGGTTCCTGCTTGGGGAGCCCAGGTCGACTGGACCACCGGTTTGCTCAGCCGTCTGAGCCATCCACAGGGCCTCGTATCCACGTTCCCTTCAGTCTCTTGGTTACATTTGAATGCTGAGAAGATATCGGAGACAAATATGGCAGTGGAGATGGGCGGTATTACGGATCTCTGACTCTTCAGATAATTCCCAAGCCTCATTTAGGCCACGAGTTTCAACATCTGCCTCCCCAGCAAGAGGCAATCCTGAATGACTTGGTTTCCCCTCTTTCCTCTGCCTCCACACACAAGGGGTTAGTTGGGAGGGAACATAGAGGAGAAGCCACCTGTAGGAGCAAGAGGGAATGCAAGACTCCTGCAGAAGCCCAGCTGGAGCTGGAGAAGGCTACTGAAACCAGCATTTATTCAATGACCACCGTGGTGGGCTACATAGTACCTTGGTGCTAAATCAATCCATTTTGCTACATTGGTACAAGGCATGTCCGTCCAGGTAAGGTACTGCCTCCAGGTAGCACTCACCTGGCCTTCAAGTCAGAAACTGAGAGTGCTGAGGCCAAGTTCCCACTGGGAAGGCCTGAGCAAGAAGCTTGGGCCAGAGACACGGGTGCTTAGAAAGCCACACAGATGTGAAGGGCTGACTGGGAGGGTGAGCGCCCATGTTAACTTGAGTCACCGCTTGGTCATCGGGCAGTCAGGGTTAAAGGCAAGTCGAGTGTGTCTCAGAACTGTTAGGAGGTGGTGACATTGCACCTTCTAGGCCTCTTCAGGTGTGTTCCTGTGGTCAGGGGACACAAGTCCTGATGGATCTTATAGGATGGAAGGAAGTGAGGACTCCCTATAATTTCCAGGGGAGTGAGAGGCCAGGGCCCTCCACTCATCTGCAATCTCTGTCCCCTCCTGGTGATCGGGAGGTCAGACTCTGAAGTGTACATGAGGAGGAGGTTGGACTGGGCCATGTTCTGGGGCTGGGGGCTGCTACCTGGTAGCAAGTCCTTTCAGCTCCATCTATCCTTGGAGGAATCACAAACTCATAGTTGGATACACGATCGCCTGTCACCTCAGGTGAGCATTATTGTGTGTTGGGAAACTGAGACCTGGGTCCCTTCAAGCATAGGCCCAGCCAAGGCCTGGCTGAAAACCAAGCCAATATGTGCCCTTGGTCATTCTTTGCTTACAGTATGCTTGTTATTCACCAGTGTCCTAAGGATCAGAGACTCTCCTTCTGATCAGTTGCTATGTTTACATAACACGCATGTGCTCATGCATCTTTTCCCAGAGCCAATATATGTATGCATATATAAACACAGCACTCCTTACTACATAGCTCAGCTCATTGCAAAGTTTGCATTTAAAGCAAAATACTAAAGGTGGAAAGATGTCACTTTGAAAAGAATTCACAACTCAGTTCTAGCAAAGAAATTGTTACCCCACCAGTGAAGACTCAGATAAATTTTTTACTTGGTCTTTTCATTTGGGGAAACACACATCTTGTTTTAAATAAAATAAAAACAATGTTGAAAACTGTTTGAACCTTAAACATAGAAGTCGGCTAGTTTACATACCTACCTAAGAGGACATGGAACTGACCATGGACCTGTATATTTCAGGGACTAAAGGAAATTAGGCCTGGCCTAAAATATATCAAACCTTTTGTAAGAAAGAATTTCAATAAAGTGAAAAACATGTCACCAATATCTTCTCCATCATGTTTTTTTTTTTTTTCTCATGAAAACCCAGGGAGTATGGGGAGGGCTCTGAGGTTGATAGCCTGATCATTTTCCAGCAGGGCTTGGTAACAAGGGCTGTCTATGAAAAGCTGCTTGACTACTTCTGGAAGACAGAAGGATCTGGACCAAGAGCCTGATGGAACATGTCCTAGTCTGTTTTCTATTGCTATAACAGAACACCCGAGACTGGGGAATTTATAAAAGAAAAGAGATTAATTTGGGATCACAGTTCTAGAGACTGGGAACTCTAAAATTAGACAGTCACACTTGGTGAAAGACTTGAACTGCCTCCGCTCAGGGGTGAGCAGGTGCATGCAAAAGACAAAACACGAGAAATGGACTTGCTCTATAACAAACCAGTCTGGCAGTCACTACGCCAGTCCTATAAGGGAGAGAACTTGTGGGAGAAAGGCATCCATCCATCCATGAGGATTCTGACCCTGTGACCCAAACTCTGCCAATGCTGCACTTTGAGGAATTGAAGTTCCAACATCGAACTTTAGGGGAACACAGGCAAACCTCGGCAGACTTGATGTCTGCAGCCTTGTTTGGGAATCCAAAGGAAACAGGTCTCAAGCAGAACATCACAAGTGATTGCTGGAGAGAACTGCTTTTGAATTCAATAAAAAGAAGACCACCTGCCCACCGGCATTTCCTCCCATCTCCAGAGCTCTCAATGGGGAGAGCTGCATTTTCCATCAGAAGGTCATAGAGAGTTAGGCCACGTGTGTGGAAGACTCTGGTCACTGTGTCGCCCTGGCCACAGGCTCGGAGCTGACACCTCTGGGAAAACCTCACATTAAGTGTGCTATGGGCCACGACAACTTGCTGAGCTGGCAGAAAGGCTGATTGTTCTAGAAATCCACACAAGAGGTGCCCCCACCAAAAGCCTGGCAGTGCAGCCCTCCGTGTGATTCTGGTTCTGTGCACAGCCCATGACGGAGGGCAGCAGTCCTCTTTTCCTCCCTCTCTGTTGTCTAGAAGGCACCATGATGGCCGTCACGATCTGTGACCATGAGACCTTGCTCTGCATCCCCCGAACCATCACTAAACACAGCCACTTCGTGGACGAGGTTTGACGTGAGGAGTGACAACTTTCTTAACCACAGGTACCAACGCTAGTTTCTTCAGTGACTTTGATGACAAAAAGATCCGTTACTCTAACATTTCTGTAAAGGCTGGGTGCGTAAATCACCCACTCCTGTCCTTAGAGTGGCCTTCCCCCACCTTCCATGGACAACCCCTCCCCAGGCCTCCTGCTCCCCTCCTGCCTCCACCTCTTGGAGCTGAGGGAGGCTCTGCCTGACTGAGCCTGGCTCCTCTCCCCTCTGTACCCCTCTGGACAAGGTGATGGAGCTTTCAGGAAAGACTCTCCACTCTGACTGGAGGCTGTGCAGGCTCTGGTGACAGTTCTTCTTAGAAGTTATGCTTCCCAGCCCCATGGGGTTCACACACGAGCAATGGATATTGAGCCCAAGACTGAAGGGGACCCCCAGGCACCTTTGTGGAACTTCTTCTGTGCCATTCCCTTCTTGCAGGTCCTGAGAGATTGGGCAAATCATGGTGCCCTTGCCTCTCCCCTCGCTCGTCTGCCTCCTCACTCGGTGGTTTGCTGGACCTGGGCCCCTCCCAGTGAGACAGAAAACCCAGACCAAGGTGGGGCTCCCCTCACTCGTCCCCCTTTTCTCAGGGACCACAGTCTTCTGCAACATGTTGTCCGATGTCTGAAACGATAGGTTTCAAGTAGTCCGTACAATTTGCAATTTCCTGGTTATGGAGAGGGGGAGTAATTCTGGGAAATTCTCTCTCAGGGCCAGAAGTCGAGGTCCTCCCAGTGGCTATTTTCTGGGCCAGGAGAATCATAAGGGAACTCGCTTTGTTGTTCAAATATAACACAAGGATTTGGCAGAAACTAGCTCTGGAATGAGTCCCCAGGTGGGAAGAGGTGACAGAACAGAACAAGCAGAGGCTTCCCGCAACATTCTCTCCTGGTCCCCGTCACAGTGTCCCCCAAGCCCGCGCCCCAGATTCCCTTCAAAGGTCAGCCCCGAGACTCTTGGTTGGCTCTCCTTAGCACTGGCAGAGTTAAGCTATGGGTGAGCAATGAGGGAATAACTTGAGAAAAACACAAACAGGCTTAAAACAGAAAAATGTTCAAAATAGAAGTCTCAGACTATTCAATAACTACGTCTATTGTGGCCCCAAAGAGTTGGGAACACTTTCCTGGCCCCTTGCCCAGCTCACTGGCCTCTCGGCTCCTGCTTATGTCCACACATTGATGCTTTGTCACTTCCCATCCTGTGTTCTCCTCTGCAAATAGAAGGCAGCATGTTCCCCATCACCACGTGGCCCCACTCCCTGAGACCTGGCCCTGGCTCCAAGGGACGGACCTCATGGTTGTGCAATGGGCAGAGCCAGGTCTGTTTTCGGGGATACAGTGAAACGACTTTCTCTCTGGTGGAACCCACAGGAACTGCGTGGACAAAGCTCTCGCCCTTGGTTCATTTGTATGTTCACCTAATCCATATTTATTGAGTGTCTACCATGGACAAGGCCCTGTCCTATGTCCAGGAGATACAGGGTAGGGCGAGCGCTTCGTCCCTGTCCTCATGAAGGTTACACTCTAGCTCTTCACCTTTCCACAGGTTTTTGTGCCACATTAGCCCCCCAAGAGCAATACTATCCAAGAGCAGGACGTCCACAGGTGAAGGCAACGGTGGTTGCTTGCCAAGCCACTTACGCAAAACAAAGAGCTAACCGTATTTTAAAAATTAAAAAATGGCATCTTGATTGCTAATGAGTTAGCAATAGCACACGTGGCTCTGTTTACATGAATAAACAACAACAGGGGATGCAAATGGTTCAAGAGTGAGAATGTAATCCCATCCTCCATAGTAGTAGTAGATGAGCAGGGACGGAAGACAGAAGCCATGGTCAGCACTCCTTGACTACTTGTCATGGGAAGCTCCCGAGGCTCAACACAACCATCTCCCTGAATCCTTATACCCACTGGCTCTGTCCTAACCATCCCAGATCTCCACAGGAGGAAACTCAGGTATTGAGAGGATCATGCAGGAATTGGAGAAGTAGAACCTGAATCCAGGAAATCATAAGCATTACTATTATATTAGTTTTGTAACCTAGCAACAAGAAAACTCGACTCTAAAGAGGACAGAAGCAAAATCATAGACCAACTGTGTTAATAGAATAGAATAGAATAGCCCTGAGTCCTGTTCATGTGCCCACAGAGATAAACAGCTCTACATTCAATTAATTGCATCCAAATGACCCCAGTGCAGCACCTATTGAGAGTGAGCCCCCAGCAACCCAGGCAGAGAGATCGCAGGCTTCCTGTGATTCCCAATAGACTCTGAAAAGAAGAGGAATTTCCTCCTCCCTGGCCAGTCCCAGAGGATCTGGCTTTGTAAAATTTTGAAGGAGTCAAGGAAAGAAAGGGTTGGTGGATTGGATTTCAAACCAAACCATTTGGGCTTATAATTTCTTCCCTCTCTAAAATATTTGAACTACTTATTTATTTGCTTTCAAATCACAGATTGGACTGAGGAGGAAATTTTGTTGACAAGGAGGGACATATAACTCGATGCAAGGAATGTCAGAAGCCTCACCAGGCATGTTACGGCAAATGGAATCATCTTTCCTGAATCAGAATTAGGAGCCATGTACTATTTTACAGTGACTGTATTTCCCGAGTCATCTAGTTACAGTCAGACAAATGCCATGATTCTGCCGTGTGCTTCTGAGGTGTAGTTATGAACGAACTTGGAAAAGGTCAGTGCTCTGAGGTTCTTCTTGGGTGGCTTAGTATTGGTCAGGAGGGAGCAAAAGGCAGGCAGGTATTTCTCATTGACCCAGGTGGGGTGTGCCAGAGCGAGTTGGTTCAGCCTGGTCTATGAGGTTGAGGTAACTGACAGGAGGAAAGTCAGGGGAGGAACTGGGTTGGTGAGCAATCTGGAGACTTCTACAAGGATTCGGAGTTTTGAGTTGGGACCCAGAAACTTCAGATTCTATAATATAAACAAACCCAGAGAAAGGCAATTAGATGGTGTGAACTCTCTCCTACTGTCAACTTCTTATCTGAAATTCCAGGTACTAGTGTCCTCTGATGGCAAGATTCCTCTGCCTGTGGCAAAGAAATTTTGAGGATGCCATTCTGGGGGTTGTTTCATGCACTGGATTGATCCATCCCCCTTGGAGGCTGTGCCTTTGTTCAGGGCCATCTCTCGTCAAGTGGCGAGGGCTACTGCCTGAGCACCAGCCTTGGTTGGAATGGCTTTAGCTGTCAATAGAAAGTCTAGGACCATTCATTTCCTACTCATCTCAGAAAATTAAAATCAGAGTTTTTATTAAAATTTACACATAATGACATTCACTTATTTTACTAAAATCATGACCCTAATCAATCAGATTTAGTGAAATACCCAGCTAGGTACCTCCTCCTGCAAATGTTGTGATGCCCAAACTCTAACTTTGTGCAAGGGCTGGATCAGATCGTGACATGATCATTCCTTGCTTCTTTTAGAAGCCAAAGTTGTGTTCTGGGGCATCAGCCCAGCCTGGCACCCAAAGTCCCTTGCCACTTCCCAGGGACCATCCATTATGAAGTGATTATATTTCAGCCCCAACCACATCCTGAAACTCAACTTTGCAGTACTGCCTGACATTGAAATGGCGCTGGGGTTCTGGGGACTCCCTGGTGGCTCTGCACATAGAGAGCACTAGAGGGAGAGTGTGAGGCTCCATCCTGTCCTGCTGTCCACTGCTACAGGAAGGAGGCTCTTCCTCCTTGACCCTTTCCCGATTGCTGGAGGTTTCTGTAAACATGGCCCCAGCAAGAAGTCCTCCTCCTGACAGCCGAGGTTCCTTCCTGTAGCCTCAGCCGGATCCAGGCTGCGGGTTTCCCCACACTTTAGAACCCGCCCCAGACACAGCGTGGGATAGAAGGCGGAGCTGCAGCTCTGCAGACCCCCCACCTTTTCTCCCCGAGTCGTCCTGGTACCCTTGCACGAGGTTGTCTTTGCCACCATCATGGTATTCACTTACCCTTCTGCACTTTCAATTAACCAGATAATGATTCTTTCCACTGCATTTCCTCTCAAATAACTGGTGCTACACAGTGAAATGTATGAAGTAATTGCTGGCACTCCCCCCTTCAGAAATAGTCACCGAATGCCACCATTTCTTCTGTGTTTAAACACTCAAACAAAACATTGCTGGGCTGGGGTTGTGGCTCAGTGGTAGAGCGTTCACCTAGCAAGTGTGAGGCACTGGGTTCGATCCTCAGCACCACATATAAATAAATGAATAAAACAAAGCTCCATCAACATCTAAAAAATTTACTAAAAAACATTGTTAATAAACATCAACAAAAACTTTGGCTCTCGCCTTATTTAAAATATGGGACAGAAATTTAGTAAATAACTTGGAAGACACTATACCTATGTCATAAGCCCTAAAACAGTTTTGTAGGTTAGTTTTCCTACGAAAGTGACCCAGAGTCTACAGAACCCAACTCAGATGAGCATCCACAGCCTGAGGTTGGTGTGATGCTCAATGAGCCCCTCATGGTCAGAAGGGGGAACACTGTGGTAGTGCTGGAGATACAAGTCGCAAAAGACGCCCTCTGTTCCAACCAGTCAAGTCTGAGACGACTGCCGAAGAGGCTCACGGGATTGTGGGCAAGCTGCCTACTATGGCTCTGGAGGATCCAGCGGGAGACCAGGGTCACATGGCAAATGAGATTGCTCCAAAACACTGATAAAGAAAAAACCAGAAAGGCCTCCAGGGGGCTTAGCATGTGTGAGGTCCTGGGTTCAAATCCCAGAACAAGAGAGGAAGGAAGGAGAGAAAGGAAGGAGGGAAGGAAGGAAGGAAGGAAGGAAGGAAGGAAGGAAGGAAGGAAGGAGCCAGAGATGGGGAAACATTACAGAGAGGGGAACAAAGATAAAAACAACAGCAAATGTCTCTTTAAATCACTCAAAGGAAAAAAAGGACGTTGCCAACCTAGAATTCTTAGCCCAGTGAATATATCTTTCAAGCACAAAGGTGAAATGCTGATTATTTCCAGA
Source organism: Marmota marmota marmota (assembly GCF_001458135.2). Classification (NCBI taxonomy): domain Eukaryota; kingdom Metazoa; phylum Chordata; class Mammalia; order Rodentia; family Sciuridae; genus Marmota; species Marmota marmota. Next base: position 2,936,294 of record NW_025999944.1, read on the forward strand.
TATACAACAGTGGAAAGGATTTGCCAGCATATCTGAGCTGCCGGAAATGTTACAGGAAGTCCTTCATGCCAAAGCGCCATGATAGGAGACGGGAACATGTAGCCACCCAAAGACCAGCATCCTACAGATGTCACCACACGGGTAAATATAACCAATATCTTTCTTGATGCTTAAGTTTCTGGAAAAAATAATGAATTGCTCAAAACAAATAACAACAACAACAACAATGTCTTGTCCTGGAAAGAACAAGGAACAACTGGAACTTTCGTGCCCTGCTAGTGGGGATGTAAAATGATACAACCACTCTGGAAAACAATTTGGCAGTTTCTTAAAGGCTGCAACACGTACCTACCACAAGACCCTGCCATTTCACTGATAGGCATTTGCCCAGGAGAAATGAAAGCACATGTTCACACAAAGACTTATACACGAATGTTCCAAGTAGCTTTGTCTGACAAGAACTGGAACAACTGAAATGTCCACCAGCAGATGAGTGGCTAGACAAATGTTGGAGCCATACGATGGACAGAACTGTGGGTGAACAAAGCTGAAATCCTGAACTTTAAAAGGCTGGGGATGTAACTCAGTGGTAGAGCACTTGCCCAGCAGGTGCGAAGCCCTGGGTTCAACCTCAGCCCGCGCACACACACACACACACACGCGCACACACACTTTGAGATAGAAAAAGATGATATTAACAGATCTGAAGCAAAACTAATCAAGAAGAAAAAAAGAAAAGATACAAACAAAAAACTATTGGCATGTAAATGAGGACAGAGTAGAGAGGCAGCAGAGAATAAAATGAAAATAGAGAATATTATTAACAGCTTTATGCCTGAAGTATTCTCCTGGAAAATTAGATGGAGCTGCAAAAAAAATGTTTTTAAATAACAAAACAGAATCAAGATTTAAAAACTTCAATAGTGCAATAACATTTAAGGAAATAGAATCTGTGGTTGAAAATATTCCCACAGGGCTGGGGATGTGGCTCAAGCGGTATTGCGCTCGCCTGGCATGCGTGTGGCCCGGGTTCGATCCTCAGCACCACATACAAACAAAGATGTTGTGTCTGCCAAAAACTAAAAAATAAATATTAAAATTCTCAAAAAAAAGAAAATATTCCCACAAAGAAAACACCAGGCTCAGATGATTAAAAGGTAAACCTTACAGATATCCAAAGAACAGAGAATCTGAATCTTATACGGATAGTTCCAAACACTAAGAAAGAGAAAACACTCCATCCAATTCATTTCATGAAACTTGAATCACTTTCATAACAAAACAAGAGAGAAACATAAGAAAAGGGAAAGATGATAGGCGAATCTCATCCACCAACAGAGAACCGAAACCGTAAACATCATATTAACAAATAGAATCCAGCAAAAATGGTTGGGTGTGGTGGTACACGCCTGTAATCCCAGAAGCTCAGGAGGCTGAGGCGAGAGGATCATGAGTTCAAAGCCAGCCTCAGCAAAAGTGAGGCCCTAAGCAACTCAGTGAGACCCTGTCTCTAAATAAAATACAAAATAGGATTGGGATGTGACTCAGTGGTTGAGTGCCCCTAAGTTCAATCCCAGTAACGGCCCCCCCCCCCGCCTAAAAAACAATCCAGAAAAAAAAAAAATCACACATTGTGCCAAGTTGGATTTATTCTAGGAATACAAACTTGATTAGAAAATCTGTTAATGTAATTCAACCTATTAACATATTAAAGGAGAAAAAGTTATCTAAGTAGATGTAGAAAAGTCAATATTCATCAAAATAAAAACCCTTTGTTAACTCACATGAGATGGGAACCTCTCATAAAGGTGTCTATGAACAATTTAGTCAGAAGCAGACTCAAATGCACATATTACTAATATAAAGATTATAATAAATGAGATAACAACGCCAGTGGTCTGTGCTGCCTTTCAGCAATGTGCCGGAGATCTTGAGATGCACAGTAAGAAAAGAAAAGGAAAAAAACTATGAGGACTGGAAAGGAACAAAACTAAGTGTCTGCAGGTGATGTGGTGTAGGCAGCCCAGGATAATCAGTGGACAAACACCACGGAACAACGAGCGCTCAATATGTGAATGGGTGACCCAGATGTGAACACACACACCTCCTCACTTTTAGACAGGCTCTGAACTCAGAAGTTTAAAAACAAAGAAAAAATATATCTATGTGCTAATCTTTACACCTCTTAAAAGTATGAATAGCAGCAAAATACTCCCATTGAAATAGTCAAACAGATGAACTCATCACCAAGGTCCTGTCTTGGGGTCCACGAAGCCCTTGGCCACTGGGTCCCAGGCCACCTCTCCAGCCCCATCTCGTCCCGCTGCCCACTCCCAGCTCCTCCCTCCGTCCCACCGGACATCTTAACACGTCTGCTGTTTTCTGCATGGACTTCTTCCCTCTGCTGCCCCACTCCTGCCCCTCACCATGTCCTTTGATCTCAGCCTAAACATCACTGCTCCCTGAGGGAGCCTTGCCTGATCCCCACATGAGGGGACGTCCCTCGTTACCAGCTGCCACGGTACCCTGACACCTCCCCTTCTATACTATCCCTCCTTTATGTCTGATTTCCTTGGTAAACTGTCAGCCCCATGAGGGCAGGAGCTGGACCTTCTTCTCCACTGTCACCAGCACCTAATAAAGGGCCTGATAAACGTAGTTCTGTGGTCTGAATGTTTGTCTTCCTCCAAATTCTTAAGTTGAAAGAAAACCTAACCCCCTGACCCAGGTGATGGTGTGAGGAGGTGGGGCCTTGGGAGGTGATGAGGTCAGGGGTGGAACCCACATGAATTGGGTTAAAGTCCTTGTAAAAGATCCCCAAGGAGAGCTCCTTTGCCCCTTCTGCATATCCACAGGGAGAAGATGGCTTTTTATGAGCCAGGAAGCCGACCCACACAGACACCAACCTGTTGGAGCCTTGTCTTGGACTTTCCAGCCTCCCCAACTGTGAGACATAAACTTCTGTTGTTTATAAAGTACCAGTCCATGATGGTTTGTTATAGCAGCCCAAATGGACAGAGGTACGAGGTATTTAATATGTGACAAAATAAGATGGGACAGGGGGTGGAAAAATCCTTTCCTCTCTGCACTAGAGAGTGGAAAGAGGACTTACATGGTGGTGGAGTGAGGGGAATGGGGGTGTGACTTTGCTTTCTGAGGAACCATCTCCATCCGTGGTGGAATATCATTTTTTTTTTTTTGGACTAGGGATTGAACTCAGGGGCACCTGGCCACTGAGGCACATCCCCAGCCCTATTTTGTTTTTTATTTCTTTTAAAGTCCATTTTGCCCAAAGGCAGTTTCCCAACCACAGAAGGAATGGGATCTTTCTTGGAAATCACAATATCTAATCAGTTATTACTGGTGAACTGCACTGCTGGGAAGAAATATTGATAAAAAATGCCAAGTCCCCAAACAGAACCTCTCACCTTGGCGTCTCGCGGTGCAGACTTAGTTACGCTGTGGAGGCCATTCGGTGAAATAGATAGAAAGATTGTGGAATGCTAAGAGGAACATTCCTTTGGCCAATTAGATTTAGTAGTTTATTTGAACAAGCAAAACAAAACAAAAGGAAGCAAAACAAAGTAAAGCAAAAAAAAAAAAAAAGGTCTAGAGAATCAGGCAGCCTCCAACCCAGAGCAGGTTGTGAGAACTCCAACCCACAGCGTGATCTGACAGTTATGGAAAGTGGAAGTGGGGTACAGAGACAACTTAACTGGCTACAGCTTAATTAGTTAATTGTTTCCAGGGCCTCCTGCTTTAATTAAAGCTCAGCTACTGTGATTAAATTCCAAATTGGTTTGGTCTGTTGGTTAGCGCAGGAGCCTAGTTCAAATAGACGGCACCTACAAAACTTTATTTAACCAGAATATGGGATTAGGAGACCTGGATTCAAGGCTAATTCTAGAACATCCCGGAGAAACCTCTGGCTTCAGGCTCATTGTTGTTATAAGTGGGTGCATCCTTACACCTCGTGTTATGAGGATTTAAAAAAAAAAAAAAAAGTTAAATTGAAAGTGGTTTTTACAAACTCGAAAGTGTTATAAAAATGATGTAATTTGTAGAATAACAGGAGATTTTGGCCTTTGGTTTATTGGGGAGGGAGTAATTATAATTTAACATGGTAAGGAGTTGATGGATGATAAAATGCCATGTAAATGCCTTAACAAACACATTCCAGGACCAGAATAAATTACACTGCATTAGCTTACCATGTCAGAGTGGTCTGTGAACCAAGATTTGCCTAAATTTGCAAAGAAACATGGGATTTGGAGTTTTAAAAATCATTCCACGATTTGTCTGCTCATGGACCCTTGGTTCCGGCACTTTTAGAAGGGTAGGCGCTGAAGTGTGTGTGGTGTGGGAAACGCAAACACCCCTCTTGGCCCATTTCCCTGTCCTTGTACTGGGTATCAGGCCAAGAGCTAAAGGGAACTTCCAGGGCAGGAAGCAGGCAGGGGAGGGGGGCGGAAGGAAAGCGTCCTGGGCTTCACAAGATCACTGTCAGCTCTCTGGTGACACCTGCAGACCAAGGAGAGACAAGTCACAAAATGCCTTAGGCCAATATCAGTGCAATTTCTAAAGCCCCCTGAGGCCCAGGCAGTCACCTGGAGGAGGCCTTCAGATGCAGATTCCCACTGGGGCCCAGATCTGCCCTCTCCAGGAGCTCCAAGTGATGCTTTTGGGCTGCTTGTCCACAGCCACCCCGAAGGGACTTTCAGAGCAGGGACTGTCAGAGGTGGAAATGACGAAGCAGGTCCTCTTACAAATGGAGAGCATGCAAGAGGTTTCTTTCCCTAAGCCTGGTTTTCTTGTCTGTAATATCAAACCATGTGAGCTCAGAAAGTCTTTCAAAGACAGCAGAAAAAGCCACATTTGTCACTTTGGCATGAGGATTATTTTGAGCTGGAAGCAATTTAGAAGAGACAGATACAAGAAAACCTCCCTACCCTCCCTCTGTATGTCTAAAAGTAGAACAAAACCTTGTCCCTCCTCCCCTCTCCATCAGGAAGGATTAAGTCCATCCCCAGAGATGGCTTGAGACCCGTATTAGCCAGGACTAGGCCAGGGGAATCTATGTGCCAATCTCGACTGTCAAGTCTCTACCTACAGTGAGTTCCCCACACCTTTGCCTTCCCACACTTTGCCGCTCATAGAGACTCACAGTCCGATTCCTTTGTTCATCATTTGTCTGAGAATGCATGGCCCGGTACATGTATGACTGAACATGTGGTGTGAGGCTACATCATGTACAACCAGAGAAATGAAAAGTTGTGCTGCAGTTTGTACAATGAATCAAAATGCATTCTGCTGCCATATATACCTAATTAGAATAAATTAATAAATAAATTAAAAATGCATCGTTTACTGTTGAAGAGACTAATAAGCAAGAATTTGCAGATGACATCTTTGGTAGTTACTCTTTCCCTGGTTTTTCTTTCGTGTATACATGAAACATACATTTTAATACACTTGATTTTCTCTTGTCAATCTGTATTTTGTTTAAGGGTCCCAGAAAAGAAGTTACAAGGGTAGAGGGAATATTATGTTTGCCTCCCCTGCACTTCTCAATTCTAATATATGACAATGAGATCGCTTGCCCAGAGCCGGGCTGCTCGACGGAGCGGTGCACTCCTCATCTTTGCCCCTCAAGAGATTAGGCTGATTAGACTGGATGGCAGAGGCCACCAAAGATCAATCTGAGAGCCAAAAGCCATGGATGTAAAAATGGCTGTCTCATACAATGGATATTTTTATCCCTGTCTTTGATATGCTGCTTGGTGGGGAAAGTAACCAGTTTTAGATGCGGTAGAAGATGTTCCTAGTTTCCAAACAAAACTTATATTTTCCAGATGGTAGGAGCCCAATCTAGATTGCCTGGGGAGAGGGAAAGGGGACTCTCGGAGTTAGAAATAACATTAAGTCCTTCTTACTATTATTTCTGGCCACAATAAAAAGAAAAGCAAACACCTCCAAACAGACTGCTCCAGCCAGTCATCTTCCAGGTGACAGTGGTACTTCCAAGCTGACTTTCACGGATCCTCAGGGTATCTGCTTCCCCAGGTCCTGTGGGGAGGGGGGACGGGGTCCTGGGGAATTCATCCTCCTTGTAGCCATGCTAGGGGGGAAACAAATAGGACTATTGGTTTTTGATTCGAGGATGTTTAAAGACAAATTCAACTATATTAGCTATAATTGGTCCAAGCTTTGGAATGAATTACCTTCAAAAAATAGCTGATGCCACACTTTATAATCCAGGGATTTGGAACAGATCACCCCCAAACCACAATTAATTGGCAGAATATGGAAAATAAGCACTGACTCATGGAAGTCATTAACACAGCCATTTAAAGGAATGGTTAAGCTATATGAACTTAGAGACGCAGAATCGACTCTCGTGTATGCAATCTGGCGCGAGGTAGTGGAAAATTCCCCGAACCGGGAAGCAGAAGATAAGAGCTTTGCCCCTGAATCTTCCCCTTACTGGATGTGTGTCCTACGTCTCTCCAGGATTCAACTTTTTACATCCGTGAGGTGAAGGATGATCTCCCCGTTCCCTTCCAGGCTCAGGATTTTATTACCTCAAAATGAGGAGAGCCCAAAGTAAAATTTACAACTTCTACAGAAGAAGAATGTCCTAGCAAGACCCCCCGTGGACTCCGGGGTGGAAGGCAGCGCTCTCTGTTCTGTTCTGGTGGGTCCCGGGGAGCTGCAGACGGCAAGCTGCTTGTCATCTGGGGCCTTGGTCACACTCAGGGTTTCTCCTCCGCAGGCAGAGCGTGTACACAGCAGGACCCTGGGCTTGTTGAGTGGAGGAGGGCCTGAAAAGAGTCATCTTAATTTAGAAATCCGCAGGTTCAGGCAAAGCTTCAGTGCAGTTTCCTTCCCTGTACGTGCAATGACAGTCCTGTTTCCTCTTTAAGTCCAAATTCCAAACGAGACAACTGCTGACTCCGTTTCCTGACTCCCAGCCCCCACCCCCAGCATGTCCGGATCCATCTACCCATTTAGGGCCACTGACAAAGTCACAAGCTTACTGATGACCTCCGTGTTGGTAAACCAAGCAGCTCTCTTATGGGACCTCTCACCAGTTACAGTTTTCTCTCTTAAAATCTCTTAAAGCTTAACCCTGCTGTCTGCCTTCTGTTTGGGGCATGCTCCTGGGGCTTGGTGCCCTCCCCCTCTTTGGGTTTCCCTCTGCCTCCCAGGATTGCTTGTCCCCAGCACCCTTCCCAGGCTCACCATTCCCCCTGGAGTGCTGGAGCGCCACAAGATCCAGCCCCAGACTGAACCCAGGGCCTTCCTTGTGCATGCGAGGTAAGCACTCTGCCAACTGAGCTATGTCCCATCCCCATTAACAATTAGGCAGATGCTTCAGCAAAGAAGATCTGCCTGTCAAGTAGGTGCATGAAAAGATGCTCAACAGTGTCAAAGCCGCACCACTCACCTACCCCAATGACCAAAATTTAATAAACAACAGCAAAACCTGAAAACCCAACAACATATATTAGAAGTGAAGATGCAGGGCAACTGAACCTCATACCTGCTGGCAGGTGTACAAAGTGACACAGACATTTTGGAAAATAGCTGAATTGTTCTATTTATCATTAACCATAAACTTTGACAAGCCAGCGCCCTGATCTAGGTATTTATGCTAAAGGTGTGAAAACCTGTATTCATATTAAAAGCCTGTATGTGGCCGGATGCAGTGGTGCACACCTGTAATCCCAGTGATTTGGGAGGCTGAGGAAAGAGAATCACAAATTCAAGGCCTGCCCCGGAGACTTAGCAAGACCCTGTCTCAAAATAAAAAATAAAACAGGGTTGGTAGATTACCAGTGGTAGATTACTCCTGGATCATACACGGTACTGTTTTTTTTGTTGTTTTGTTTTGTTTTTAAAAAGGCTACATGTAGAACTTTACAGCAGCATTATTCATCAATACTGAAAAGTGGAAGCAACCCAAGTGTCCTTGAGCGGCTGAGTGGCACACCCCAGGTGATGTCACATTACTCAGTAACAGTCAGAAAGGGCCCACAGCACAGATGGCTCTCAGATGCACTCTGCTAAGTGAAAGAAGCAAGATCCTGAAGATTATATGCCATATGTTTTCACTTATAGAACATTCCTGAAAAGGTGAAAATATAGAGGCTGAGACTGCCGCAGTGATTGACAGTTTTAGGAATAAGGGGAAGATGTGACTACAGAGGAATTTGGGGCGAGATGAAATTATGATGTGTCCCCATTGTCGTGATGGTTACGAGAATCTATGCATTTGCCAAAATTCCTGAACTTTACTATATGTGAATTTTAAAAATGTAAGTACAATATGTCCCAAACCAAGTCTGGAACCCCGTCCCTCCTCCAGGACACGCTGTGCTGCATCCTCCTCCAGCTCAACAGGGCTGGGCTCTGTGGCAGCTGGGCACAGGTGGGGTGCCAAGAGTCCCTGCTGCCACTCCACCCGCAGTCACTCCCTCCCTGGACTCTCTGCTTCACATAGACCTTCTCAGCCCTCGCCTTTTAGATGCAACTAATCTCCCCATTCTGCTCTTGCCTGCCGCCAATCAGTGTTCCAAAGAGCAGCCCGAACAAACTTTTAAAAAGTGCTCACTTGGTCACTGTCCCCTTGCTGACAACGTTCAGGGGACCTCCCACGGGTCTTCAGAAGAAATTCACAATCTTCACCTGCCGCAGTCTGGCTGGGCACAAAATCACGAGCCACTCAAGCAGGAACAAACTTTATTTTTGAAACTGCCGCCAATGCCCCGGAGGCTCCCGGGAAAATCGCCGACAGACCCACGCGGCGTTCTCCCGGACACCAACAGGAAGTCCCTCCTCCGGAACTCCCTCCTACCGCACTTCCCCAACCAATGGGAACTCTCCAGGAGTCCCGTAGCAGGCTGAGGGGGGAAAGCAGGGGTCTAATATCCATATGAATGCAGATCTTAACATAATCATACCATCTCAATGGCTGGCTGGCGTCACCTTTCAACCAAAAATGCCCTGCATCATACTACCTGGCTGTGGCTCTTAGCACTCACCATCTGGTCGGGCTCCCGTGCTCTCCAGCTTCTCCCTCGCCCACCGCCAGGGCCCCTGCACTCTAGCAGGCTGCCCGTGGCTTCCTCAGAAGCATCACCTGGGCTCCATCGCCCTCAGGGGCTCTGCCATGCTCCTCTCTTGGCACAGCCATGGCTCCCCCTACCACCTGTCCTACTAACCACCACTCGTATTTACAAGATTGCTCAAATGTTCCCTCTTGAAGACTTCCAGGGTTCCCCCAGACTCAGGTGGTGCCGCAGTCCAGCTGCGGCAAAATAGCTGGGGGTGACGAACAACTTGTGTACGTTGATACAGCAGGAGTGGGAGCCCTTTATTGCAGGACAGGAGCAGTATTTATACATTCCACACAGCTTATCTAATTAGCATAAACTAGATACATCAGTCAACCAATCAGGAATCTCTACACCTAATGGCTCGGTTTTGTTACTTCTCAAACCACTCCCTCTGACATTTTGCCAGGCACCATCCAGACTTGTTTACGAACTTTAACATTCCCCTGGCAAAATGCCAGGTGTTATTTTGACTTGTTTACAGACTCTAACAAGGTGGTATTATGGTTTGGATCTTGAATGCCCCACAAAGGCCTATAGCTGGGAGTGGTGGTGTGTACCTGTAATTGCAGTGACTCAGGTGGTTGAGACAGGAGGATGGCAAATTGGAGGCCAGCCTCAGCAACTTAAAGGAGGCCATAAGCAATTTAGTGAGATCCTATCTCACTGTAAAAAAGGGTCCAGGAGGGGGCTCAGTGATAAAAGTGCCTGTGGGCTAGATTCCCCAGTACTGGGAAAAACAAAAACATGGTAAATAAAGACTTGGTTTGCCCATGTCTGGGAAGAGGTGGGGGAACCTTTGGGGGAGGCCTAGGAAGTTAGGTCATTCGGGTTGTGCCCTTGAAGGGAGTCCTGGGACTCTGGCCCCTTCCTTTGTCTCTTCACTTCCTGGCCACCACAATGTGAGCTGCTCTGTTCTGCTCCTGCCTTGATGTTCTGTCTCACCACAGACCCAAATCCAACAGAGCCAACTGACCATGGGTTGAAACCTCTGAAACTGTAAGCCAAAATAAACCTTTTCTTCTTTTAAGTTGGTTTTCTCAGGTATTCTGTCACAGTAGCACAAGCTGACTAACTTAGGCATGAAAATTTTTTTTAAGGTTTTCATGTTATATTGGAATTGATCTTCAGGGCACTTATACCAATTGTAACAAGAATGAAAATTTTCTGTCTTCCTTGGCTGTGCTTCTCAAATGGTGGTCTCTGGACTAAGAGCATCATTGTCTCCTAGGAACTTCTTAGAAAATGTGCTTTTTCAGATCCCAACTCAGACTTCCTGAATCAGAAACTCTGGGGAGAGGGTCCTGAAGTCTTCCTTTCAACAAGCTCCCTAGGTTTCAGAATCATGGACTGATTGCTCCATGTCCATGAGTAACCCCAAGAACTGGTTGTACACATGTCTGATTAATCACGAATAATGATTCAATAACCACACTTCCTGAGCCAGCCAACCACTGCCAGCCGATTGGTGATCAACCATCACCAATAATAAAAATAGACCCCTCATTTGCATAGGGTGACCTGATCTAAGGTGGTTTTTCTAAGTTTGGTCTTCATAAATGCCCTGTAAGGTAGCTCCAACAGTTATTGCTCTCTCCGTTGTGTAGACAAATTAACTGAGGCACGTGAAGTTTAGAAAACTTGCTTAAAATCACACAGTGGCTAAATGACAAAGTTATAATAAAAGCTTTCTGACTTCTAGCCTAATATTCTATTCCGCTTACCAGGCTGTCAATGTATATAAGCAATCGTTACCATCAAAGTGAGCTTCATGGATATTATAATCGCCCGTGCAATAAAGATAATTCAGAAATGGCCCTTCCTCTTAGAGGAGACACAAAGCTGCCTCACTTCCTAGTTCACTCCAGCTTTCTGCCCTTCATGCTCGTGAGGGGTAGCCTTGTCCCTTGATGCAGGAACATTTGTCTGACCTACCCTATGCCATCATCTTGCCATCTATCCATTTCTACCTTCCTCAGCAGAGGCAGAGAGAGTCTGCGTCAGTCCCAGAGGCTGAGTGCTCAGCCAGCGGCAGCCTGACCAGCTCAGAAAACAGTCTCTACTTTTTCGAAAGGCCTTATCTCAAACCTAATGTGTTTTTTGGTGTGTGTGTCACTTGTGGTATATGGCATTGCACATTTCAACTACAAAAATGGAAAAATTCAACGCAATCACCAAGAAGTTTCAAAAGTGCTAAAAAAGAATTAGGAATTTTGAGAATTAATGGGCATAATGGCACATGCCTGTAATCCCAGTGACTCAGGAGGCTGAGGCAGGAGGATGGCAAGTTCAAGGCTAGCCTCAGCCAATTAGCAAGGCCCTAAGAAATCTAGTGAGATCCTGACTCAAAATAAAATGGGCTGTGGATGTGGCTCAGTGGTTAAGCACATGTGGGTTTAATCCCCAATACCAAAAAGAAAAAGAATTGAGAGAACAGAAGATGTCAAAGTAAACAAAAGTATATCTCTGGGTAAGAGTTTGAAAACTGGCTTGATTAATCCATAGTACCAAAGACTCACAAAACAGAATGTGTAGTATATAAAAATGTAATTTATATAAAAAATAAAAATGTAAAAATTCACATTTACATGTAACTCTAGTTGGCAAATAGAACCTAAGGTGAAGGGCAAACATAGCAATCCGGGAGAGATGACGGTGGCATGGAAGTAGTAGGTGGCATTATAAGTGCACAATGAAGGCTGAATTCCAGATATATCAGGGCAGGAAAATTGCCATGAGTTGGTCGGAGGTGGGAGGCAGAAAGGCTTCCGGAAGCATGAACAAAAAGCATCAGAGCAGGAGGGTTCTTTGGATGTGGCCCGTAACAGGAGGGGGAGGGAAACGGGCTCATTCCAATGTGTGCTGAAGCTGAGTGCTCCTGAGACGTCCAGGTAGAGGAGTCAGGAAGACAATCCAATGTTCAAGTCCTGCTAGCCTCAGTACAAAGGTAGAAGTTGTCACCTGCCATGTATCAGCTGAGATTAAGGCCACGGGGAAAGATAAGGCAGCCTTGGGAAATAGTACAGAGTGAAAAAATAAAATTATCTGAGACCTAAAGGCAAATATTTGACTTGACATAACATTTTAGCTGTGTTGAAAAATCTGTCTATAGCCCCAGCTTCTCAGAAGGCTGAGTGGGGATGATTGCTTGAGCCCTTAAATTTGAGACATGCCTTAGCAACACAGAGAGACCCTGTCTTTAAAAATCTAAATATTTTTTTAAAAATGGTTTGAATCGAAGAGTATAAAAAACTGTATATAGATCATTACCTTTTTGTTGGTATTGGGGATTGAACCCAGGAGTACCACACAGCCACATCCCCAGTCCTTTTTTATATTTTATTTAGTTGCTTAGGGCCTTGCTAAGTTGCTGAGGCTGGCGTTGAACTCACGGTCCTCCTGCCTCAGCCTCCCAAGCTGTTGGGATTACAGGCGTGAGCCACGGCACCAGGCTCAGCTAATTACAACAAACTGTAAAGATATGTTTTATGAATAACACCTTGGTAGCAACATTGGAAATACTTTTGATAACAGAGAAGTGAAAAACTTTTAGGATGACTGAAAAACCTTGTCTTAGGATTATTCTCACTATCAAGATAATTTCACTGTTAAAATGTTCCTTTGCCTTCCTCATTATGCCACAGGAAAGAAAGTGAACTAAGAAGCTAGAGAAGAGATAATGTAATCCTCTTGGGGAAAAATTTTCTAGTGGCTTAAATAGGGAGCTGTGGGCTGGGGGTGTAGCTCTATGAGGCCCTGAGGTCAATCCTGAGCACTGAAAAAACTGAATAAAGAACTTAACTTATTATATTAAGGAAATGTGAAAATAAAATCTGTGTTATGAACAAACCACTTTTCACATAAAATTGACCAGAAGTACATCTAAAATTGGCTCCAAGATAGTATTTATAACATTAGAATAATGTATATCAACATATCTCAAAGTTTTGGTAAGTAATCTGTCTATTTAAGCCATTGTTTCCCAAACTTAAAAACAAAATAAAACAAAAACATTAGCCAACCTTTGCCTCTTGGTTGCACTGTTTAACCCGTTTACATTTAATGTAATGATATACATTAAATGCCATTCTGCTGCTGCTTTCCATGGCTTAATCCATTAGTGTTACTGAAACAAAATGCCTGAGACTGTGTAATTTACAAGCAACAGAAATTTACTTCTTACAGTGCTGGAGTCTGGAAAGGCCAAGATCAAGGCACTGGCAGGTCTGGAGCCTGGTGAGGGCTGTTTTTTGCTTCCAAGATGGTGCCCTGCTACTGTGTCCTCTAGATGGAGGAGCACTGCATCCTCATATGGCAGAAGAGATGAAAAGACAAAAAGGGACAAATGCTATGTCCCCAAATGATAGAGGAAATGGAAGATCTGGCCTCGCCCCTGGAGCCCATTTAGAAGTCACTAATCCCACTCATGAAGGTGTAGCCCTTGGAGTTTAGTTGCTTCTTAAAAGGCCCACCTCTTGCTGGGCGTGGTGGCACATGCTCACAATCCCAGTGGCTCAGGAGACTGAGGCAGGAGGATTGCAAGTTCAAAGCCAGCCTCAGCAACTTAGTGAGGCTGCAAGCAACCTAGTGAGACACTGTCTCAAAAAATAAAATAAAATAAAAAGGGATGGGAATATATAGCTCAGTGATTGAACTTACCCTTGAGTTCAATCCCCAGTACAAGAAAATTAAATAAAATAAATTTAAAAATTAAAAGTTCCACCACTTAATACTGTCGACTGGGGATTTTAAGTTTCAACATGAATTTTAAAGGAGACAAAAAATTCAAATCATTGCAGGCCTCATGTATTTTGGCTTTTCTATCCTTCTATTTCTGCCTTCTTTGTTGTTGACTAGATATTTTCTAGTGTATCACATTGATTCCCTTTCTCTCCTTTTGCTCTATTTTAAAAGCAACAGAAATTTAATTTAATTTTTAGTGCTTGCCCTAAGAATTACAAATAACATCTTAATTTATAGCAATCTAGTCTGAATTAATACCAACTAAATTCCCATAATATAAAAATTCTTTGCTCCAGTATGACTCCATTTCTCCCTCCTTTGTGTTACTGCTATCATCATACAGACTACATCCATATACATTATACGCCCATCAGCACAGATTGATAATTATCCTTTTATGCACTTTTCCTTTAGATCAAATAGAAGAAAATAAACTTACTAGCAACAGATCTGTTTATACTGTCTTTTCTTGAGTCTGGCGCCTTAGACCACTCAGCCATTCTGACAGCTTATACTGTCTTTTCTTTTACCCATGCGCTTACCTTTACGGTGCTCTTTATTTCTTCATCACATTCAAGTTACTGTCCAGTGTCTTTTCATTTCAGCTGAAAGATACACTTTGGTATTTCTTGAATGACAGTTTGTTAGTAATGAATTCTGTTTTTGTCTGGGGATTTCTTCTTCATTTTTGAAGGACAGTTTTGATGGATGCAGAATTCGTGTTGAAAGGGTTTTTTTTTTCTTTCAGTATTTTGAATATGGTCTTCTGTGCTTTCTGGCCTTCCAGGTCTCTGATGAGAGGTCATTTGTTGATCTTATTGAGTGTCATTTGCAGGTGACGAGAACTTCTTGGACTGCTCATGAGATTCTCTCTTTGGCTTTATCTTTCAACATGATGTGATTATGGCATGTCTAGGTGTGGATTTCTGAGTTTCTCCTACCTGGGGCTCATCAAGCTATTTGGACGTGTATATTGATACTTTTCATCAAAAAGTTTTCACCCATTATTTCTTCACAATGTTCTTTCTGCTCCTTCCCTCCCCTTTTGGGAATCCCCGTATTACATGTTAGTATGCTTGATGGTGTTCCCTGGTCCACAGGCCTCTCTTTCTTCTCATACTTTTAAAAATATTTTCTGTCTCTTTTTTGACATTCAGTACTTGGTGAGACATTCTGCTTCTACTTTCCTTCAGTTCCTTAAATATAGTTCTCTTTTGAAATAGTTTGAAAATATTCATAATTGCTGATTTAAATTCTTTGTCCAAAGTTCCAATATCTGGCTTTCCTCTGAGATAGCTACTATTAAGCACTATATTTTTTTCTGAGTCTAAGCTATGCTTTCCTGTTTCTTTGTGTGCTTTATATTTTTTTTTGTGGTTGTTGAAAACTAGGCATGTAAATAACATAATGCGGCAATTCTGGGACTCATATCCTTCTCCCACCACTCCATAGGGTTTGTTGTTTGTGTGTGTGTGTGTGTGTGTGTGTTGTAGATGCTAGGTGTTATTGTTACTGTTTTTCTAGTGACTTTTCTGGATGAATTATATAAAATCTGTCGTCAATGTGAGGTCATTGGAGTCTCTGCCTGGTTACCACAGTGGTGAACCAATGCTTGGAGGAAGATTTCCTTCAATCGCTTCACCCCAAAAGTCTTCCAGCTCCTGCTAAAAGGCTCTGTGCATGCTGGGAAGTGCTTGCAACATCCCGGCAGGCAGCGTCCAAGGCCTTACCCTTGGCTTCCTGCTTACCAGAGCCTCAAGGTCTCAAGGTCTGCAGAGGTGAGAAATGGAGGGCCTTCCCAGGGCTTTCCTGGGCATGTTCACAGCTCTGCAGGTGTGTGTGACCTTCTAGAATCCCAGGAATATGCTAGAGCTTTGCAAATCTCCTGAGAGTGTCTTATTCCTCAGCTCCTCCTTCAAAGTTTTTGGGGCAGTTTCTTGTCTGCTCCAGTGGTTAGTTCTACTTCAGCCAGCCGCGGTGTTAAATAATTCCCACTGAGTGCTGTCAAGAAATGCACTGGGGCAAAGGCTGCTTACACGGAGCAAACTCAGTCGGGTCAGACAAAACAAGCCTGAAAGTACAAGTTCCAGGGAATGGCCAGCCGGCCCAGTGATGGCAATACTGAGAAGGGGGCATTTGCTTGTTTTCACCTCCAGTGGTTAGTAGGCTGCTGATTTTCATAGCTAGCGAAATCGTGAGGCTGTTGGTTTTCAAGGCTACCATGGAACAGAGGAGAGGGGAAGGAGAACATGACAAGCTAAAGTGCCACCTACATACAGGTGCTTTCGCTTTTTAAAAAATAAATGCTCCCCCTCATTGTTGCTGGCCCTTGTTTAATTTCTAGACTTCTTTGAAAAATTGATTTGCCAGGAGAGGCAGCACACACCTGTAGTCCCAATGACTCAGGAGGGTGAGGCTGAGGAGGGTTGCAGGTTCGAGGCCAATGTGGGCAACTTAGTAAGATCCTGATTCAAAATATATGAGAAGACTGGGGTTGTAACTCAGTGATAGAGTGCCCCTAGGTTCAATCCCCATGACCCCCAAAATAAAAGAAAAATTGATCTGGGCGATTTCTACCAGTATTCTCATTTATTTTACTGGGAGCAGAGTTTTGGAGGTCCCTGCTACCTCATTCTGGAAACAGTACCCTTCAAACCTCATTTTTAAATCATACGTTCCACAATTGTTTCTTCAAATATTTGCTCTGTTCCCTCTGTCCTCTCCGTCTGGTGCTCCCTCCCTGTATGCTCCTGCTGATGTGCCACTGTCCCATGCTTCTCTGGGACTCTGTTCCTTTACTTCATTTTTTCTTCTCTGTTCTTTGTAGTTTACTTCCTATCAGTCTGTCTTTGAATTTTCTGATTCTTTCTTCTGCCAATTCAACTCTACTGTTCATTCCTGGGAGTGAAATTTTCATTTCAGTTACTGTAACAACATTCAATTCTAGAATTTTCATTTGGTTCTTCCTCTTTAGTCATATTTTTTATTTAATAAAACATTTTCATTATTCCTTTACTTTGTGAGTATGACTTATTTTAGTTCTTTGAACATATTTAGGATAACTGCTTTGTTTGGTGGGTGATACTTGAGATGGAACTCAAGCGTTCAATCTCTACCCCTTTTTAATCTTATTTATTATTTATTTTATTATTTTATTTTATTTTGAGACATGAAATCACAAAATTGCTGAGGCTGGCCCCAAATTTGTGATCCTCCTGCCTCAGCCTCTCCAGTTACGGGAATTACAGGTGTGCATCACCATGGATGGCTATAATGACTGCTTTGACATCTTTCTGAAATCTAACATTTGGATCCTTTAACACAATTTCTCTTGTTTAATATCTTCCCCTCCTCCCCTGTGTATGGAAAAACTTCTTATCTAAAGAAACCTTCCAGTTTCTTTGCATCCCTTGTAATATTTTTGTTGAAAACTGTATGTTTTAAATAACATATTGCAGCAAGTCAGGGTCCTGACACCCCCACCCCAAGCTTGTTATTGTTATTTACTTATTTGTTTACTAACTGATGGGGTTATTTTTAGCAAAGCCTATTTCTCTCTGGGATATGCAGATTCGAGGGCTCCTCAGGGCCTTGTGGCCTTGGGCACATATGCAGTCACCTTGGGCATGAGAGTTACTTATTTGTGCAGGGCTCCCTTTGGCGGTCTCTTTCCCTGATCATACCCATTTGCTGGGCCCCACTAATCCCTGATTATAGCTCTGTGGTTCTCTATAATGCTCTAGGGCATAAACTACTCCTCAGCCTCATCCAACTAAATGAGAGCCCTTTGCAAGGGTAAACCCTGATGCTAGTGTTTGAGACTTGTCCCGGTGACAGAAATGCTCTTTTTAGCTTTCTTTTCCCTGCTGCTCTCTGGTCCACTAAAACCCCAACACTTAGCTTTTTGCTCCCATGAAGCTACCAGACTCCTCTTAATTGCTCACCACCAAAATTGCCACAGTTTTTGAGGCTTTCACATATCATGAATAAAATCAGTTCCTCAGGGAGAGCTTGGGAAGTTCCTGGCCTCTGGCCTCGCCTCTTCTGCTGAAAAACATCACCTAGTCCATCGGTGGCTCTGGAGATGGGGTGAGTAGCCTGCTTCTGAGTGACACCCTCCTTAGGAGCAGGGGGCTGTGCCGCAGTCTGGCTGGGCACAAAATAACTGGGAGGTAAGGAGCCACTTGTAGGTTCAAACAGGAACTACTTTATTGCCCGAACCCCTACGGGAACTCTCTAGAACTCCCTGGAAACTCTGTGAGAACTCAACGGAAACTCAAAAGTAGCGGGCACCCGAGGTAGCGGGAGCCGCCTTATTGCTGGACAGCAGAGGTCTACATACACAACTGAATACACAGCTTGTTTCAATTTAGCATCATCCAGTTACATCAATCAGTCATTATCTTAATAATTATACACAGGTTAACTTAATTATCATCATCCCAATGGCTCGCTGGCGTTACTTCTCAACCACTCCTTCTGGCAAAATGCCAGGCGCCATCCCGACTTGGCTGTGGCTCTCAAGAGGGCTGGGCCTTCTTGGTTTGCCTCTCCCAACATGGAGCCTCTGCCCTAAAGACAATCTGTGGCAACGAGGACTGCAGCCCCTGTATTCTCAGGTGATACACCTGATGTACAACAGCCACCCAGGAATGGGGGTTGGGTGCATGGAAAGAACATCCGACTCTTGGCCACACTCACCTGGGATTGGCCCCTGCAACATGCAGTTGGGGGCCATGAAAAATCTTGATGGCTTGCCCTTCCCAGGAAGGCACCAAAGCCCCCGAGTGGCCATCTGTGTGGAGTGTCTGTCACACATAACTGGGAGTAAGGATGGAGAAGTCCCAGTTCAAATGCCACACTCTCAGTGTTCTAACCAAGTTTTACTAGATTTTCTTGACTAAATGTTTCTTTATTTGCTATAGACCCTTAGGAAAATTTCCAGAGACTTTAAATTCTGGGATTTGAAAGATCATTTTCACCAGTTATGTTTGCTTTTCAGGAGACTTGGTTGGTCTTCATGTTGTCACAAAGGAAGTAGAAATCTAAATGTTTGTTATTTTAAGCTGTTAAGACTGTGGTAGCTTGTTATGTGGCATAGAAGAAAACCATTGTGCAGGGGAGTAGTGCTCTATACAGTCTACTCTGAGAAACACTGATCTCAGCTAAGCAAGCGCTGGAATGAATTGAGCTGTAGGTTAAGTTGAAATGATAACATTTAGTGCTTAATGGAAAATAAACTGTGTCTATTTTAATGGTCAAATATTTTTAATCTGATTTCAGAAGGAAGGGCGTGCTGATCTCAGTCAGTAGCCAAAGCACCACCACCCTATAGTAGTGCATATTAATTACAGGCAAATACATTTGGGAAGGTTAAGTAAACCCGACTGTACATTTTGGATGAAGCCAAGACTGAATTCCCGTAATATATAAAAATCAAAATACTGAGTGAATGTTTACTTTGTCAAAATATTTAATAAACCCTTCTTTAGATAGCTGTCCTAGTATATTTACATTTCTTGTATTAAGGAATTGTCCAAGAGATTTGGAGAAGAACTGAAATATAAGAATCCACAGACTGACATTTAGCCATAAATGGAGATTCAGCCCTTTGAAATCATAATATATTGAACGGGGAAATGGGATACATCTCAGAGTTTTCAGAACTACAGCTATTTTGTACATGAAGGAACACCTATGTTCATTATTAATGTGATTTAGGGCTGAACTCCCAGGACACTTTTCTGTTAGCATAATATATCTCTGAGAAATTCTGAACTTGAAGAGCCAAGCAGCTGCCCTGGCCCTCATCCAACTCAGGCTAATATCTCTACAATTCCTTATGTGACTAGTAAAGTCTCGGGAGCCTTCTTACCGTGATTAAATGCTAGCAGAGGCCTTGCCAGAGCCACTTAGCAGAGAACTGGCACATTAGGTTTCCAGTAACTGAGTGGCCACAGGCAGCCACAGCAAAGATGAGAATCAGGTTCTGTGGAAAGTATGTTGCATTTGAGAAAAGAGGCTGCACTCGTTGCTGGCACTGCAGATTCTGAGGTCGGGATGTCCTTCCGTGGCCTCTGCTGGAGGTAAATAAGAGGTATCGCTGGTGTCTCCTTTCCCATGTTTAATTCCATGTGGCTGCTCCAGAGAATTCTAAGAGGTTTTATTTTTCTCTTCCTTTTTCCTCTTTACAAGAGGAATCAAGAAATTCACTCTTCCCACAAATTATTTGGAATATGAGGATCAATGGGGCAAAGCAAAATATCTTCCAAAACAAATAATATCCTTTTTTTGAGGTTTTTCTTTAGAAGGTAAAGTGTTTGGAAATAAATCATAACTCTGGCAAAGTCTCCTCATCTGGACTTTGGAGTGGGGAGTCCTGATCAGAGTCCATCAAGCCAAAAGGAGATGCAGGTTGATGATATTCCATGCTTCATAGACAGGCTAGAATGGTCCTTTCCTGAAGTTTTCTTCCTGTTTGAAAAGGCCTTCCTGCCATAGAAGTCAGCAGATTCTGGGTTTACTCAGTATGAGGATTTTAGTTGCTGCCTACAGCTGACCAGTAACAGTGCCTGGGAATCAGAGTTCTGGGTATAGTTTTGGTGACAGTCAGTCTGCAGCAAGGTTAATAACCAAGACAGGATTCCTGTTAGGCCATTGTCTGTTGCTACAACAAAATACCTGAGGATGGAAAACCTACAAAGAAATGAGGTGTATTGAGCTCATAGTTTTGGAGATAGAAAAGTAGGGTACAGCTCTGGTGAGGGCCTCAAGGAGATAGCATCACAATGGTGGGAACTTATGCAAGAGGAGCTAGTGGCACTTGCAGAAGAGGCATTCAGGAGAGGTGCAAGGTTCCCTTATGACAACATAGTCTCATGGAAACTAAACTAGTCCCAAAGAGTCCTGCATCAATTCCTGCTTAGGATGGTGTCCCATAACCTACTTACTTTCTACTAGGACCCATGTCTGAAAGGTTCCGCCATCTTAACACTGCCATATTGGAGATCAGCCTCCCAGCGCATAAACCCTTGGGGGATACACTCAGACAAGACCAACCCATAGCAGGACTCTGATGCTGGTGAAGTCAGAAAGCCCAGACAGTCAAGCAGGCTGTGTGTTGGTCAGCTTCTTGTCACTGACCAAAATACCCGACAAGAACACCTAAGAGGCGGAAAAGTTGGTTTTGGCTCACGGTTTCAGAGATCTCAGTCCATGGTTGGCCCACTCCATTCCTCTGGGTCAAAGGAGAGACAGAACATCGTGGCAGGTGGGCATGGCAGAGGAAAGTGGCTCAGCCCATGGCAGCTGGGGAGCAAGGAGAAGGCAGAGCAAAGTTAAACCCTTCCAGGGCATTTCCCCAGTGGCCCACTTCCCCCAGCTAAGCTCCATGTGATGCCAGGGAACACACCAGGCAGAGACAGACCCTGAGGTGGAAAGAAACATGTCTAGGCCACAACTCCTCCTAGGCTGACCATCTCATCACAAGCAAGTCCAGGAGAGGGTGACCCTCCTCCATCAGTCCTTACCATGGAGTAATGTAGCCTACACTTGGACCATGAATAGCGTGACACATGAGAGACTGTCAGAACTAGGTAGGTTGAGCATACACCCATTTTTTAGTACCTCCAAAACCCACAGTGGAACAAGAATATGGCAATGTCATATTTACAGGCATAAAAACGTAAGAATGGGCCAACAGGAGGAGGGACAGAAGCATGACATTTTTGAAAGTTGTAAGCTGATGGACAGCAGTGACTGACTTGATAACCATGAGAGGACTAAATTTTAAGCATGAAGAGGGAAGGCCACAGAATTCCTAAAATGTTTGGCACTATGGTAGTAGCTGAGTTTGGAAGTAGGATGAAGGTGTGGACAACATCAGGAGATTGGCTGAAAGTCCATTAAAAATGATTAGATCTAGGGTGGGAGGGAAAGGGAGGGGGCAGGGGATTAGCAAGGATGGTGGAATGTGGGGCTGGGGATGTGGCTCAAGCGGTAGCGCGCTCGCCTGGCATGCGTGCGGCCCAGGTACGATCCTCAGCACCACATACAAACAAAGATGTTGTGTCTTCTGAAAATTAAAAAAAAAAAAAAAAAAACTAAAAAAAAAAAAAAAGGATGGTAGAATGTGATGGACATCACTATACAAAGTACATGTACGAAGACACAAATTGGCTATCAACATACTTTATATACAAACAGAAATATGTAAAATTGTGGTATATATGTGTAAAAAGAATTGTAATGCATTCCGCTGATATTTTTTTAAATCAATTTTAAAAAATGATTAGATCTAGAACAGTGACCATACTCAAAGCAATGATTACTTCTAGAATTCAGACTATGTCCTTTAAAGACTGTTTCCCACTTTAAAATGAAAAACATGGGAGCTTTTTGAAGAAATGTTTGATTCCAAGTCTGAAGTGAGAAACATACAAGATGAGCCAGAAATGTGTTGTCAAATGAATTTAAAGGGAAGCTACAAAAACTATTAAAGCCGTGTAAGACGTTCCCACTAGCCAAAGATATTGCAGCACAAGGGTTCAGTAAAGATAATAGTTGCAATGTGTTCAAATCCATAAAAATTGTTGAAATCTTTGTATTCATAATGATATTTAAAAAAAAATAAGTGAACTTCTTTGGAGGATGATTGGGAATCAATTCATTATCTTGAAAACTTAAATAAATGAGAAGAATGAAGCATTTTTTTCTGCATTTTTTATATAAGTGGTATGATTAAGTCACAAAATGGTCATTGAAGTTAATAAATACAAAAGTACTGACATATTAAAATATCATCATTTCATAACCATCAGAAATTAATGAATCTAGGGGCTGAACATCAAGAACCAATATCATAAAAAGGCAGACGTTCAGACATCATTTGTTTCCTTATGAAAAATATAACTCTTTTAATTCATGCATCCAGGTGAAGTGTGTAGCAGAGTTCACTGTACATTCAATTTTTCTGCATATTTACAGTTTCAATTAAAAATGTTTAACTCACTCTTAATATTATGTTGATAGTATTCAGAGATGAAAATAATTGCTTTTTATTTCCTGCACATTCTTTTACTCACTATTACGTTAATAATTATCAAATTCTTCTGTTTAGTTCTGCACACTTACTATAATTAAACCCCAAACCCTTTACCATTACCTTAAACCTCCTTCAAGCATTCAAATACATCAAGAATTGTATCTACTTCATCTATTTGCTATTTACTGACTTTTTAGGCATTATCTACTATAATTCCCAGTAAGGTGGTATTAGTACCTAACACTCTCATCTTAACGTATCCATGTGCTCTTCCCATCCCCCATCTTCCAACTATTTTTAGTTAGAAGGACAATGCCTGAAAGTAAGGGCAGCACCTTAAGAGCAAAACCAAACGGACCTGCCTTCACATAGCATGACTCCAAGTCTGACAGCACAAAGAGGATCCTCCAGTAATTGGAACTGCCTCCCAGAACAAAACTTAAAAGGAGGAAATACAATCCAGACTCACTAAAAGGTGTCTTTCCAGGGTCAGTGGTCCAGAACTACTAGACATGTGAAGAGGCAGAGAAATGTGGTCTAAAATGAACAGAAAAAGCAGTCGCTAAAAACAGTCCTGAGATGAACCTGATGTTGGAATTGGCAAACAAAGGCCTTAACCAGTTATTAAAACTGAGGGTTTGAGGGTGGGGGAGTGAATGAGGAAGAAAATGAAATTGCATCATTGATAAGTTCTTATATTTTATGTGACAACACAATATTAATTCTATAGTCAGCTCTGACAAGTTGAGGATGCATGTTATAATTCCTCTACTGACCACTTTTGAAAAATAGCTAAAAATCCAATGGAGGATTTAAAATGGAATGCTAATAAGTATTTGATTAATGCAAAAATGGAAAGGAGGAACAAAAAACATATGGGACAAAAATGGACACAGCCAGATGTTAGACTCCAATCTTAACTGAGGGTCTAGAGATGTAACTCAGTGGTAGAGCACTTACCCAGCATGCATAGGTCAACCTCTAGCACTGCAAAAATAAATAATAATAACTGCAAATGGATCACACGTTCTAATCCAAAAGATTAGAGTGCCAAACTGAATTAATGAAAGGACTTGCAGAATAAAGACATGTATAGCTTACAAGTTAGAGTAGTAAGCATAAGACTGCTATAGCCTTATTAATTCAATAGTAAACTTCAAAAAGGAATATCATTAGAGACAATGAGAACTATGTAATAATTCCTTAAAAATTAATTAATCAGAAAGTCCTAACATTCATAATTGTGTATATATCTAACAACATTATCTAAGAACATTAGAACACATAAATCTAACAGAACTTAGACAAATATAGAATTGTAATAAGAGACTTCAACACTTTTCTCTAAGCAATTAAATTTTTCTACTTAAATAAGTAGAAAAATCAACAAGAACAAGGAAGACACTCTTTAAGCTAGTCTCTATATAGAACAATACTATCAACCAACTTAATCTGATTGACATTTATAGGGTAATCAACTCCAAATTGCAGAATATAACATTTCTATGCTTGCACATGTTAGAAATTTCTCTAATATAGACCAAGTGTTGAAAGATAAAAATAAATCTCAATAAATTTTGAAATCAATGTTTAAAAATTTTAAAGAGTATGTTCTCTGACCAAGTGAGATTAAATTAGAAATCGCCAATACTGGGCTGGGGTTGCGCTCAATGGTAGAGCACTTGCTTAGCATGTGTGAGGCACTGGGTTCGATTCTCAGCATATAAATAAATGAATAAAATAAAGGTCCATCAATAACTTTAAAAATAAAAAGAAAAAAAGAAATTGCCAATACTATGGCATCCAAAAACAAAAAAACCCCCAAATATTTGAAAATTAAAAACCATCCTTGTGAGTAGCCAGACCAAAACACAAGAGAAATAGAAAATAATCTGAATTAAAATATAACAAAAATTAAATATGTCAAAATACGTGATGCAGCTAAGCTAATACATACAGGGAATGTATAGGTTTGAATTTATAAGAGAAAAATGGTTTAAGCTGAGCAAAGTGGCACATGCCTGCCATCCCAGTTACTTGAGAGACGGAGGCAGGAGCATGGCAGATTCAAGGCCAGCCGCAGCAACTTAATGAGACTCTGTCTTAAATTGTAAAAGATCTGATGGTGTAGCTCAGTTGTAGAGCACCCCTAGGTTCAATCCCTAATACTGGGGGCAAGGGGGAGGAGAAAATGAAAAAGATAGAAAGGTTTAAAATCAATGATCTAAATCTGCCTTAAGAAGCTAGTGGGAAGAAAGCAAATTAAAGCCAAACCAAGTAGAAGGAAAGACATAATCAAGATAAGACTGTCTTCGTCACAGATGACATGACCAGTAAGGACGAAGTTGGAAGGCTGACTCTACCCAACTCCAAGACTTACTGTAAAACTGCAGTCATCCAGACAGTGTGGGATCCGTGCAAAACAGAGAAACAGATCAAACGAGCTGAACAGAGCACAGAAGCAGTCCAAATACATATGTCAACTGATCTTTGACAAAGGAGCAAATGAAATACAACGGAGAAAAGATGGGCTTTTCAACAGTGCTAGACCACCTGGGAATCCCATATGTGAACAAATAAAAGATTAACCTATGTAGATCTTATGCCCTTTACAAAAATTAACTCAGAATGGATCATAGACCTCAATGTCAAATGCAAAAACTATAAGACTCCTACAAGATAACATAGGAGGAAACCCAGATGACCTCAGGTATGGCAATGACTTTTTAGATCCCTAGATTTACACAAAGGAGTTAAAAACTCCACATAGAAACCTCCACATGAAATTTGCAGCTGCTCTATTCATACTTGCTAAAACATGGAAGCAATCAAGATGCCCTTCAAAAGGTGAATGGATAAACAAACTGCAGTCCATTCAGAAAATGGATATTATTTAGGAGTAAAAAGAAATGCACTATCAAGCCATGAAAAGTCATGGAGGAATCTCACAGCATATTACTATGAGAAAGAAGCCTATGTGAAAGGCTCCGCACTGGCATGATTCCATATGCTATTCTGGAAATGGCAAAACCATGGAGACAGTGAAAGGATCAGTGGTTGCCCGCAATTAGGGATAAGGGAGGGAAGAATAGGTGCAACATGGAACATTTAAGGCAGTGAAAATACTCTGTGTGATACTGAGATGGTGTATACATATCAGAGTACATTGTTCAAGCTCATGGACTGTGGAAGACAGAGTGACCCCTGATGTAAACTAGGGCCTCTGGGTGATAACGAGGTGTCAACATAGGTTCGTCAGTTGTGACAAACACATCACTCTGGTGGGGGATGTAGATAATGGGGGAGGCTATATATGTGTGGGGGCAGGAAGTAGGTACAAACTACTTTCTTTTTTTTTTATTAGTTTAATTTTTAGTTATAGGTGAACTCAACGTCTTTATTTTACTTTATGTGGTGCTAAGGATTGAACCCAGTGCCTCATGCATGCTAGGCGAGTGCTCTACCACTGAGCCACAACCCCAGCCCGGAAACTACTTTCTGTGAACCCAAAACTGCTCTAAGAAAAAGTTTCTTTGGAAAAGCACTAACCAAGAAAAATTGTTAAATTAGGCTTCATCAAAATTTAAAACTTATATTCGTCAAGAAAACTCACAGACTAGGAGAAAATATTTGCTGTACATACAAAGGGGCTGTGTATATATGGGTATGTTATGCCTATAAATCAAACTTATCAATGGTACACACAAAATTCGTGCATTTCATTGCGTGTGAATTTTGGCTATGTTCAGATTAAATAAATATAGCACTTTTTTTTTTTTTTGTACTGGGGATTGAACTCAGGGGCACTTGGCCACTGAGACACATCCCCAGCCCTATTTTGTATTTTATTTAGAGACAGGGTCTCACTGAGTTGCTTAGTGCCTCACTAAGTCTCCCAAGCCACCAGGATTACAGTAGCACATGTTTTGAAATGGTCTTAAAAGAAAAAAAAAATTTTTTTCAGAAGATGCAAAAATGCATCCCCTGGGCCACGATCCAGCCTTGAATTTTAAACTATGTCCCATTAGATTTTTAGGCCTAAACCACAATGCTAACTCAGACCTATTCCCATTTGGCAAGTGCTTTTCCTAGCCTCCTTGCCTTCCAGGTCTCTGCCTGTCCCTGCTACAGGGAACAATGTCTCTTTGGGTCTTTCTATTTTGATCCTGTTCCAAGACTCTTGAAGCATCCACCTCCTTTTGTTATGTTGGGCCTTTAGTCACCTCACCCTACAGTGGTGTCCACCCTGTAAAAATTTCTCTGCGGAGTTGTGTCCTTTCCAACCCATGCCACTGGCCAGCTCAAGGTCTCGGGATCACTCACCTGGATTATCACCATTTCCCACTGCCTGTTCTCTCCAACAATCCGGAGGAGGCTTTTCCATCTAACACATGGTTCTGATTGTGCCAGTCTCCTGGTTCATCCTTTGGCTTCCTAAGACCCAAAAAACAAAACCCGCTGGAGAAGTCCATGAGTTGGAGGCTCCCTGTTTCCCAGGTCACTTTTCTCAGCTCTTGACTGTTCTAAGACTATGCATCCATTCTCACACCTCTACAGGTGTGTCCTCTTGCCTAGTGAGCTCGTCCCCTCCCACAATCAGGACCATCCTGAAACTTGTTTTCAGTTCCAAGACCCAACTTAATGAAATCTTCCTCCACCCCCAAGCACTATGTACTTACCATGTTGTATTGTGTCTATTTGTTAACTAGTGTGTCTGTATGTTCCCCAAAGACAGAGGTTTTTTAAAAAAAAAAAAAAATCTGCCTCCGCACCCCCCGCCCCCAAATACTCCTGCACCTAGCTGGGGATTGTTTGTTTAATGAATAGTAAATGAATACGATATTGACAGAGGGAGCAAATGAGGTCACCCACTTTTGGAATTTTTACGAGCAATTCTGGAAATGCCATCCCTCCTCCCCCTCACAGGAAAGAGTCTCATCAAAGTCCACCTCCTTTGGGTTTGCAATTTAAAAAAAGAAAGAACTTCCTTTCACTATAGTAGGCATTTAATAAGCTATTCTTGTAACTTAGGTCTATTTTTGACTGAGGTTTACTGAATTAGTGCTGAGACTATTAAAGGTACGTGAAGGAGCATAAGCCCTGAGATTTGGGGAATTCCTCCCTTCTAATGCCCCACCTGTTCTGTATTAATCTAGTTTTCATTGCTGATTTGGGCAGGCCCCAAAATGGCTATAGTTAGGCTCCCTTAGGGAGGCTTCTGGCGGGCTGTTTTAGTCACCCTGATTCAGCGTAGGTACTGAAGGTCATAAACATTTGCTTGTAAGCATGCGCCCTCTTATGTAACCTGTTGGTTTAATGTGCCTTCTTTGTTTGGCCTGCATGGAGAAAAGGTCAATGGAAGGACTAAATGGCATTAACTGGGGGTAAACGAAGCTGGAGCTGGAGGCTGGGGCTGTGCCACTCTGAATAAAGAACGTCTACTATCCCAAGTGCCTCTTGCATCTTCTTCCACTGCTGGGATCCCGAATCTGCTTCCCCGGGTCTGAGCCTGCACCTGACATCTGATAACACCACCACAGACTGGGTAAGTTATAAGGGAAAGAGACTGATTTTGGCTCAGGGTTCTGGCCCATGGTGGAGGGGCTGATCTGGTGATGGCCTTCTTGCTGGCAAAGTCTGGAGGTGGCACAAGCATCACCTGGTGGGACATAATGAGTATATGTGTGTTCTGGTCTCTCCCTTTCCTATTAAGCTACCAGCCCTCAATAATGGGAGCCCCACCTTATCTAATCCAAATCTCCGCCCACAAGGCCCTACTCTGAGCACTAGGGTTGGACTGAGTGTCCATTCTCTTAATGTCTCACAGTGGGAATTAAATGTCACCAGGAATTTCACCAGTGGGGATACTCAAACCATAGCTTAGTCCTTCACAATGCCTGAGGAACAGTCATTTCAAAGGACTGGGTACCTGTTGCTGGAAGAGGTCTGGTGGCAACCAGCACTGGGTTTTTTGTTTCTGGCTGTGCTTCCTGGGTTCTAGTGTGTGGTCCTGTTGGTGTAGACAGTCAGCAGAGATGAGCAGGAAGGGGAGGAGCTGGGTGCTATGGCATATGCCTGTAAGATCCTGTCTCAAAATATTGAGGATGTAGCTTAGCGGTTAAGCATCCCTGGGTTCAAACCCCAGTGCTAAAAAAAAAAAAAAAAAGCAGGGGTGGGGCAGGGGGGCTCTGTCCAGCAGTTGACCCAGGACTCAATACCCACAGGCAACACTCTAAGAACATAAATTCCCCCCTCCCCTTGTGTGGGTTGGCCTATGGAATAAATCCATTTTATGAAGGGAAGCAGTACTCAGAGCCACCAAGTGGCACACCTGTCCCTCCCAGCACATTCCACAAAGGGGGCCTAAAACTACCTTCTCCATAGATTAATGGGCACATGTCATCATATTCCCAAGGTCGCACATGTGCCTGTAAGTTCCTCAAAGTGTCAGTTGACCATTACGCCACTTTCTGCCTGCGGCATCAGCCCAGAAAACGCGAATCAAACCAAGCACACAGACACATACCCACAATTTTCACACAGGGCTGGGATATGGCTTCTGCAAAATGGGCAGCAGCTACACAAAAAGCCAGGCCCCAAAAGGAGCCAGAAAGATTGTGCTAATTCCCACTCCCAAGCCCAAGGCCTAATCATTCCAGTCCCCAGCGAATCTGCCTGCCCCTCTCTCTGGGGCATTCTTCACCTTCTCTTGCCCTGAGATAAACTTGCTCTAGTTGCTCTCTGCCTCTCTGAACTCCATTTCTGTGATGGGGTAACTGCTCTAATCTTAGGCATCACACCCAAAGCCCAAGGACCACTCCACAGTCGGTTCTTGACCTCTGGTCCCAGTATCTGTACATACGACCCAAACAGCTTCTCCATTTCACCATCTTCCTTGGGAAAAGGGTCCAAAGCAAAGGTTTTCATATGTCCTAGGAAGATTCTCTTTATTTCTCTCTCTCTTGTGGTGCTGGGGTTTGAACCCAGGCCTTATGCATGAAAGGCAAGCACTCTACCAACTGAGCCCTGTTTATTTCTCTTCATACAATATGTTCAGTGAATGCTGTTGCCTGATGGCGGGATGATTTCAAACTGTGCCCTGTAAACAGAAGGACTTCCACTCCTATAAGCCCCTGGCCACCCATTATATTCCAAGTGGGTACTGAATAGTTAAAATGCAAACCACCACAAATTCTTTCCTATTAATCATAATATTGATTCACCCTAAAAAGTTGAGAATCAAGACTTTTTTTTTTTTTTTCCTGGCTGAGTTAGAAAGCAAAGGACACTGTGGAGCAAAACAACGTCAGGGTGCTGAGATTGTGGCCAGATGTGAGGGCCAGCCCAGAGTCTTACACAATCACAGGGGACTCGGCTTTGTTAGGCATGCGGTAGGCATCTTCCCCCAGGGAGGGTTTGGATTCCCCGTCATATCTTCAGTTCTCTGGACCACGGTAGAGGCAGGAACTCATCAATTACAGGCATCTCGGATCCCAGCACATTTTCCAAAGCACTTCTTGTTTTTCAAGCCCCATATTCCCAGAACCAACTAATTTCACTTTGGTAGGAAAAATCAGAAGGCTGCGAGTGGAAACCTTTAGCCACCAAGGACGAGCCAAGGCGATGGAGCCCAGCCTTCCAGCAGGCGGCCTTGTGTGTGTGTGTGTGTGTGTGTGAGGATTTTCCAGCCCCCTCTGCTCTGCTCCAGGGCCCCAGCTGCTTCTCTCCCCCAGATGCCTGGTTCTAACCCTTGGAACTTCCTGGGTGATAGGAGTGTCTGCTCTTCTCCCGGGGTGACCTTTGGTGGGCTACTGCATGAGAGTTGGTCACCAGAAAGATCAAGTCATGATTAGAAGTATCGACCTTTCAGCCCACTCCCCATCTTTGGAGAGGAGAGAGCGGCTGGCAACGGAGTTAATAATTGGTTATGCCATGTGATTAAGCTTCCATAGAAATCTCCAAAAGATGGGGTTCGGGAAGCATACTGGTCAGTGAACACATTCACACGCCAGGAGGGTGATGCACCCTAACTCCATGTCCAGTGAGCTCTCCAGCCAATCATCAAACCTGTGGACATAGTCCTGGGAAGTTCTGATTTGTACCCAAGTTGGGCACAAGTTATGAGTAACCTGGGGCTCCTACTTTTGATTGTCCTTTGATGTGAGGGGCAGTCCTGGGGACTGAGCCCTTAACCTGCGGGGTCTGTGCTAACTCTGATTGACGTCAGGATTGAATTGAACCATGGGACACCCAGCTGGTGTCAGAGAATTGGCTGGTGTTTCTTCTTTGAAGGACATTAATCCCATTGGACCAGGGCTCCACCCTCATGACCTCATTCAAACCTAATTACTTTCCTAAATTCTCATCTCCAAATACCATCGCAGTAGGGGTTAGGGATTGAAAAAATAAACTTCTTTTGGAGGGTGGAGGAAATAATTCAGTCCACAGCAGTTAGCAAACCCTGGTTTTAGGAACCATAAGATATTACATTTTCAGCTCAGTAACTCTTCCCAGGCCAACTGGCATGGTACCCGTCTTTTTTATTCACCCATTTATTTCTGAGCACTCCCGTAGGAATGCAGAAGAGGGACCTCGAACTGACCCTGTATCAGGAAGACAGAAGGATAATTCCAGTGCTTCGGGATGTGTGCTGGGCCTGGAGCACCGGAAGGCGCTCTAGAGGACTGAGGAGCTGCCCAGACGGGGAGGAGGACGGAGGGCTCCCAGGAGTGGGTGGCACCTGACTGAGCATTGAAGGGTGACAGGATGGTGACCCAGCGCAGAAGAGGGTACAGAGGGCTCTCTCAGCAGAAGGGAGGGTGGGTGCCTGTGCTGGACATCTGAGGAAACGTGAGCCCTCTAGTACTACCTGAACCTGTCCAGCCAGAGACCAGTCTACACGGGATGGACCAGGGCTAGAGACACTCAGGCTCAGGACATAAAGGAGGAGATCTTACCCCGAAGTATGAGGATCCCTGAAGGGTTTCAAGCAGTGGAGGAGGGCGACAGGATGAGATGTACAAACAGGGAGGTGAACCAGGCAGCAGGTGGACATGGCCATGGGGGGGGGGGGGAGGAGGGCTGAGGCAGGTGCAGGCTGTGGGAGTCAAGAGGCTTCATGGTCCACGGCAGGAGGATGGAGAGCAAGGGAGGGATGAGGAGGAAGAGGGTCAGATGGGGATGGGGGGAGGTGGGTGAAGCCTCAGCTCGGGTGCTGGGGATGAGAGGACAAAGACAAGGACAGCACCCAGAGGAGCGGCATCATGAGGAGGCTCAGGAGCCCTCGCCCAGGGACCTGGTGGCACCAGAGGGAATATGTCAAGTTGACTAGTTGGATATACAGATGTTATAAGATAAAAAGTTAAATTTTTATTTTTCATTTCTTTCCTAAATGTTCCCACCATTCTTGTAGCCAATCAGCATCCATATTACCTTAAAGAGAATTGGGATGCAATAGTAGTAAAGAGAGAGAAAAAAAAAAAAACTTCAGAACTAAGCCTTGGTGGCACATACCTATAATCCCAAAACTAAGGCTTGGTGGCACATACCTGTAATTCCAGTGACTCCAGAGGTTGAGGCAAGAGGATTGCAATTTCCCAGGCCAGCCTCAACCACTTAGTGAGGCCATGTCTCAAAATAAAAAAGTGAAAAGGGCTGGGGATGTTGGCTCAGTGGCAAAGCACCCCTGAGTTCAATCCCCAGTAACAACAACAACAACTAAGTCCTTGAAATTCAAAAAGGTAAGGCCCTCAATGGAGCAGAAGATAGAATTTATATCATACAAAGGTGATAACGCCAATGAGCCCTTGGGCCCAATCAGCCAAGAGTCAAATACAGAGTTAGATGCTGAGTGTGGTGGCACATGTCTGTGATCGTAGCAACTCCAGAGGCTGAGGCAGGAGGATCTCAAGTTCAAGGCCATCCTGGGCAATTTAGCAAGACCTTGTCTCAAAATAGAAAACAGAAAGGGCAAGGGGTTGTAGCTCAGGGGTAAAGCATCCCTGAGTTCAATCCCCAATACTGCGGAAGGAAGGAAGAAGGAAGGAAGGAAGGAAGGAAGGAAGGAAGGTTGGTCAGCATTAGCTTTTTCTAACATAGGCCTTTGAATACTGAAAGAAAGAACTAATCCAGGTTGGAAGCTATTTCCCATGACAATTGGGTAGTGTGTAAGATGTGGAGATTAACAGTTACATTTTTCAGGTGATAACATTAAACTTGTGAAGGTCAGATATTCCTAGGATTGTCTCTGGAGGGTTCTAAAACGGAGAACAGGATGGCTATGCTTCTTATGCAAGGGCCTTCAATCTCCTGCATACTTTTGGCCTCATCTTACACCTGTGTCAATAAGCCTGTGTCTCTAGGGTTTCTTTTCACAAGCAATGGTTAATTAAGAAGCGTTCAGGCTCTGGCTTCAGACACGATTTTACTACCAGTAAGAGCAGAACATAGAGGGCTTGTAAAAATGTAAGACTTAATAAAACATATAGGACATTTTAGACATTTAAAGAAAAGATGCCGAGTTCTATAATATTATACCTTCATAAAAAATTAGAATGAGTCTAGAGGGAAGGTGGGATGAGACATTATGTTCCTCTGTCTGGAAAAGGGTGACCCAAAAATGGGAGGCTTGAGGTGGGAGGGGGTACACACACATCTAAGACGGAAGATATTGTGAGCATATTTGTTAAAGCCGGAGTCTAACCTCAACATGGATTTGAATCCTGTTTATCAATTATGAGTTCTATGGCTTTAGGCAAATTGCTTAAATTTTTGTGCCCCAGTTAGTTTCTTCATTTGAAAAATGAGGTGTAATAACCATAATAATTAGAGTTGTGAGGATTAAATATGTCAATACATATACTGCCTTAGTCCAGCTGGGCTGCCTAAGTCCGACCGGGCAAAATAACCGAGAGGTGACAAGCAACTTGAAGGCTGAAGCAGGAACTACTTTATTGCGAGTGAACTCAGCAGGAACTGAGAACTCAAAGTAGCGGGCACCCGAGGTAGCAGGAGCCGCTTCTCTGCGGGACAGCAGAGGTACATATACCCAACTAATTACACACAGCTTAACTTAATTAACATCATCTAGATACAGCAGTCAGTCATTAAGAAATCCTCATCATCTTAATGGCTCGCTGGCATTACTTCACAAACCACTCCTCCTGGCAAAGTGCCAGGCGCATCTTGACTTGATTTGCATCCCCAAAAATATACAACACTTGGAACAATGCCTGACACTTAGAAATACTGTTTGCTGTCACTGTTACTCTGGAGAGCGGCCCATGCCCTCCACTGAATTACTCTTGGGTGTACAGAACAGCAGCTTTCAGTCTGTGCCTAAACCTAAGTCACTCCATTTTGTAAAGCATTAGTTTGCCCTAAATTACTCCATTTTGACTACAGGTGCCAAAGTAGAATGACTCCATATCTCGTTTTTACAAGTAAACAATTACTATCTGCCTGGCACCACCAAAGGCATAAATTGATAAATAACTTATATGTGCCAACTTATCCAACTAAATCAAGGAGTACCTGGACATGTGGATATCCCACATCATATCAGGAATGCCAGACACAGGAGCTTATCAACCTTACCTGATGAGAACCCTCATTGGAGACCCATAAAGGGAGAAGCCTCCCCCACCAAGACTTAACATGGTCTGAAACCAGGGCAAAGGACAGGTGGATGGCACTCCCCATAACCCGTTAGGTTGCTAACAGCCTCTGGCGGAGGGGAAGGATCACACTTTCTAACACAAGCAATCACCCCCAAATGGCTTTCTTCCTGCCCTTTTGGTCACTTTTGGTCACATAGGCAGAGTAGGAGGAGGGGTGATATCAATAAGGGGCAAGACGCCCTCACTCCCTTGGGCACCAGCTCTGGAGCCCCTTTTCCCTGGAGGAGTCTCTCTCTCTCTCTTCTAGCCTTTAAATAAAACTTGTTTTCTTGCCTGAGTGTTTCTTGGGTTTTAATCTTCAACACTGGGGAAACAAGGACCTGAGTCTGATTTTCAAGTCCAGTTTCAGTACCTTGACCTTGTCATCAGGTCCCTCATTATGGGCCTCGCCTGTGAAAGTTGACGCAGTGATGAACTTCCAATTTCCTGTCTCCACTGTGCTTCAGCAAAATGTGGTTCTCCCGCCTATGACGACCACACAAGGCCACCTCCCAGCTTAAACCTGAGTGGACGCTCTGAAACAGAAACTGCTGCTCATCTGGACCTTCTGCTTTGACAACTCTGTAGGTTCAGATCCTTATCTGACCACCCACAGTGACTCTGACTCTGCCTCCACATCTCAGACCTGTGCTCTTGGACGCAGCATCCTGAAACCCTGTGGCTGCTTTGACTTTCTGTGACCTATTTATATCTCATTATTTGGAGTATGTGTGACTTGAGTGTTACAGATATTAGAAATTAAGATTAGAATAAAGGAACTCGTGTTTGCCCAGCTTATGATGACCAGGTGGCCCACAAGTATTTAGTGACCTGCCTGATGAAAATGCTATGACGTGAATTTACTGTGATTTGTTTTCAAATATAGCTTTTTCAATCTGTGACTAAATGACCCAACCAGCACATCTGTAGAGGAGGAAAAGTTTATTTGAGGGCTCACGGTTTCAGAGGTCTCAATCCACTGACAGCGGTTTCAGAGGTCTCAATCCACTGACAGCGGTTTCAGAGGTCTCAATCCACTGACAGCGGTTTCAGAGGTCTCAATCCACTGACAGCGGTTTCAGAGGTCTCAATCCACTGACAGCGGTTTCAGAGGTCTCAATCCACTGACAGCAGGCTCCATTCCTTGCAGAAGAGTGTGGAAAAGGGAAGCAGCTCATATGATGATCAGAAAGAGAGAGAGAGAGAGAGAGAGAGAGAGAGAGAGAGAGTAAGAGTGGAGAACAGAGGAGGAGGAGGAGGGGGTAGGGTGGGGAGAGAAGAGACTTGACTCACCAGATACAAATATATACCCCAAAGCCACTTCCAATGCCCCCACCTCCTCCAGCCACACCCCACCTGCCTCCAGTCACCACTCAATTAATCCCATCAGACAGCAATTCCCTGATTGGGTTAAGACTCTCACAATCCAATAATTTCTCCTTTGAACTTTCTTGCATTGTCTCACACTTGAGCTTTTGCAGGGACACTTCACATCCAAACCATAATATTATTCAATAAATTCTGACATTGTGGAAAGACACCAAAGTGTTTCATTTATGTTAATGGTATAGCACACTCATGACAGTTACTGTTGTTTGAGTTTTTTCTTTTTTCTTTTTGTATTGGGGATTGAACCCAGAGCCACATCCCCAGCCCTTTTTACTTTTTATTTTGGGACAGGGTCTAAGTTGCTTAGGGCCTTTCTAAATTGCTGACTCTGGCTTTGAATGTGCAATCCTCCTGCCTCAGCCTCCTGAGTTGTTGGGATTTCAGGCATGTGCCACTGTCCAGTACATGTGGTTTGATTTAGAAGAAAAAGAACCATTAAAGGGGGTGAAGGCAAAGTCTTAGGTGACAGGAGTGATTTGGATGTAGTATGGGAAAGGTAGGGCTGTGTCTTGAAGAATCCCCTTAGGCAGGAGGAAGGAACTTTTCTCCTGAGGCTGAGAAGGAAGGTAACAGATGCAGTGGATATGACTTTTGAAGGGAGGAAGCTGAGCGAGAGTCTCTGAATGACTTCCATTTATTTTAAGTAGCTGGAGTGGGTGGGGGAGCAAACATGCCACAGCTCATTCACTGGGTACCCTGTTAGTCTCCTTGCTGCCTCTCTTCCCTCCACCCCCAACAGTTGTTTAACAACACAGAACATGGAATAATCAATAAATTCTTCTTGATTGATCTGGCACAAATTAAGCTTCTCTTCCCACTTAAAAAAATTGTGAAATAAAAAAAGGGCTGGGGATATGGCTCAGTGGTTGAGCGCCCTTGGGTTCAATCCCCAGTAGCCACCCTCCCCACAAATTGTAATTCGGGATGATAGATGAAGGTACACGAAGAGCATCTGTTTCTTACAGGTTCTCACCCACTTACAGATAGAATGGTCTATCTCTAATTATAAAACATGCCTCAAAATGGACTGGGAAACTTTCTGAAGGTCAGAAGTAAAAAAGGTAGTGCTGTGTGCATGCACGTGTTCAAATGTACACAAGCACACGAATAAATACATGTCTTGTCACTATGTGATAAAATCTTAGGAAACAAGCAATCCTCTTTCTAGACCTAGAGTGAGTTGATTTCTACCAAAGGGAAGAGGTCACACTCTTTTGAACTTGGAGCACACTGGTCTCCCCTTACAAAAGGACTCTAATCTCTTTTGTAATATGGCATGTGTGTGTGTGTGTGTGTGTGTGTGTGTTTTCTTTTCTTAGGACACTTCCCATCTTTCACCCTCATAGACTTTAACCCCTTCCAGGACGGGGAGAATTCTGTGAGTTCACCATCTTTCTGTCTTTTGTAGTGACAACCACGAATCACCCTAGGAATGGAGAGTCAGTGCACACCTGGCACATAGTGAGTACCTGGGTAAATATATGTTGAATAAGTGAGTGAATGTTGAACTGAATTTGGTAATCACAAGAGTTAGCAGAACTACTAAATATTTATTTTTATTCTCAGCCAAAAATGGCTGTTACTCTGAGTCCAGACCTAACGTTTGCGATTGAGGAACAGCTGCAACCTTCCAAACACTAAGGACAGTGGCTTAACATCAGTCTGTCCTTTCCGGCGTTTCCCTTCCTCCCGTTCCTCAGTCGGTACACGGGCGAGGTCGGCGCGTTTTGTCCCTCGCGCCCTCCGTAGTTCTGGGCCGCGCGCGGCCTTTTCAAAGCGACGAGCGGTCAAAACGCAACGGCAGTTCCCCGTCCGGCCGAGGGGAGCGGCGCGGTGCGGACTGCAGAGCCACCTGCGCGTCTGCGCCGGTCCTTACCCCGTAAGCGCTGCTCGGCTGCCGGGTGGGCGCTTTCTTCCTCCACTTGGCTGCGTGNGAGCTTGGCGGGCGGTGCGCGGGCAGCCGTGCGGGGCCCACGGGAGCGGGCGTCCGAGCCAGCAGGCCTGTTGACGAGCGAGCCCCGTGGACTTCCCCGCACAGCTGCTTCAGAGCACCCCACGGAGAACGGGTTCCCCGCAGCCCTGGTACCGCCGTTTCCTATGTGTCGCCTTCTAAAAGAGCCACAGTGGTTTTTTGGGGGGTGGGATCGAACTCGGGGCACTCGAACCCTGAGCCCCATCCCCAGCCCAGTTTTGTATTTTATTTAGAGACGGGGTCTCACTGAGTTGCTTAGGGCCTTGCTTTTGCTGAGGCTGGCTTAGAACTCGCGATCCTCCTGCCTCAGCCTCTGGAGCTGCTGGGATTAGTCAGACAACTGTGAATGGAAGAGACACAGTATATTTAGGTGCAAATAGCCTTAAGTACGGAAGGTGTGACTGAGTTCTCCTGTGTCTCTAGAAAATAATGAAATTATTTGTATTTAAATCAAGTGGTTTTTATTTGGCAGTGAGACTTCCCGGGTCCCTCGACTTGCCTAGGGCCTGCACTGGTGGCCTTTTTTTACACTGATGTCCTGGGTGGTCTCACCTACTCGCTTGCCTTTAGTGCCACCTCTGTGCTGGTATCCCACAAATGTTTTGTCTTCAGCTATTGGATTCCAGGTATATATCCTATGTACACAAATATGTCCATATATTTCACATTTTCACCTAGTTGTCCAGTGTGGCATGTAAAGGTGAGCTTTTATTCTCTATTTCTGGTGCTCCTATTTTCTCCAGGTGCTCATTCGAGAAAATGGAGCCATTTTGGACTTATTTTTAACCATAGTCTGCTCATCTGGAAATCAGGATATTTTCTGTGCGTGGGATCATCGTGTCCAAATATGTGGCCTTTTGTGTGCACTTTCTTTCACTTAGCATGATTGTTTTTAAATATTTTTTTTAATATTAGATGGATACAATACCTTTATTTATTTTTATGTGGTGCTGAGGATTGAACTCAGTGCCTCACATGTGCAAGGTGCACGCTCTACCACTGAGCCACAAACCCAGCCCCAAGCTTGATGTTTTTCAAGGTTCATTTATGTTGCATATGTCAGTGCTTTATTTGTTTTTATGACTGAGTAATATTCCTTTGTGTGCATATACCACATTTATATATTCATCATCTATGTGGCTATTATGAAGAGTATTGTTTGCATAGACAGTTTTCCTGGATGGGATAACTGTTTACAACTTGGGACATGTAAGAGGAGGACATACTTTTTACCTTTTTGAACTAATGTTCTCTTTAATCAAGTGCATTATTAGTTTCTTTAATCAAGTTCTTATATTTTATGATTAACAAATACCCCCCCAACACACACACAATACCCATAGTGTGAACACAGGTAACAGCCGTACCTTTGGCTTTCAGTTTACTTATTGTAAATAAAATTGGACTAAATATTTGTTGAGGTCTTTTTTAGTTTTCAGACTTTATGTTCATATTATAAAATGAGTGATGTTACAGGAATTTTTCTACATCAATGAAAGTTGTACTCTTTGTGACTGCAGTGTAACATTATTTTTATCATAGGACCTAGAGAGGTTGTTACAATGGAAGGAACTGATAATTTCAAGACACCAAGCAAATTATCTGAAAAAAGGAAATCTGGTAAGATAGCAGATGTAATGAGATGTTTCTTCATTATTATTGCTACTAGAAATGTCTTAGTATTGTTTTAGTTTGTTCTTTTACTATCTTTCATATCTAGCATGTCTCTTTTATAATGTTAATAAGACTTATTTAATAGAACAGGGTTTGGTTATCTATGGACTAATTTATTAACATTCTAACGGCTATCGAGGTTTTGGCTGGTGAAGAATCCATTTAGCTTAAACCATTAAGGAATTGCTTTACCTTTCTCCCTTCCTTACATGTCCTTATGAGGAAAAGATATTTTCTAAGGTGATTCAATGGGCAGAGGGAAATCTTTTCAACAAACAATTGGGTCTCTATATGCAAATAATGAACCGTGACCCTTAACTCAACGTCATATTTAAAAATGGTTAAAATAAGCCTGGCATTGTAGAGCATACCTATAATTCAGCAACTCGGAGGCTAAGGCAGGAGGATTGCTAGTTTGAGGCTAGCCTCAGCAATTTAGTAAGACCTCCTGTCTCAAAATAAAAAGGACTAGTGATGTAGCTCAGTGGTAAATCATCCCTGGGTTCAATGCCAAGTACCAAAATTAAAAAAATAATAAGTAAATAAGATTAAAATCAACCAGAAACAGTGACACAAGCCTGTAATCCCAGCTAATTGGGAGGCTGAGGCAGGAAGATTTGAGGCCAGCCTTGGCATTTCACAATACCTTGTCTCAAAGTATAAAAAAGATTAGAGATATACCTCAGTGATAGAGTGCCCCTGGATTCAATCCCCAGTACTGAATTAACAAAAAAGTGTTAGTGGACATATCTGCCTTGCTTGCAATGCATTATATGTGGCAAATTACATTAATTTTCGATTGTTAAACCAGCATTTCATTCCTGGGGTAAAATCACTTTGGTTGAGATGTATTTTATCTATTACGTGACTTGATATGCTGATATTTGCTGTATTCATGCTCCTGCCTCAGCCTCCCAAGTAGTTGGGATTATAGGTGTGTGCAACTACTCCCAGTTCATAGGAAGATTTTAACTGATTTCACAATTAATATATATAGTGCTAGTCAACTAATCTGTTTTTTCCTTTATGAGCTTTATTAGTGTTTTTCAAGGTATTTGTTACTTCTAAATGGTCAGATTATTGGCATAAAGTTATTAGTGATATACTGATTACCCTTCTGCCCTTTTTGGTTTCTGATGCTGGTATTTTATATATTCTTCCTTTTTTGCCTTAATCAACTGGACTTGAGGTTCATCTATCTGGGTGAATGCTGCACCTGTTGCTGAATGCAGTGTTCCATTCAAGTCATTTAGGTCAATCTGGATGAACTGTTATGTTTTATTCAGGTCTTTTATATCCCTATTGATTTTTTTTCTGTATTTAGTCTTAATTACTGAGAGAGGAATATTGAAGTCTCCAATTACAGTTATGGATTTGTCTGTTTTCCCTCCCTTCAGTTCTATTTGTTTTTGCTTCATGTATTTTTAAGCTTTGTTGTTAAGTACACACATGTATTAATCAGGGTTCTCTAGAGGAGCAGAATCAACAGGAAGTATAATTCTAAAAGGGAGACTTATTAGGTTAGATTAAGTAACCAGAAGCTGGACAGTCCACAAT
Organism: Marmota marmota marmota; assembly: GCF_001458135.2. Classification (NCBI taxonomy): domain Eukaryota; kingdom Metazoa; phylum Chordata; class Mammalia; order Rodentia; family Sciuridae; genus Marmota; species Marmota marmota. Next base: position 2,977,445 of record NW_025999944.1, read on the forward strand.
GGCCATCTGCTGGAGAGCTGGAAGAACCAGTAGCTGTGCAGTCCAAGAGGCTGAAGCCTCAGACTGAGAGGGATCAATGGTGTTACCCTAGTTTGAGACCAAAGGCTTCCAGAGAATCACTGTCAGAGACTGCTTTGAAGAGTGAAGAAGCAAGAGTCCAATATCCTCTGATGATGGCAGCAGAAATCGAGAACCCATTCTAGAAGACTGGAGCTTGCATCTGCTCTGCTTCCTTGTTCTTCAAACTTTATTTCATCCAAGCCATCATCTTATTGGTCAGTGCTGCCCACACTTAAGGCAGGGTCTCCATTTCATTGGCTATTATGAAATGCCTTTCTTTATCCTAGGTGATACTCTGTTTTGAAGCCCATTTTATGTGATAATAACAGAGCCATCCAGCTTTATTTTGATTATTGTTTGAATGGTATATGTTTTCCAACCTTTTATTTGTGTTTTTATATTTAAAAGTGAGTTTATTATAAATATTATATAGTTTTGTTTTTATCCATTCTGACAACTTTCACCCTTAGTTAGACAATTTCACCACTAGCCACATGGGGCCATTTAAAATTTGGATTCAGATTAATCATAATTAAATAAAATCACCAATTTAGTTTCTCATTTATATTAGCCACACTCTTTAGTGCTAAGTAACCACATTTGGGTAGCGACTTCTGTACTGAACAGCATAAATACAGAATATTTTTCTTGTGGCAGGGTTTATTGGATAATACTGTTTAGACCATTTATACTTAATAAATTATGGAACTTAAATCTATTTTGCTATTGCTCCATTGCCGCAGTCCGGCTGCAGCAAAATAACGGGGACGGGGGGGGGTGACAAAGAACTTGTGTAGATTGATACAGCAGGAGTGGGAGCTGTTTATTGTAGGGCAGGAGGGGTATATATACATTCCATACAACTTATCTTAATTAACATAAACTAGATACAGCAGTCAACCAATAAGGAATCTCCACACTTAAGGCTCGCTGGCGTTACTTCTCAAACCACTCCCTCTGGCAAAATGCCAGGCGCCATCCTGACTTGTTTACAGACTAACACTCCATAGCTCACTGATTTTTTTGCTCTCCTCTGCTTCATTTTTGGTAGTGTTTGTTGCTGTATCTTGAGTTTCTGTTCACCTTTCTTAGACTCTAAGGTGGTTATTCTTATCTCTTACATTTTTCATTCTTTTGAGTTTTCTTTACAAAATTAAGTGCATTTTTAACATATGTTTTAAGATTTCTTGTCATTAATTCCACAATCCCTGTCATTTGATGGTATGTTTTTATTAGTTTATTTTTCCCCTGGTATGGGACATATTTTGGGGACATATTTTCCTGCTTCTTTCATGGCTGGTAATTTTTTTATATTTCACATCTTTTAGTGCTGGACTTTCTTATTCTTTTAGACTGTTTGATTTCATTAAGGCCTAAAGTTAACTCACCTGCATGTTAGTCTGTTCCTTTTGAGACTTGCTTTTAAGTTTTTTAATAGATTTTTCTTGTTGGGCTAAAAGGTAGCTGTGCTACCAAGTTGTGACTAGAGTTACTACATTCTGACTTATGGTAAAGTGAATTCATTCCTAGACTTGTGGGATTTCTAGTAATTAGTCAGTTGTTTCCTGGCTTTCCATATGTAACTACCCATTGTGTTTGCAGATGAGCACTTAGCCAAGTACTCACTGGGAGATCTTGCCAGATCTTCAGAGCACTCTTTCTCTAGCTCCTTCCATTTTGGTTCTCTGCTCTACAAATTCTAGTCACCTAGGTCTCTTTGATCTCTATCTCCATAGTTTTACAAGACTGCAAGGCTGTGTTTCCTTTATGTTGCAGCCTGGAAACTGCCTTTATGCATAAAATCAGGGCAGTTATATAGGGCTCCCTTCATTTCTTTCTCTTCCCTCAGAGAACGCAGACCTACTCTGCCTGTCGTCATGTGTAAAATCCATTGTATTGTGTCAGGTGTTCTGTTGTTCATGATGAGATCGTCATTTCAAGAGCAGTAATTGTTCATGAGCAGAAGTAGAACTCCTTTATCACATCTTTTTAAAGACAATAATGCTCTGGAATGTATATTGTAATTAGGCTTCTGATGGTGATCACTGAGGGTTGTGTTTTTTTTTTTTTTCTGAGTTCAAGGCCAGCCATAACAACTCATGACACCCCATGTCAAAATAAAACAAAAAGGGCTAGGGATATAGCTCAGTGGTGGAGCATCCTTGGGTTCAATCCTCAGTGCCAAAAAAAAAAAAAAAGCAGCAAACACCAATATTCAAATATATATATTTATATTTCATTTATTTCTCTTCTCTCAGAGGGCAGTTAGTACATAGTTTAGACTTGGAGGGCCACACACGTGAACTCTGTTGTATATTCTTTATTTTTTTAACAACCCTTTAAAAATTTGGAAAAAATTCTTAGTCTGTGGGCCATAGAAACACAAGACAATTTACTGACGTCTGCTTCAGGGTTAATGTAGGCATGGTTAAAGGGTATCCATTTAAGATTAGGATAGATAACTATAATTGCTCTCCAAAAAGATTATGCCAATTAATAGTCTTAATGACAATATTTTTAGACTATTAGGATGCTTTTATTAGCTTTTTCACAAACTAATTCTATTTTTGTTTCTTTTTCCAACATTTAGTGTTATGTCCAACTCCGTATGTAACTATCCCTGCCTCTCCATTTATGCAGAAGCTTGGCTTTGGGACTGGGGTAAATGTTTACCTAATGAAGAGGTGAGTATAAAATTTCAGGTTAACCGTTTTATATGGAACTCAGAAACAAAAAAGGAATATGAAAAGTCAAATATGTGGCTTTAGGGTACGTTTCTTATCCTGCCTGACTGCTGTATCCCAGTCCCTAGAATGCAATAACTTCCAGCTCTTGCCTGGTATACTTTTCTTGTAGCCTACTCCTGATGAATTACTTAAGAGGAAGTAGTTTACCTTTTAATTTTTCCTTGGCTTCTATAAGAAGGGGAAGTGACAGAGGAAAGGTTTCCTTTGTAGTATTAACATAAGATTTTCAATAAGTAAACCTCAAAGAGGAAGCCATTGCTTGAAAATGATAGTGACTAATAACTTCCTCTATCTGGTGAGTTGCCTTCTCAGGATCTTTCCTTCTAAAAGAAGTCAAAAGGGCTTTGTTTCTCATGGCGTTGTTATTAAGAGGAGGAAATACATGATTTTAAAGTGTAGGAAATTGTGTTAGAAACGAAGTAATTGAATAAGTATGGTGCTAATTATCAGTAATATAGATGTCAACAGTTTTGTGTGTATGTGTGTTACTGGGGATTGAAACCTACAGGGTGCTGTACCACATACATCCCCAGCATTTTTTTCTTTTCTTTTTTTTTTTTTTTTTTAATTTTGAGGCAGGATCTCACTAAGTTGCCTAGGCAGATATTGAACTTGTGATCCTCCTGCCTCAGCCTCCTCATTTGCTGGGATTACAGGCACTGGTGATGGTTTGTTTTCTAAAATTATTTCTTTTAATCATTACTCTTTACTTAATTTCATGTCTGTTAAGTAGCAGAATACTCAGTATGTATTCCTTAATGAATTCTTGGAATCGGCCTGATTAGTCCAATCTTTCCTAGGATATCTTAGCTTCATTTACCTAGATTTGTATTGTTTCCAAACAGAAATGCTTTCTAAAATAAGAAGCTAATGAATTAAGAATATTCTAGCAATTATGTACAGTGGAGTATTCCTGAAGCATTTCTTGTTTGGAAATAATTTTCCTCCAGTATTTTGAGAATATCTATCACCACCATTGTATTTTAGTTTACAGTGTTACTGTTGAGAATTGTGAAGCCTTTCTGATTGCTCATTCCTTTTCATGTAATCTGTTTTATGTTATCTGTCTCTCCCACTCTCCAGATCTTTTTTTAAATTTTTTTAGATGTTGATGAACCTTTATTTTATTCACTTATTTTTATGAGTTGCTGAGAACCAAACCCAGTGCCTCATACATGCTAGACAAGCACTCTACCACTGACCCACAACCCCAGCCCCCACTCTCCAGATCTTTGTATGATCTGATGGTTGCCAGTGTTCTGAAATTTGACAAATTACATGTCTGGGTGTGCCCCGCTTGGAATCTGATAGTTACTGTTCTTAAATATTTTAAATTAAAAAAATTACTTTGTTGATGATTTCCAACTTGTTTTTCACTCTTCTCTACCTCAAATCCTTTTATTTGGATATTGAACTTACTGGACTGATTTCTAACCTACTTCTTTTTTTTTTTAATCTGGTTATCCTGTCTTTTTGCTGTTTTCTGGGATATTTCCCCAACTTTATCTTCCAAGGTTTCAGTTGAGTTTTTCATTTTTTAAATCTTGATTTTAATTATCTTTCTTAAAAATAACATCCAAGTATTTTGAGGTTGTAGATGTGTTCTGTATCTTGGATATCGAGAACAGATGTATACACATGTAAAAACTCACTGAGCACTTAGTATGCTTGTGTTATTAGTTATTACTCTGTTCCTACCTGAGTCTCATGTTTTCAACTGCTAGTAAACCAAAGGCTAAAGACCCTCTGTTTTACCTCCTCCCAAAGCAGGTCTCTAGAAGTAGGGGCTGGGGACTGCCCAGTGGGACGGAATTGGGACTGGTGTATAGGAATCCCCCTGCTTTGTATATCATGTTTCAAGCTCTTCACTAGGTCTTTTGAGTCAGTTACTTTCATCTGCTTTCTAGCTTCTGAAATTGAGTTGCTCTGGTCTCCTCTTCTGTTATTTCCATTCTTGTAAGTGGGTATGTCTTAAAACAGCTATTTGCCATATATTTATTTGTTGGTACTGGGGATTGAACCCAGAGATGCTTAACCACTGAGCCTCATCCCCAGCCCTTTTTATTTTGAGAAAGGGTCTTGCTTAGGGCCTCACTATATTGCTGAGACTGGCCTTAAACTTGTGATCCTCCTGCCTCAGCCTCCAGAGTCACTGGGATTACAGACTCACTTTTTTACCACATGGTACCATGTGGTACCATCCCTGGCATATACATATGTGTGTAAGCTATTATTTTAATCAAGAAGTTTATATTTTTAAATGTTAAATCAAGTTTGAATTCCTGAACTACCCAATGTATTTTGATTATTATTAAATAAATTGATAGATTTTTAATATTTCCTAGGAATTTTTGTTCTATAAGTATATATAAGTGAAATTGGTTGTGATTTTCCTTTTTCTGCTCTCTCTTTTTGATTTTTTTTAAAAGGGGAGTTATATTAGAGTCCCTTTACTTTTCATTTTCTGGGGAATAGTTTGTATGAGATTGAATGGCAGATTTCTTGAGAGTTTAGTAAATTCACTTATAGAATCATCTGTGCTTCATATTTCTCGTAGGAAGATTTTAAGCTACTGAGTAATTTTTTTCTTTAATCAGTTTTCTTAGATTTTTCTAGTAACATCCATTTTGTCTTAAGTTATTGGCAAAAAGTTTTAGTATTTACTTTAAAAATTTTCTACTATACCTGTAGTCATGTCCCCATTTTTATTTGAAATATTATTTATGCTACCTTTTGTTTTTCTTTGCATAATCTCATCAGAAATTTGTCAGTTTTATTATTCTTAATGAATCAACTTTTAGCATAGCCAAGTATTTATTCAGATTTTATAAATCTGTTCTTGTTATTCTGTAGATCAGAGTAGGTATGGAAAAGGAGAGGATAGACTTTCTCTCTAGAGTCTAAACATTCAAGAGCTATGAGGGTAACACTGAAACTTGAGAAATAGCTTTTTTTTTTTTTTTTTTACAATAAAATGATATGGAAAAGGTTTCCCCTCAAATGCTGCTGTTATTTAAAACTAAGTTTAGCTGAGCATGGTGGCACATCCCTGCATTCCCAGTGGCTTGGGAGGCCAAGGCAGGAGGATTGCAAGTTCAAAGCCAGCCTCAGCAACTTAACAAGGCCCTAAGCAACTCAGTGAGACCTTGTCTCTAAATAAAATATAAAAGGGCTGGGAATGTGGCTCAGTGGTAAAGTGTCCCTGGGTTCATTCCCTGGTACCAAAACAAAACAAAACAAAAACAAATGAACAAAAACCCCCAAAACCTGGAAGTTTAAAAACAATTTAGATAAACTTATGGATAATAGATATATATGAATTAAGAAATATTATGATTCTTTTGAGTACAGGATTTTCCATTGAACAAAGTTCTGCAAAGCAGTGCTATGCCTGTGAGAGAGTACAAAGCTAACTGTATCTTTGGTTCAGTCTACATCTTTTTTCAGTACTGGGGATGGAACCAGGGCCCTTCTACCTGTGCTATTTCCCAGGCCCTTTTTATTTTTTGAGACAGGGTCTTGGTAAGTTGCCCAGGCTGGCCTGGAGCTTGGGCATCACCTGTTTCAGCCTCCTGATAAACTGTGATTACAGGTGTAATAGTGTAAATATACTTGGGCCTATTCACAAACTTCCATGTTTGGCTACATACCCTCCCCTTTGCTGAGGATCGAACCCAGGGCCTCACACATGCTAGGTGAGCACTCTACCGCTGAGCCACAACCCCAGCCCCCCAAGTGTTTTTGTTTAACTTCTCTTCTTAAATTTAAATTAAATTTCTTAAGGTTTAATATTTATTATGTTATCATTCTGTAACTCATCTCTGATTCATATGTTTAATAAGCATTTGGTTATATGACATGCTAGAAGAGAAAAAATAGAAAATAGTAGTTTCCAATTTTAAAATGTGTGTGTGTATACATATATTTTGTTATTATTATTGGTACCAGGAATGAACTCAGGGGCACTCTACCACTGAGCCACATCCCCAGCTCTTTCTAGTTTTTATTTGAGACAAGGTCTCACTAAGTTGCTTTGGCCCTTGCTAAATTGCTGAAGCTGGCCGTGAACTTGTGGTCCTCCCAAGGATCCTCCCAGATTGCTGGGTTACAGACTTATGTCCATCTTAAAAATTTATAATTTTAGATAGTTTATAACAGTCTCTCCTTTTTTTATTCCATCTCTGTTGTTCCATCAACAGATTTCTCTCATCTTTTCATATGTTCTAGTTGCAAGAGAAATGTAGCAGAGGTGTTGATAGTCTAAAATATTTTAAATATTTATTTTTTTAGTTATAGGTGGACACAATATCTTTATTTTATTTTTATGTGATGCTGAGGATCGAACCCAGTTCCTCACACATGGGAGGTGAACACTCTCCCTCTGAACTACAGTCCCAGTCCCTTAAATATTTTTTAAAAACAATTACTGTCAAGTCTTTCAAAATTTAATATTTGAAAATGTATTGTGGGTCTTTATTCATTCTAATACTATTTTTTATTAATATATACATACATATATATTTACTTACTTATTTTAGATCTCCAAGAGGTTTGTCTCATTCTCCTTGGGCTGTAAAAAAGATTAATCCCATCTGTAGTGATGATTATCGGAGTATATATCAAAAGAGACTAATTGATGAGGCTAAGATTTTGAAAAGCCTTCATCATCCAAACATTGTAGGTAAGTTTTAAATTTGTTACCAGTTACGTGGAATATTATTATTCTTTATATCCAGAAATAGTATAAATACTTTAACTGGTTTCACTAATCAAAATGAAGAGAATGGGGCTGAAGGTTGTCAGGAATCAAATTAATGTGGACAGTCTAAAAAAAAAAATTCTACCCTAGTGCAGCGGCACATGCCTGTGGAACTCTGGAGGCTGAGGCAGGAGGATTGTATATTCAAGGCCAGCCTTGGTAACTTAGGGAGATCTTGTCTTAAAATAAAAAGGGCTGGAGATGTAGCTTAGTGGTAGAGAAACCCTGGATTGAAGGGAAAAAAAAAATCTCATAAAAATCTTTTAAGTATATATTTAAACTTCGTGGGGATGTAGTCATTATGGTGCTGTCCTTTTAAAATGATCTTCATTTAATGGTAAAATCATTTTATTCAGGGAGGCACAGAGTATAAAAAAATTTTAATTTGTGTTACTAGTGTCGACCACTGAAGGCATTTAAAATTTGGTCTACTGAATTAGTTTTGTAAATAATAGCTGTTTCATCGTATATTTGTTAGTATTAGTCCAGATTCATGCTTTCAATCACAGTGCTGTAAAAAAGACATGTTCTGTTTTCTTGAGGTTATCGTGCTTTTACTGAAGCCAGTGATGGCAGTCTGTGCCTTGCTATGGAGTATGGAGGTGAAAAGTCTCTAAATGATTTAATAGAGGAGCGAAATAAAGACAGCCAGCATGCCTTTCCAGCAGCTGTAATTTTAAAAGTTGCTTTGAACATGGCAAAAGGGCTAAAGGTAACTATATTTTTGTGGACTATGAAAATACTAAATACTTGTTATACATAATTACAATTTTTTTTCTTCAAAGGAGGGAGTTAATCCTTAAGTCTGAATAGAGTCTCATATTGCAGAATGTACCATTTCTTTATTTTGATTAGGAAAGTATTGTTTAGGGCCCCCACATATGCCTGAAATAATCTAAGACCAGGTAGTTTTACAATAGCGATTACATGTTAGACTTAGTTAACACAAATTTAGTAATTATTCCTGGGGGCATAGCCTTAACCCTTGTTGATATAAGCAAACCCCCTATGGATTACTTTGTGTGATGTTAAGTTTTAGGTATCATGGGTATACACATATAGGTTCAATGAAGAAAACTCTTCAGGGTTATGCAAAGAAATTATTGTAATTTTGGATAAATCATTTACACAGAAGTAACATTGGCTCCAAAAAACTATTGGGTGACTCAAAATTGGATCAGGTAATGATGATACTGATGCCAAAGTTGCATGTTAAAAATTCAAATGAAATTGATAAAACAGATTAGGAAAAAAAAAGCAATGTTCCTAAATATTCTAATACTTTTATAAAGAAACTAATTTCAAATAGAATAAATTTAAAAATCTGAATTGTTTAGTAATATTTTTGATGTGTATGAATAATGAAATTAATAGTGTAAATATACTTGGGCCTATTCACTCTATGATGGATTGCATTTAAATTAAGTATGTAAACGTACCTGTGTAAAGAGCAGATCTACACCAAGAACAGTTGTGGGACACCACCCATGAATTAATTATTTGAGTTTATTTGAGGTCTTCACTCGACCTTTAGCCATTAGGTTTTACTTTGCAAACTATTTTGTGGCTCCTCCCACTCAATGGATTGCACAATGGACATGACCTCTATTTTCCTCCACTAGGGAGACTGCTTTTGTAGCTCCAGAGTAGGGTGTAACCTGTTGGAAACTGGACAGCCCACCTCCTACCTTATTTGGCAAAGAACATCCCATAGAAAACCTTTGATGCTTTCCCCTGTATAAATAAAGCACATGTGGGCTCTCTCACTCTTTCCAGTGTGGAAGCTTGATCCCTAGGATGGGAGAGCCACCTGCTACCCCACCTTTCTAAAATTACTTCCTGTGTCCTGTGGTTTCTTTGCTGTTTCTTTCTTAGCTTTATTTTGCAGCCAGCTGATTACACAGAAGAAACCCAAATTCCACCACCCCTGTGGGACGTGGGCAAGAAACGGTCTCATTTCTAAGCTGGGCTCAGAGAGAAATGTTCAAATACTGATGAATGAACAAATAGCCATTTTGCAGGTCATTTTACAATGTATTATTATTACTTGTCAAGTACAAAAAAGAGTTAATAAAACAAAATGTAGTGCATTTGCTTCCACTTCTGCTTCTGAATTATGTGGCCCTAAGTCACTTCTTCATTAACTCAGTAATTTGAGGGAGACACAGTGGTGCGTGCATGCCTGTAGTCTTGGCTAACCAGGAAGCTAAGACAGCCTCAGTAACTTAGACCCTGTCTCGTCTCAAAATTAAAATATTTTTAGAAAGGGCTGGGGATTTAGTTTGGTGGTAAAGCACTCCTAAGTTAATCCCCAGTACTGAAAAAACAAACAAAAAACAATTTGAGGAAGATTTGTGGAAGATTCCAAAATCATTTCCAAAATACTAGCCTCAAGTAAAATTGAAGTTGGAAAACTGCAGTAGCGCCTTCTGATATGTAAATACATAGGATGGGTTTGAAAATACAAAGAAGTTAACATATACTTAGACATCTATCTTTAAGAAATCTTTCAGATTTATCAGAGATTTTCCCTTCTCTGGCTTCAAATAATTTGAAATTATGGTTGAATAAGTTTATAGTTTAGGAAGGGAATTCAAGTCACTGAACTTCAATTTTATTTGAAGGTTTTTTTTTTTTTTTTAAATTTGTTTTCTTGTGGTGCTGAGGATTGAACCCATGACTTTGTGAATGCTAGGCAAGTGTTCTACCACTGAGCTACATCTCCAGTCCTGAAGGTTACATATGTCGATTAAGTTGTACTTCTGCTCACGGGTGTTGATTTTTTACAATTTTAGTATTTACACCAAGAAAAGAAACTGCTTCATGGAGATATAAAGTCTTCAAATGTTGTAATTAAAGGTGATTTTGAAACAATTAAAATCTGTGATGTAGGAGTCTCTCTACCATTGGATGAAAATATGACTGGTAAGTAATACTGTTTTAAATTTTTGTTTTTATACAACTTCAAAATTCCTGATTTTTATATGTAAAAATACATAGTAAATTCACATGCTTCAAAGATTTAAAACAAATTTTGAAAAATATATAATAAAAAGTATCCCTACTTTTCTATCTCACTTTGACTTAGCCTCCAGGCCCTCCTATGCCACATATGTTATTAGCTTTACTATTAGCTTATGTTTTAACTGAAGATAGGCTTGGGAAAGATTTCTAATATGGATTGAGATTTTTAAGATATAAAACATCTTGGAATGGAAAATAAAATTTTTTAACAAGATTTTTGAAAGGGACTCACTTAATTTCAGTAATGTGATGAAATTTGGGGAACTGCTCGAAGAAACTGGAGTAGAACTAGGAAAGAGGAATGTTAGTAAAAATCAGTCTTCTGCTTTTTGCTTTTTGGCCCAGCCCAACCCAGTCTTCCCTCTGCATTATAAATACTGATCACTCTCAGAAATTTAAGATATGTTCTTGGTGAGAACCAAGAGCCAGCCTTAAGAAAGGGCCTTTTTTTTTTTTTTTAATATATGAATATAAGTTAAAAGGATGGCCCATGACTGCTTTTATGGGTCATATGTAAACCTTAATTTTTAGCAGAAATAAAAGTTTACGGGCGGGGTGGGTAGGAATGATGGTGGAATGAGATGAACATCATTACCCTAGGTACATGTATGACTGCACATGTGGTGCAACTCTACATTGTGTACAACCAGTGAAATGAAAAGTTATGCTCCATTTGTGTATAATGAATCAAAATGCATCTGCTATCATGTATAAGTAATTAGAATAAAACAAGTTTACAAATTGAATTGAGGGCAAAAGCCAGAATAAATAGTGACTATAATGATATCAATAATTAATAAAAATAGAATTGTCCTGTATCCTTATGCTAAATAACTACAACAAAGTCAAAACTTTGGGGAAAAACAGAAATTCTTGAAAGATAATAAAAATGAGATTTTCTTAATGTCATTTTCTCAAAACTTAATAATCAAGTAGACAAAACTAAGTAAGGAATCTGAATAATATGATTAAACTCTTTGTATTAGTATATTTATTAAAAATTCCAGATAGCGCACACCTATAATCCTAGCAATGCCTCTAATCCCAGCAATTCAGGAGAATGAGGCAAGTTCTAGGGCAGCCTCAGCAACTTGGTGAGACACTGTCTCAACACATAGTAAGGGCTGGGGGTGGAGCTCAGTGAAAGAGCACCCACACCTAGGTTCAGTCCTTACTACAGGGGTAGGGGGAAATTAATATTAAAATTGGCCATGTATTATTAGGTCACAAAAGAAAACTTCAGATTATAAAAGTAGTGTAGTAGTTGGCATGTGTTGATGTCAGTGCTGTAAATCTAGAAATATGTAGCAAAATTGGAAATAAAAACTCCTAATTTTTTTTTTTTATAAATTTAAAACACTTGTAAATAATTTTTGGCTGAAAGGAAAAATCAAATTCCAGTTAGAAAATATTCAAAAAATACAAATTTACAACAAATCAAAACCTAGTTAATATAGTTAAAACTATTCAAAGGAAAACTTTTTCATTATTTAACTTTTATGAAATTGAGTTATACTTAAAAAAAAAAACACCCTAGGGTGGGGCTATAGCTCAGTGGTAGAGCTCTTGCCTCGAATGTGTGAGGCACTGGGTTCGATCCTCAGCACCACATTAAAAAAAAAGATATTGTGTCCATCTACAACTAAAAAAATATTTTTAAAAAATGAAACCCTAAGAGGGGCTGGGTTGTGGCTCAGTGGTAGAGCACTTGCCTCGAAAGTGTGAGGCATTGGTTCGATCTCGGCACCACATAAAAATAAACAAACAAAAAAATGAAACCCTAAGAAAAGCAGAAAACAGCAATGAATAGAAAATTTATAAGTTCTACAAAATTAATTTAGAAACCACTCATTCCAAAAAACCAAATGCCAAATGTTTTCTCTTATATAAGGAGGCTGATTCATAGTTGGGAGGGAGAACATGGGAGGAATAGATGAACCCTAGATAGGGCAGAGGGGTGGGAAGGGAAGGGAAGGGGCAGGGGGTTAGAAATGATGGTGGAATGTGATGGACATCATTATCCAAAGTACATTTATGAAGACATGAATTGGTGTGAATATACTATGTATACAACCAGAGATATGAAAAATTTTGCTCTATATATGTAATATGAATTGTAATGCATTCTGTCATATATAAATAAAAATTTAGAAACCACTAAGATGTATTTGGAAATTTAACAACAAAAATTTAACCTATGGGCCAAAGAAAACAATAAGGGAAATTGGAGAGTATTTTGAATTAAATAATAAGGAAATACAACATTAAAATATGTGAGGGAAAGCTAAAGCAAGGCCTAGAGGGAAATCTGTAGCTATTAGTGACTATAGTTAAAAAAAAAAAAAAATAGTTCTAAATGAATCACCTGTATTCACTTGCAAGCTAGAAAAGAGCAAGACAGATCCAAAGGAGACCAGAGAAAGGGAATAAGAAATATATGAATAGAAATCAGAAGAAAAAATAAACAATAGAAAATATTAGTAAAGCCTAAAGCTGGTTCATAGAAAAGATAATAAAAGTTATAAGTCCCTATAGACTGATCCGGAAAAAAAGAGAAAACAATGTCAGGAATGCAAAAGAAATACAGCTGTAGATTCTACACATATATAAAGAATAAGATAGTTTATACCACTAAATTGGATAACTTAAAATGAAAAGGACAATTGCCTTAAAAATATAATTACAAAAATTGATATAGGAAGAAAATAGGGAATCTAAATAGCCTTACATCTATTAAAGAAACATTCCCACAAGGAAAACTCAAGAGCTAAATGTTTCTACTGTTGATTTCTTTTGAACATTAGAGAAATCTATAAAACCATTAGAAAAAGTAAAGTTAGCTATTATATTTCTGTATATTATCAATAAATAATAAAAATTCCATTTTTAAGTGTCAAAACTCAAAAAATATTCAAGAATTAATCTAACAAGTCTAAGGTCTCTATATTGAAAACCATAAAGCATCACTGAGAGAATTAAGTAATATATATAACTAAATGGAGAAATAGTGCGTTTATAGACTGGAAAACTCAATACTGTTGAGATGTTAATTCTTCCCAAATTGACGTAGAGATTCAGTCTATTCCCAGTCAGAATTATAGATGAAATTGATGAATTGACTCTAAAATTTAAATAGAAATGTGAGTGGACCTGTGTCATTCCTAAGCAGAGCCAGTGTATGATTTGACCCTTTCCTGATTTTCTGACTTAGCAATCATGAAAGCATTGAAATGAAATTTCATCCTCCGTTCTATGACAGCAAGTTCACAAAACGAAGAATCTGAGGCCCATTAGGTATCTGCCCAAGGCTGACAGCTTGCATGTATTTGAATTCTGATGAGGCCGTCTTGCTCTAGAGTATGAAATCTTGTTATCCACAATCTATTTATATTCCTACCATTTTCTAAGAGAATTGTTTCCCTATGTCTTGACAACTGATCACCTTTTGAAATTTAACATTCTGATACAGGGAAAGTACCTTATCAATGAAGTTGAATGTGTTTTCATGTCTGCTGGATATGATTAGCCTGTGAACCATTTGCCCATTTTTATTGTGTAGCTTTTCTTCTTAGGGATTTCTAATGCTGCCCTCATAATTTTATTTGCATTTTGCTTATTTCAGTGACTGATCCTGAGGCCTGTTACATTGGTACTGAGCCGTGGAAGCCCAAGGAAGCTTTAGAGGAAAATGGCATTATTACTGATAAGGCAGACATATTTGCATATGGCCTTACTCTGTGGGAAATGATGACTTTATCTATTCCACACTTTAATTTTGATGATGATGATGATGATGATGAAGGTACAGTTTTGTTTTATTATTATTGTGTTGTTTTCAGTTCTAGGAATCCAACCTAAGGCCTTGCACATGCTAGGTAAATGCTCTACCACTGAACTACACCCCCAGACCAGTGGTATGAATAGAACATAAATCAATGTCTTTGCTTCACATTGAAGATTTGCTTATACATTTATATATTTACATTAAGATAAAATTCTTAAAAAGCAAGATGTTTGACTTAGTAGATAGTTTGTAACGTACATAGTATATTAATATTAGTGATTAATTTGGTTATGTTTAATGTCACATAATTGAGATTTAGATTGATCGAAAATAGGTAAATAAATTTAGGTCTAGGAAGGGGAAAATGGCTCACACCTATAATCCCAGCAGCTCTGGAGTCTGAAACAATCGTAAGTTCAAAGCCAGCCTCATCAATGTCTCTAAATAAAACACAAAATAGGACTCACTCAGAGGTTGAGAGCCCCTGAGTTAAATCTAGAGAAACAAAGTTACCTTAAAAACTCCCCTTGAGAAAAAAATACTGGAAAGTTATCATAGGAGGAATATGGGTTGGTAGCCTAAAAATCTAAGACAATAGTAATCTACTCAATGGCATGTTGACTGAAGAGATTGCCTGTGGTATAATGGACACTATATTGGATGATAAGTTCTTACTTCAAGAAGGTAAGCTATTAAGCTTTTCCATGACCTCAAATGGTTTAGCTTATTTCAACCTCTAATTTCTTTGTGAGCAGATAAAACTTTTGATGAAGATGACTTCAATGATGAGGCATATTATGCAGCTTTGGGAACCAGGCCACCTATTAATATGGAAGAACTTGATGAATCCTACCAGAAAGTAATTGAACTCTTCTCTGTATGCACTAATGAAGATCCTAAAGATCGTCCCTCTGCCGCACGCATTGTTGAAGCTTTAGAACTAGATGGCCAGTGATCATGTCATGACCACCTCACCATGTATGGTTTGTGTAACTGTTCTGTTTATTTGGATACATTTATATGGTTACTATGATGATCTACAGTTACTAGTCTCTGAAAGAGGCCTATTGTAGGACCATAGTATTGTTAACATTTGAATTACTTCTTAAGGCTATATTTTATATTTGCATGATAAGCACTCAGTATTATACTGGATTTTCTGTGAAGTTTAAAAAACTAGCTCTGCAGGCCCTTAAATGTTGCTCATATAGAGTTAAAACACTAACTATAAATGTTGTAAACTGTCTAATATTAATTTGAATTGAATGACCATAACTTTTACTAATGATCGTTCTTACATATTTTCTTTTTATGGATCTATTAAAATTAGCACTTTATACTGTGCAAAAGCCTGCATTTGCTTCTGTTTTTTGGCTAATGTACTTATAAATGGTCATTAGAACTTGAAGAAAAAAATGACTCAGTAGAATAGCTTCTTGGGTAATTTGATTCTTTGGCTTGTATTTTCTGTACTGATCCCTTTTTTAGTTTTTATTTATTAATCTATACTGCATTTCAAGGTTGTGTAAAAATAATAGAACTCAAGTAAGACAATACAAAATAAAAGATAATTTTCATACTGAATAGTCTCAGCATTATCTTACTTTATACTGTAGTTGATTTGAGTGTTGTTGTTAAACTTCTTGAGTGAATGCAAGTATATTTCTTTCCCTTTCTTGACCTTATTTTGTTAATCTGTAAAACAAAGTTGATTTGTATCAGTAGTTTCTATCTGCCACAACCTTGGAATTTTCAAAATTACTGAATTGTAATTGTGAATCTAGTTGTTGTACTCACACTTGGCTATAATGTTAAAAATTAAAGTGCCAAGAAAGCAAATCGAAAAGTTAATTAAGAAATCTAATGTATAATTTTGTATCCTGACACTCAATAACATTACCATCCTCATTCTGACTTGTATATTGTGTCATTCTTTGCCAAATTAACAAAGTGCCCATTCTCAATAGGAGGACTAGCAGTTCCTGTTTATAAGCCATAAAGCATTAAGTGGATTAAAAAAGAAAAAACAAACTGATACTTTTCATTGAAAAGTTCCAGTTCCTAGAGTTGGAACAAAATAATCCAGCATGCTTCCCCCCTTTAGTTTGGGTAAATCAACACAGGATTATAGCAATTTGCTACCAACTTCAAGAAAATGGTTTTTATTCTTATTCTAGAACTATGTCTCAGATGTAAACTTATTTTGTTTATATGCCCTCATTTTCAAGAGCAACCTGTGACTGGGTCAACACAGCAGGACTTTTTGCTGAATAACTTAGCAAATTAAAACAGGTGGCTTTCTCACCTCCTAGAGAACCTTTGCCTTTACTACCAGTATAAGGCCTCTGGAAGTCTGTTTGCATCTGTAAAATGGAGATAATTAGCAGCTGCCTAGAAAATGTTAATTTTTCTTTCATGTCTCCTGGTTCCTATTTGACCTGTAATTTGTTTATCAGAATAAAAATAACAAAAGGATCTTTAATTGAAGATACTATATGTAAAAACTTGGGTTCAGGGAAAAAAAAAAGTGCTTATAGCCTTAAATGCTATATTAAAAAGGCTAGAAACTCAGTGAGCCAAGTACATAGGATAAACAAAACAGCCAGCCTCCTATTCTAGATTGCTATAACAAACTATCATAAGCTAGGTGGCTTACAAAGAAACTTCTTGGACTTTGGATAGAGCTCACTAGTACAGCATTTATTTAGTGTGCTTGAGACCCTGGGTTAGGTTCCTGATACTGCAAAACAAATTTCAATTCTGGAAACTGGAAAGTCCCAACATCAAGGTGGTATCTTAGTGAGGATCCATTTCCTCATAGATGGCATCTCTGGTCCTCAAATAGTAGAAATGGGCAAGGCAACTCCCTAAAGCTTCCTTTGTAAAGGCACTAATCCCACTCGGGTCTTCATCCTAATGAGCTAATCACACCCCTGCCAAGCCCCACATCTTAATATCTATCACCTTGGGGATTACAATTTCAACATGTGAATTTTCAGAGGGCACATTCAGCATCTATCTCCCTCCCATTAGGAAAAGAAATTAACCAAAATGTATAAAACAATCTATCATACGTAGAAAACTTAAAACAAGCCTAATAGAAGCAATACCAAGTTGAGTGTTTAAAAATACGAATAAAATTGATAAACTATAGCAAGACTCATCTAGAAAGGAAAAAAAAAACACATATAATGAATGAGAAAAAGGAAACTGCAGAGCCTACAAAGATTCTCATTCATGAACACATGAATCCTAAACAAAACACTAGTGAAATCCAGCAACAAAAACATCAAGATCAAAATTTCTAAAAATTTTTTAAAAATTTCTTTCTTGTAAGGGTATCCATATCTACAAAGATGCTATTGTAAAAATATTTAATAGAAGTTTTGAAAGATTTTCCTGTGAGATGAAACAAAGATACCCACTACCATCTCTCACGAAACCCTGTAATGGACTGGAGATCTTAGATAATATTTTAAGAACAAGAAGACTCTAAAAAGAAGAAATAATTAATTCATAGATGGTGAGTTGAATACACAAATAATTAAATTTAGATTTTGAAGATTACAAAGTCAATGTAGAGAAGTCAGTCATATCAGCAAGTATGAAACTTCAAAAATATACTATTAAAGATATCAAATCTAAGTGATGTATGACAAAACTATAAAATGATTGTGAAACTAAATATAGAAGTGTTTGCAGGCAAGAGTAAAAAAAATTCACCTTTTTTTGGGACAAGTTTAATATGAAAATGTACATGCTGGATGTGGGGGAACATACTTGTAATCCCAGCTACTTGGAAGGCTATGGCAGGAGAACCATGAGGCCAGCCAGGGCAACAAAGCCTTGTCTCAGGATTGGCTTGTGTAAATAATTTCAGCAAGCTGTGATTTAGGGGCTGTCCCTAGTTGTTTGATACTGGGCCCTGAAGTGATTAAGTCAGGTAGTTAATGGTCCTGAATTTGACAGGCCAATGATAAAGTTGGTTGGTAGAATGGGCTCTGGATTAGCTGGCCAGCACTGAGAGTAAAGAATTGTTTATCTCTAGTAATTTGCTAATCCTGGGTGGGAAAATCTTACTGAGTAAGGCCCTGAACACAGGGGAAAAAGAGAGTTAATATAAACAACCTCATCATCTTGGGGGAAGATTTCTTAAGAAAGCATCAATCGTCAGGAAAAAAAAAAAAACACTGATAAATTGAATGACACTAAAGAATTTCAAGATTAGTAACAGAAAATTAAAAATATAGCTGTGCATTGTGGCACATGACTATAAGAGAATGAGGCAGAAGCATCAGAAGTTTGAGGCCAGCCTCAGCAATTTAGCAAAACTCTGTCTCAATATAAATTTTAAATAAATTAATTACTTAAAAAGGAATGGAGATGCAGTTCAGTGATAAATGCCCCTGAGATCAATCTCTTTACCCCCCCCCAAAAAAAGCCACAAAATAGAAGAAAATATTTCCAACCCATCAAACTGACAATATATATCTTGAATATGTAAACAACTAAACATCAATAAGTTAAAGACATAAAAGAGATAAAAGGGCTTGAATAGTCACAACCTAAAACTGCACATCAACAATATGGAAAAATTTTATGTTCTCATGATGAAATATATGACACTAAAAATGAATTACAGCTACATGCCACAATGTGGATGCATCAATTTACAGAAAATTCAAAATATACAAAAAGTGTCATGTGAAAAGCTAACTGCAATTTGAGGAAACTAAAGAATTAAGAGCATAAAAAAATGACTTGTAAAAAAATGATTTCTAAGATGCTGGCAATGTTTTTTATTTTTTAACCTGGGGAATTGAAGGTATTTGCTTTGTAAGAAACTCACTGTTGAGTTGTACATTTCAAAATAAATTTTCTGATTTGCAGAAAAGTTGCAAAAAAGAGTTCCCACATGCCTCATACCACACTTCCCATAATAACATTTTACATCACTACGGTATGTTTGCAATAATCAATGAATCAGTACTAAAATCCACATTGTTATTAAAATTTATTTATTTTCACTTATTGAACTTTTTCCATTTCAGCATCCCATTTGGGATACCCCATTACATTTAGGAGTCATGACCCCCTGGCTATGATAGTTTCTCAGACTTTCTCTGTTCTTAATCACTTTGACAGTTTTAAGGCACACTGGTCAGGTATTCTATAGCACACCTCATCTTGTACATTCTAGGCTCATCTCGTACATTCGTTGCCCCAGCTCTAGAATGAACCATTTCTCCAAGGACCTCTTGTTCTTTATAGAGAAACCAAGATCTGGATGCTAGAAGTGCTCACTGCTGTTGGGGTCTCATTGCTATGAGGCCCTTTCAGTGTATTTTGTACTTGCTTCTCCTATTAATACTTTAAAAATGTTTTTTAAAAAACTACAAAACTAGCAAAAATTATCAACAGAAAATTATGACATGCATTAAAAGTAGAAATGAATCCTTGAAATACAAGTCTAAGACATACCCAAGTGAATCGAGTTGTAAAAGAACTGTGTATGTATTTAATTAATCTGAAGTAATATTTTTACTCATACCCAAAGAATTATAGAGAAGCTGCTTTTTAGGGTTGTATCTACTTCCATATCATCTACTCATTTTTTTCCTGAAAGAGCATCTACTGTTCTTATAATAATAAACAATTTATCAGCGCATTCAATTGAATAATAGAACAAATGGAATGTTAAGAATTTTATCTGATTCATCACACAAGCAGCAGGGCTGGGGATATAGCTAAATTGATAAGAGTGCTTGCCTAGCATGCACAAAGCCCTGGATTCAATCCCCAGCACCAGCAAAAGGG
>NW_025999944.1:2997660-3038384 GCF_001458135.2 Marmota marmota marmota
AAAAGGGGGGGGGGGGGAAGCACTGAGCAAATAAAATCATGTTAATAAAAATTTTTAAATAAAATATTTTAAAAGAATTTTAAAAAATCAGCAGTGCAGAAAATAGCATTAAAATGTTTTTGTAATTACACACATTTTAACACTTTCACATTCCTTTTGGAACCCAGGTTTTAGAATTTGGAACCGTGTTAACTTACAGGCAAATAAAAATTGTAGACTAACAAATTTTACACAAATTGGAAAAGTACTTCCTCAAATTCTTATGGTCAGATACCAGTTCAATGATTTTTAAGAATCAAAACAATCTGAATAGTTTTTTGCTTTTCACTTATGTATTCAAGAATAATACTACAAAAATGTGTGTACATGCTGGGTACAGTGGCACACACCTGCAATCTCCAGCAGCTTTGGAGGTTGAGGCAGGAGGATGGCAAATTCAAAGCCAGCCTCAGCATAAGTGAGACCCTGTCTCTGAATAAGATACAAAATAGATCTGGGGATGTAGCTCAGTGGTCAGTAACCCCTCCCCCACCAAAAAAGAAAAAAAAAAATGTGTACATTTAAGTGTGTGTTTTTTTCATAACGTTGACATGTTCTCTGGTCCACCAGCTCAGATATATTTATAAACCTTGATTCTGTTACCACAAATTTTGAAGAGGCTTTTGCCAGATATCTGAGTGAGGACAAGTGAAACAAACAAACAAAAAATAAACAAAAAAAGTGAAACCAAAATAATCATCTAATCCAACTAGGATCCATTATGTTAATAACTTCAATTACCAGAAACAAGTTCCCTAAAGTTAAGTAGCAGTACCCGCATTTTCTTTCTTTTGGTACCAGGGATTAAACCCAGAGGTGCTTAACCAATGAACAACATCCCCAACCTTTTTTTGAGACAGGGTCTCACTAAGTTGCTTAGGGACTCACTAAATTGTTGAGCCTGGTCTCGAACTTGCAATCTCTGGCTCAGCCTCCCAAGCTGCTGAGGTTGTAGGCATTCACCACCACGCCTGGCAGTATGGCAGTACCTGCATTTTTATTCAACAAAAATTACAATAGTGTAGTCACTAAGTATAATTTTGATTCAGTGTGATGAAAAATGTGCATTTGATTTTCAAAGATTAAAACAGTAAGATATGGAATTATGTTCTACATAAATGAGTACAGGAAATCTTACTCATTCCTTACCATCTTTTCTAACAAGAAATTAAAAATGCTCTATTTAGCTGAGTTGCTACAGATAAATGCTTGTAAAGTGAGAATTCTGAGGAGAAGTCAGAAATTCCACCTTAAAAAATTGGGTATGTAAATTACTTGCCTGGATTTAGATTTGCCTCTTTCCTTCTGATGTAGTATGATATAATCCTGGACTAAAAGAGTACTGCTTTATAAAAGATAACTGGCCCCATATCTACAGAAAACCACCAAAATAAGGTGGTCAATATTCTTATGGAGGCCAGTTATAAAGTTTCATAATTAAAGACTCAGAGTGCTAAGTATATTATCCAAAGATTTTTCCTTTCTTTTAATTCCCAGATAATTTTCACCAAATTTATCCCTGGATTTTCAACACACAAGAAACAAAACTATGAGGTATAGGTGTGTGTGTGTGTGTGTCTGGGCATTTCTTACTTTGATATTAATTTATATTGTATGATAAGAAGCTATGTGAATTTATCCATGTAGTAACTGCTTTTATAGTTGGTCTTAACTATTAAAATTGTACACAAGGAAATTAGGGGTATTGCAGTACTTGGTTGCAAATAACTTGCCATCTGGTGTTGGGTCAGAAAATGCTATTTCATTGGTGCTGAGAAAACAGCCAAACATGAAGCAATTCCTAAAAAAGAGAAAAAGATAATTTAACAATGGAAGCAACTTAGTATTCTGATTAAACACTAGTACAATTTGAGTAAATACTCTTGATCAAATCAACCTTATTTCTGCTAAGCGAGAAAATGCCTTAGATTTCAGAGATGGAAATCTAATAGTATTTCAAAGATGAGAAAATAGGTCCAGAAAAAATTCTGAGAAGCAAAGGGAACCACATAAAAACAGAGCTGACTTTTGGCTGTCCCTAACAATGAACAACTAATGTGAGATTGCTAGTGCTAATTAAAAGCCACATATAATTAAAATAAAAAATAAAAATAACCATCACCAATTTTAACAGTTACTATTTTTCTCAAATAAAATGTACAATAGAGAGCTTTGAGAAAGCAAAAACAAATCTGCACATTGAGTACAACTCTTTCGGATCCTGCTCAACTAAGATTAAAAGTAAAAATGATTAAAGAGTTCAACCACATTAAGGAATGTTCTATAAAATAACTGGCCTATACTTTTCAATTCTTCAATGTCATAAAAGACAAAGGAGGGCTGAGAAACTTCCAGGATTAAGAAAGATGATGATTAAAGAAACATGATAACCAAATGCAATGTGATCCCAGACAAGGAGAAGTATATGCCGCAGTGAAGGACATTTGAAACAACCGTTGAAACTGAAACATGGACTATCAACATTACATCTTCTAGCCAGGTGCAGGAGTATAAACCTGTAATTCTAGTTATGTGGCAGGCTGAGGCAGGAGGATGGGCAAGTTACTTAGCAAGACATTGTCTAAAAATAAAAAGAGCTGGGAAAGCAGTTCAGTGGTAGAATGCTGATCAAACATGTATCAATCAGGCTCTGGGTTTGATTCCCACTGCCAAAACAAAACAACCAGATACATTTGGAAAAGCAAATGTGGTAAAATAATAACTTGATGAATCTGAGCAAAGGTATATGAGGGGGAACAGGTGTGGTGGGAGATGCCTATACCAGCAACTCAGGAGGTTGAAGCCAGGGGATTCCAAGTTCTAGACCAACCTTAGCAATTTAGGGAGACCCTGTCTCAAAGCTAAAAAATTTAAAAAACTAAACAGGGTTGGGTTGGGGGTGTAGCTCAATGGTATAGTGTCCCTGGGTTCAATCCTCAGTACCAAAATGAAAAAAAAATTAAAAATATACAAGGGTTCTTTTCACTATTCTTGATACTTTTATTTCAGAATGAAAAAAAAATTAAAGAATTAGATTCAATTAGAATATGTAAGCATTTAGTACACTTAACTATAACTGAACACAAAATTTATTGCTAAACTTCTGTCAGGACTCAAACATTGTCACCTGTATAGATGAGAGAATTCAGTCTGAGGCTTTTTTACATGCAAAACTATCAAATATGTTATTTATAACTTCAATTCAGATATGAGAAAAGATATTTTTCCAAATGAATGTTTTCTAGCTCCTATGAGGGCATTTCATTTTTATTCAGTATTCCTTATAGACAACATTGCCTTGTTACTCAAAGTATGATCTGCAGACCAGCAACATTTAGCATCACCCAAAGGCTTACTAAGAATGCAGAATATCAGGCCCCACTCCATACCTACTGAATTATAGTCTGCATTTTAACATTCCCAGGCAATTCATATGGATGTTGAAAGTTAAAAAGCATTAGACTATTGTGCAGTGGAGGCAGGTTTGATTTTGGTATTCCTCATATCCAATTTATCTATCACTTAATATAAAATACAGGTTGAATATCCCTTATCTGAAGTGCTTGGGACCAGAGGTAGTTCAGATTTCATGTTTCTGGATTATAGAATATTTGCAGAGATATTGTTGAGCAACCCTAATCCAAAAACCTGAAATCTAAAATGCTCCCAAATCTAAAACTTTTCAGATATTACTTTTTACTGTAAAAAGTTTCAGATTTAGAGGATTTCAGATTTTAGATTAGGTTTCCTTAACCTGTATAGGAAAATCATTGGTTTGCAACTATCAAAATTATTATAGACACCCAATTTTCTAACTGATCCTTCTATAAATATGTGTGGTAGACTAGGATTATGGCCCATGATGGAATCATCATAGTGGTTTGCTTTTCATTCCTTAAAAGAGGCATAGTACTCAGACCAGGGACACTGGCCCACACCTGTAATCCCAGCAATGTGGAAGGCTGAGGCAGGAGGATTGCAAGTTTGAGAAAAGGCTCAACAACTTAGAAAGACCCTGTCTGAAAACAAAAAATAAAAAGGACCTGGGTTCAATCCCTGATACCAAAAATTTAAAAATTTAAATTTAAAAAGCAGCATAAAACTCAAAAGGTTTGAATAAAGCTCTTCAAAGTGTGGTTGTTGGTTTTTAATCTGCTATCTATCCATGAGATATATGTAGAAGAAAATGTTTTGAAATTCATCCTTCTTATCCAGATTAGGTAAATTAACAATAAACCTAGTCCGTCATGTTAAAACCTTAAATATCAATTTGCAGGGTTAAAGGGTTTGCACAATTCAGAATGGAGAATCACTAATTTAATCTTTTATTGAGGTATAATTCATATACCATTAAGTCTCATACTTTAAAAATATATAACTATGAGCCGGGCACAGTGGCGCATGCCTGTAATCCCAGAAGCTTGGGAGGCTGAGACAGAAGAATTGAAAGTTCAAAGTTCAAAGCCAGCCTCAGCAACAGTGAGGCACAAAGCAATTCAGTGAGACTCTGTTGCTAAATTAAAAAAAATACAGAATAGGGCTGAGGATGTGGCTCAGAAGTTTACTCCCCGGTACAAAAAGATAACTCGGGTTTCTGTAGTCACAAAATTATTTATCACCACTATATAATTCCAGGTCATTTTTTATCCCCCTATATCCATTTGTATACATTCTCCATTCACTCTTCCCTTAGTCCCTATAAACCAAGAATATTTGATGTCTCTGTCGATTTGCCTATTCTGGCCCTTTTGTGTACCTATAATACAAAGTTCAGAAAACAATCAACACGATGTTTTCAAGGTTCACCCACGTTGTACCATGAACCAGTTACTTCACTCCTTTCCATGGTTGACTAATAAATACTGCATTGTTATTGTATGGGATATGCTTCGTTCCCCACTGATTTCGTTGTTTATACTTATTTGGCTATTATGAATAATGCTGTTATAAACCTTCCCATACATGGTTTTGTGTGGACATATGCTTTCATTTCTCTTGAGCATATACCCAGGAGAATTGCTTGGTCATAATAATTGAACTTTTTGAGAAACTGCCACTGTATTCCACAGCAGCTGCATTACCTTACATTCCTACCAGCAATGCACCAGGGTTCCAACTTCCTCCACATTGTCACCAACACTTATTTTCCTTTTTAAGAGAGCCTTCCTAGAGGGTGTGCAGTGGTATTTCAGTGCTTTGGGTTTTGCGACTTCTCAGATGTTAAGTATCTTTCTACATTCTTATCAACTATTCGTATTTCTTCTTTGAAGAAATGTCTATTGGAATCTTTGACCCATTTTTAAACTGCCTTTTCATTGTTGCATGGTAAGAATTCTTTTTATATGCTGGATAATAGATCCTGAGTAGAGAAAAGAATTGCAACTTTTTCCCTCATTTTGTGGGTTGTCTTGCTAATTCCCTTTTTAGTTATAACTTTAGTTATAGTTATTAATCATAGTTATAAATTAGTTTAGTTATAGTTATTAATTACCTAGACACATGTAGTCAATAAACATATGCAACTTCTGTATGTTTTAAAATTTACATTTTGTTTATATCAACTATATTTATTGAAATATGATTTTGTATCAATTGAATCTGATAAAAATTTGATCTTGTATTTTCTTCCTTTATTCAGTCAGTACCAGGGACTGAACCTAGGGCCTATGCATGCTAGGTAAGTACTCTTCAACACTAAACGACACCCCAGCCCATATTTTCTAATTTTGTTTTTCCATTTCATTTTTCTAGCAATCGATTTTTATTTTATATAGTCTTGGGTCTGTGATATATCAAACTAGTCCTTTATCATAGGGAGTTTAAAAAGCACTAGCCTGGAATGTTGAGTATCTAGTATTTTTTCCCAGGTTACTTGATGTAACCTGACTTTGATAGTATAATGGGAAATGTTTTGCCAACATCCTTCCTTCTGGTTCATGAGCCAGTATTTCCTTGTTCTAGGAAAGCTAAGAATCCAAGGTTCAAAGTTAAGATTCAGTTTATGTTTTTCTTACCTGACAGTATCCACCAGTCGTCTTGCAATGCGCTTTCTTCTCTGCAGTCTGAAAACCCAGATTCTACTTATCCCACAGACTGCAGGTTCAGGCACATTTGAACATTGCCAAGCTCTGGGACATTCTTTAGAGTTTGAGGATTCTGGGCCACTTGGTTCAGACAAGAGACGGAAGGCCTACAATGATATACAAAAGCATCTATAACTAAAAATAGATGAGCTTACATTTCTTTAAAAAAAAAAGAAAAACCTCCTCCTCCCCAGGCATGGTGGTGCATAACTGTAATCCCAGCATCTTAGGAGGCTGAGGCAGGAGGATTATGAGTTCAAAGCCAGCCTCAGCAACTTGGTGAGGCACTTAGCAATTCAGTGAGACCATCTCTAAATAAAATATAAAAAAGGGCCGAGGATGTGGCTCAGTGGTTAAGCACTCCCGAATTCAATCCTCAGTTCCAAAAACATTTTTATAAAACTAAAATAAAAAAAATTCCTAAGTATACCAAAACAACCCTAATGATATGAAGTTAATCATGTCTCCATCAAAAATATTTAAATCATTTGAATGTGTTAAATTCCTCTCCATTTAAGTCACAATACTTGCATGAAAATTCCTTCTTTTTGATTAAAAGCTCTGTAAAATTCAAATTTCTGAAGCACATAAATTTTCCCAATCCTCTCCATGCTAAAATGTATATATGATAGCCTAAAGAATTGAAGATTTTCACGTGTTAACTCTGAAATTTGGTTACTATTTAAATTTTAAAAAACTTTTGATTTGAAAATAGAGATCCACAAGAAGATGAAACAGCTGTATAAAGAGGACTTATGTACCCTTCACCCTATTTCCCCCAATGGTTACATCTTCCATAACCAAGAAATTAACAGTGATGCATTACAATTCTTATTACATGTATACAGCACAATTTTTCATATCTCTGGTTGTGTATAAAGTATGTTGAATATCTATTCCAATGTGTGAATATCTATTCCATTTCAAGGATATTATATTCATTTAGCCACCACCACAATCAATACACAGAACTACTGCATCGCCACAAGTGTTCCTCTTTGTAACTCTGTAGAATCATATCTACTTTTCCCTTCCACATGCCTCACTCATTCCTAGCATCCACTAATCTGTTCTCCACTATAACTGTTATTTTGAGAATGCCATATAAGTGGAATCATACAGCATGTGACCTTTTGAGATTGGCTTTTTTAACTCAGCCTAATACCTTTGAGACCCAACCCATGGTTACACATGTCAATAGTGTACTCTTTTTAATTGCTAAGGAACATTCCATTGTATGGATGTACCACAGGTTTTTTTTTTTTTTTTTTAAGAGAGAGAATTTTTTAATATTTATTTTTCAGTTTTTTCACGGACACAACATCTTTATTTTATTTTTATGTGGTGCTGAGGATCAAACCCAGCGCCCTGAGCATGCCAGGCGAGCACGCTACCACTTGATCCACATCCCCAGCCCTTGCGACTTCTTTTCTACCTAGTACTGGAAGTTTTAGGCAGAACAATTAGGCAGAAAAAATAAAGACATCCAAATCAAAAGAAGTTATTTCTGTTTGCAGACAACATGATCTTATATATAGAAAAACCTTAAAGACTTCTCCAAAACACTGATAAATAATTTCAGTGTGAAATTACTACACACAAAATCAACATGCTAAAATCAATAGCATCTCTTTACAATAACTATTTAAAAAAAAAGAATAAACAATCCCATATACAATGATATCAATAAAACTATAATACTTAGGAATAAATTTAAACATGGGAGTAAAAGAACTATATACCAAAAACTACAAAACACTAATGAAAAAAATTAGAGAGGACGCACATAAGTGGAAAGATATCTCATGTTTATGAATTTGAAAATTATTAAAATATCTATATTGCTAAAAGCGATCCAGATTCAGTGCAATCCCTATCAAAATTTCCAATAGCATTTTTCACAGAGAAAGCACCCTAAGATTCACAAGGAACCAAAAAAGACCCTGAATAGCCAAAGCAATCTTTGAGTAAAAAGGGCAGTGAGAGGTATCATACTACCAGATCTTGATATATACTACTACAAAATTATAGTAATCAAAACAGAATAATATACTGGCATAAAAAAAAAAAAGGCACCCAGGGCTGGCTGGAATTGTGGCTAAGTGGTAGAGCACTTGCCTAGCCTGTTTGAGGCCCTGGGTTCGATCCTCAGCACCGCACATAAATAAAAGATCCATTGACAATTAAAATATATATCAAAAAAAAAAAAAAAAAAGGCACCCAAACTAATGGAACACAACAACGTACCCCAAAATAAATCCAGGCATTCACAGTCAAATGATCTCAACAAAAGTGCCAAGAACATACAATGGAGAAATGACAGTCTCTTCAATAGATGATGCTGGGAAAACTGGATACAAACATGCAGTAGAATGAAACCAGACTCTTATCTTACACAGTATGAGTCAACTCAAAATGCATTAAAAACTTATAATAAACTAATTATAAAATGGGACAAGAACTAAACAGGTATTTCTGAAAAGACATACAAATAGCCAGCAGATATATGAATATTCAACATCACTAATCATCAGGGCAATGCAAACTAAAACCATATTCATACCTGTTAGAATGATTATAAAAAAGACAAAAAGATGCAGGTCATGGTGGCCCACACCTGTAACCCCATTTACTTGGGAAGCTGAAGCAGGAAGGAGGATTGCAAGTTTAAGCCTGGCCTCATCAAGTTAGTGAGACCGTTTCAAAAAAAAAGGTAGCTTAGTAATAGAACACCCATCAATTTGACTCTCAGTACCACACAGCCACGTATATATACAAGACAAAAGATAATACGTGCTGATAAAGATTTGGAGAAAAGAAAACATGTTCACTGCTGGAGGGAATGTAAACTATTATAGCCACTACAGAAGAGAGTATAGAGATCTCAAACAGGAAAAAAAAGGACTACCATGAAGTGATCCCATTTCTGGGTACATACCTAAATGAAATAAAAACCATACATCAAGAGATATCTGTATCCTGAGATTTCTGAACCACAGCTTTACGCATACCAGGCCAAGACATAGAATCAACCTATGTGTCCATTAATGAATGAATAAGGAAAGAAAATGTGGCACGCACACACACACATTGGAATACTACTCAGCCATAAACCAAGATGAAATCCTGTCATTTGTGACAACATGAATGAATCCAGAGGATATTATGCTGAGTAAAATCAGTCAAGCACAGAAAGACAGATATGTATGATCTAATTTAATGTAGAATCTAAAAAAGTTCACAGAAGCAGAGTAGAATGGTGGTTGCCAGGGGCTAAGTGGTAGGGGATGGGAAATGTAGTCAAAGGGCACAAAGTTTGATTTAGACAAGATGAGTAAGT
The DNA here is from genome assembly GCF_001458135.2 of Marmota marmota marmota. Lineage (NCBI taxonomy): Eukaryota > Metazoa > Chordata > Mammalia > Rodentia > Sciuridae > Marmota > Marmota marmota. The sequence continues at coordinate 3,007,123 of NW_025999944.1, forward strand.
TCTGAAGATCTATGGTATATCATGTTGCATGTACTTAATGTACACCTGAAAATAGCAAAGTAAGCAGATACTGAATGCTCTCACGAAAACATAAGTGAGGTGATGAAGTTAATTGGCTTGATTCAGCAATTTCGTAAACTGTTCATCTCTCAAAACATCAAATTATATGTTGTAAATATATACATTTTTCATTTGTTAGATATATCTTAATAAAGCTGATGGAGGGAAAGAAAGAATATAAACCAGCCATTTTTCTAAAAATATCTAACACAAAGAGAGGCTATATGTTTTCTGGAACACTGCTACTCAGTATCTAAAGATTCTAATTAAGGGGCTGGGGTTGTCGCTCAATGGTAGAGCAGCTGGTAGCATGAGTAAGGCACTAGGTTTGATCCTAAGCACCACAGAAAAAAGAATAAATTACAAAAAAAATACAAATATATTCTAATTAAGGGACAGGTAATAACTTGGGTCTACATATTTGCTTATCTAAAACCACTATACTTTATCCAGTATGGTAATGACTACATGGATATACTTACTTACCCTGCTTATATAAGGCAAATGACAAATATAATGTAAATAACTTCATTTATCCCCATGGTCAAGGAAATTTTTAATAGGAAAAATCAGGTAGCAGTTGAAATGCTTAGAGACTTCTCCCAACTACTTTATTTTGCTCAAAAATTATGCCAGTAATTTAAGATATACCATACCTGTTTGATGGGCTCTGCAACTAAACACCCAACGACTCTCTTTTCATCAGATACAAAGAGGAAAGTTTTGGTTTTGTTGGGACATTTGGGAACAACTTGCTGGAAGCCCAATTCATGATCAACAAGTTCTTGGACATCTTCTACCTAATGGTGTTAACAATCAAAAAGGCGAATTTGTTTTAAAAAGTACAATAAACTACATATGTTTATCTATATAAAATGTATGTTTACTATCATTTTAGCCTTTTTTATCTCTATTTCCTAAATTTTATCTTTCTCTCCTAAATTTATACCCTCTCAAAATTTTACTATCAATTCATGTCTGGTACTTCAGCAATAGGGCTTTAAGAACCTATTTAAAAAACACTTTCAGCAGAAGTTCAGAATTCTGGGGGAAATAGGAAGTAGGAAGCACCCAAACAGATTTGTTTTAGCTTTATTCATTTTTTGTATTGGCCAACACCAACCCAAGAAAAACTGGTAATAACAACATAAGAAACAGACTTGGGGCCATTAATTTCAACACTGAAAAGCTTAGTTAATTTTTCACAAGTAGATGATTTAGATAAGAGATAAGTTGTAGAACCTTATGTGGTTTCTTTACTTCGAACTGACATTCCTTTAGTTATCTTGTATAAACCCCTACTAAGGTCATTTTTAACCTATGAAATCCCAAGTTTACATTCTGTGACCATTTCAATGAAAATGATACAGACGCATTAAAATAGGTTGGAAATCATAATCTAGAGTTTATTATATAATTTATTAACAATAATATTAATATCAGTAATACTAATGAATATTATCACTAATCATACACCTATTACTTTTCTCAAAGGAATAGAACTCTAAAAACATAAATTTATTTCAAAGCTACCATAGGTGTATATTTGCACTCAACTCAGGTTTTTTAGGAGTTCCATAAGTGGGACAACGGAACATAATGGGTGAAGCATGTACCAAAGAGGCTTACCCACCAGCAAAGTGGTTCACACTTCAACAGAGATTAACTGTGTGGGAAGTGAGGGAAGAATAAGGATTAAAAAGAGAATGTTCCACACCTTTCTGAGAGCATAAGCAGGATCATGTGGCAGGACCAATACAATCTTCCCATCCCAAAACTCTGCTACTACACGTTCTTTTTTCCAGCCCTGTCAAAGGGAGAAAAAAAAAATTAATTTGTGAAAACAAAAGATATTAAATAGTTTGACCCAGAGGATAGAATGCCAAATATCAAATGATATAAAAAAGGATTAAATCTAATTAAAAGTAACATACTCAAATGAAAGATGCTTACAACAAGTGACCTCAATGGGCTGATACTCTGTTGGGAGACATGAATATTATTTGTTAGAACTAAAAGCAAAGCCAAATGAGAGCTCTTGATGGGATCAGAGAAAGAAATGCCCAATCACTCAGGGTGGGCACATGGGCAGTAGGCTAAGCTGACTTCTAAGGGAAGGTTTAATAAGAGTCTACTGGACCGAGGAAAGACAAATCTAGACAATAAAGGCTCAAGTTCAAGTGCTTTCTCCTATCAGCAGCTCAGCACAGATGTCACCCAATGCATCTTAGTTAGCTTTGTAGAAAGGGACACCAGCACTTCACTGAGCTGCAGAGGCCACTTTTTAGATCAGGAATTTCCCATCCTTACATTTCCACCTAAGTGGTTCTGCTCCCATCCGTGTAAGGGTATAAATTTAGGAGAGAAAGATAAAATTTAGGAAATAGAGATAAAAAAGGCTAAAATGATAGTAAACATACATTTTATATAGATAAACATATGTAGTGTGTAGAACATTACAGGGTGCATAGTGCTAGTCATATGTCTTACACATACTCCCTCAGTGAATCCTATCTTCCTTTCTCACATATGCACAACAATGTCTTTTTCTGCCCTTTTGCTTGACAAGACCAGAGGCTTACACACTTCAGTCTTAATCTCCAGCAGTGCTTTAGCATGTGGACCCAGCGTTTATCTCAACAGTGTTGTTAAAGCTATGAGGCACTTGACATGTTTTTTTTTTTTTGAACCTTCATTAAGATTTCAGTAAGCATAATGGGGAGGGTGGCCATTTCAAGGTAAGATCACTAACCAAATAAACAAAGGTACTGTTTAATGTCATTGAAAATCCAAGGCACTAAATTGTCTAATATAATGATTGGCAAACTTTCTCTATGACAACATCAGATGTAAAACAGAAAACAGCAGTGTTGTGACTGAGAGTAGAATATTTAGGATAAATTTAATTAAAGATCCACATGCAGAAAACTATAAAACCTTCCTGAAAGATATAAAAGACATGAATCAATAGAAAGGGATACTAAGTTCCTAAAGTGGAGGACTAACCACAAGAAAACAGCATTAGTTTACCAATTTCAGTCAAAATCTCAAAAGATTTTTTTATTTGGGAATAACCTGATAATAGGCCCATTTTATAATTTCGAAGAGGAAATGTGTAGGAAAAGATGACATTTTTAAAGAATAAAAAACACTTACCTGGCCAGACATCCACGGTATGAAACTACATTTAAAAGAGTATAGGACTAGTACAAGATCACTACTAACAGATCATTTATATACTGGAATTTAGTATAGATTAAAGGTGGCATTGGCAATTAGTGGGAAACATGAACTAACCTAACAATAATAATTGGCACACTTAGCAATCCTAAGAAACAAAGGTAAGTTAAGATTCATCTTTAATGCAATGTCTTACACATTCCCAATGGATTAAAAATTTGAATATAGAATTTATAGTAATATAAGTATTTTAAGAAAATATAGGAAAATCTTTTTATGAATCTTGGAACTGACAATGACATTCCTTATTTTTTGGTCACTGGGGATTGAACTCAGGGGCACTCAGCTACTGAGCCATATCCCCAGCCCTATTTTATATTTTATTTAGAGACAGGGTCTCACTGAGTTGCTTAGCACCTTGCTTTTGCTGAGGCTGGCTTTGAACTCCCAATCCTCCTGCCTCAGCCTTCCAAACCACTGGGATTACAGGCATGTGCCACTGCACCCAGCTGAGAAGGACATTTCTGACTTAAGAAATGCAGGTCACAAATAAAATCAAGTAATAATATTTTCTTATATATGCAAAAATTACCTCTGGAAGATATACAGATGAAATTGTCAATGTTGGACCCCTGCAGATAGGGGACCAGTGTACCTAGGAGTAGGAAGAAATACTGTTCAACAAATAGACTTTTTATCTTGTAAATTTTGAACCATGTGAAATTATTACTATATCAAAAACATAGTTGAGCTAGTCATGGTGGCACATACCTGTAATCCCAGTGGCTTGGGAGGCTGAGGCAGGAGGATTACAAAATTCAAAGCTAGCCTCAGCAAAAGCAAGGTGCTAAGCAACTCAGTGAGACCCTGTCTCTAAATAAAATACAAAATAGGGCTGGGGATGTGGCTCAGTGGTCAAGTGCCCCTGGGTTCAATCCCTGGTACCCACCCCCCACCAAAAAAAACCCAAAAAACATATATTAAAGAAACAGGGAAATTTGTAACACAGAAATAACTCACAAAATAAATAAGGATTAACATACCTAGTATGCTCTGATAAATTAAAGAAAACAACCTGATATAGACAGTACTTAGTCCTCATCAAAAGAATTTAATTTGTTCAGAAAATGGAGCTTAGAGCTCAAGGGAAAATATTCTGTGCAATGATGTTGTTGGGGGGGGGGGGGTGCGCAGATTATGAAGGGTTTTGGTGACCATGGTAAAGAATTTCAGTTTTATTCCTAGTGTAAGGGGAGGTTATTAAATTTGAAGTAGAAAAAGATGGACTTTTACTTATTTTTAGAAAAGAATCCTCTGGCTAATGTATAGAGAGCAGATTATAGAGGGCAAGAATTTAAACATATATAGAGAAAGATATATAGATGCACACCTACACACATTCTCCGTTATATATTATATACACATGTATAGGAAAAGCTAAAGCCAGGTTAAGGAGCACCTAACTGCTGGTGGGAATTTTCTTTTTCTAAAAGTATGAAGAATCATATAAATCTATGCATTAAACTATTCTGGGCCAGTGTGGTGGTGCACACCTGTACACCCAGCAACGTGGGAAGCCAAGGAACCAAGGAAGGAGAATCACAAGTTTGAGGCCAAACTCTGCAACTTATCAGGACTATCTCAAAAAAAACAAAAAGGGTAAGGGATGTTGCTCAGAGGTAGAGCAACCCTGGGTTTCTGGGGGGAAAGGAAAAAAGGCAACAGAGCAGTAGGAGGACTATGGAATCTCAGGGAGGAAGCTGTTTCAATAAACCCAGCTCCCCCAGAGTTCCTCCTGCCCCAAATCCCAATGACAACAAATAACCTAAAATTATCATAAAAGCACGAAATATTGTGTGTCAGGGTAGTGGCGGCACTCACATTTGACTAGTAGTGGGTACAATCACAAAGATGAAGCCGAAGATAGGATGTGTTTGAACTACAAAGATGCTTCATAAAGAGGTGAAATTGCCCTCTCAAGAGGGAAAAAAGGGGCTGGGGATGTGGCTCAAGCGGTAGCGCGCTTGCCTGGCATGCGTGCGGCCCGGGTTCGATCCTCAGCACCACATACCAACAAAGATGTTGTGTCTGCTGAGAACTAAAAAATAAATATATATTAAAAAAAAAAAAAAAGAGGGAAAAAAGCCTGGAGAAGTTGTGGAAGGCTATTTTACCAAGGTTTTCTATATAGAAGAAATTGCTACATGAAGAGGGAGAGGGGCTCTCCTCAAGTTTTATATCTTGAGTGTTGAACTCTGCTCAGTAGTCAGGGATAAGGATATAAAGTGCTTTTTCTACCCAGGACAATGCTCACATTAGACTGGTATTATAAATTTGAAACTGTACTATTAAAAGCTAACTTTAAGAGTGGGATGTAGCTCAGTGATAGCATGTCTCTCTACCACACATAAAGCCCTAGATTCAATTCCTAGCACTGGGAAAAAAACAACAACAACTAACTTTTTAATAGTGCCAGTCTCTCAAATTTTACAGATAAGAAAACTGTAGACAATGAAATATTTATTGACATATAGGCCTTTCAATATTTAATGAACAGAAATGTCTCTTTCAAACCAGTTTACTTTCAGAACAAATTGAAAAGAGTATCTTTGACTCACTGTATATTTGATTCCTTCCAGAAATCTGTGGTGATACTGGACATGCTGCATTTCATCTTCAGGGTTGGAAGCAGTATAGATCATGCCACAAGATTTACAAATAGTAGCACCAAAATGTTTCTGACCTGCATCCTGCAATAGAAGCAGGGGAAGAAAGCAAAATGGATGAAGAGACCTAAAAACCCAATAATCTCATCAAAGTAACAAAATTTTCTCTTTGAGTGGACAGTGTAAAAAACACATGATTCTTTTTTTTTTTTTTTTTTTTTTTTTTTTTTAAAATATTTATTTTTTAGTTTTCGGCGGACACAACATCTTTGTTTGTATGTGGTGCTGAGGATCGAACCCGGGCCGCACGCATGCCAGGCGAGCGCGCTACCGCTTGAGCCACATCCCCAGCCCCCATGATTCTTTACTAGACTCAATAGTTCTAAGGAGTAAGATTAAGTTACAGAACATAGCTAAAATGAACAATGAAATTTTTTTCTTTTTTCGATACTGGGGATTAAATATAGGGGCACTCTTGGCAAACTTTCTCTATGACAACATCAGATGTAAATATTTTAGATCTTTCAGGACACATATGGTTTATTACATACTCTTTTTCCAAACCTATAAAAATGGAACAACTACTTTTAGTTCACAGGTCATGGCCTGTGACCAGTTTGCCAAGCCAAGATCTAACTCAACGTACCTATTCCTATTAAATTTTTTGTTGATCAACAATTTTTCTTAATTGGAAACAACTCATTCATCAGCCTTCTACTAAAATACTAGCATTGCCCAACACTATCAGTTCAAGTTTATTGACAAGCATAAATGTTACCACTAGAACAAAATTGACATTTACAAAATTCAGAATATCTATAACCCAATTTACTATGCTAAGACAAAAGTATAACTTTATGTTATACATGCAAAAGCCACATGTGAGAAGCTTTGTTTCAAATTTACTCACAATGATGAGCTGGGCATTTGTTTCTTTATTTGTATCTCTGGTATTCAGATTTTTCTGTGTGTTGGTCTGTTTCAAGAAATCAGTACAGCTGATGGATCCCACAGAAGACTGTTCTTCAGCGAGAGATCTTCAAATGGTAGGTTGATAAATATTACATAAAGATGAGAACTATGAGGGTCAGTAATGCAGTCCAGGGAACAGAACAAGTAGTGGAAGTTTTAAGACTTAAATCTTGGTTTCTAACATCAAGCCCAAGGAACTTTTCTCACCAGTATCAGATGCCATTGGAGAATCACTTTGGAAATTGACTTCACCTTGCTTTATCAAACCCTAATACTTACCCATGTAAGAATAAAGAAATCCCTGGGGTACCATAGCAAATAAGTGGATACTAAAACTGAATCTCATGAACCAACAAGCAAACAGAATCACCAATGTATTAGGATCCAACAACTTTTTACTTGGGTACTCTTCCTCATGCCGAGAGCAGTATCCCAGTACTTGGAAATTTTAAAGAAAAAGAAATTTTATTTTTAGATAAATGTAATGAAGCTATCTTTAAGCACTAGGAAGAATGTTGGGATTTGGCTCATACGGCCCTTAGACTAAATCCCACAACCAGATATATACATTTTGGTTGTTTCATATGGTATTCAAAGCTTTGGATTAGCCACCAGTATTTTAAAATCTAGATAATTCACTTAAAATGTATATTCCCAATATTTAAGAGATACTAAAAGATCACTAGTTCTCTATTCCTTTAAAGAGTATACTAGGCTGGGTGTGGTGGTACATGCCTGAGATCCCAGTGACTCAAGCTGAGGCAGGAAATGGCAATTTCAAAGTCAACCTCAGCAATTTAGCGAGGCTCTCAATAACTTGGGGAGACCCTATTTCAATAAAACAAAAAGGGTTGTGGATATAGCTTAGTGGTAAAGCATTCCTACGTTCAATCCCCAAAATTAAAAGAGAAGAAAAGAAAAACCCTACTAGCTGGAATCAAATAGCACTTGTACTTTCAAATGAGGCATGCATTTTCCAGTTGGTCCAGATTCCTGCCCAGCCTGGCAAGGTCTATAGGTATTGAGTTTGTAATCCTTGTCTTTTAATGAAAGGATTCTGGTTTTCCAGGGACAAAAAGGTATAGAAATTGTCAGAGAGAAGTAAAAGTAAATTGTAAGAGGGAAAAAAAAGAAATGCCCAAAGCAAAAATGTTGAAACAAAAAAATTGACAAATGAGAAAATGGAAAAAAAAAAAACTATTTAATGCTTATTTCAGTCAAGCTATCTTGTTATCATTTGAAAAGGTAAGGTTTTCAAACTGATTGTGACAAACCTATACTAACAAATTAATTTTACATTACAATCAGTACAGACACACAGCTAAAAGAGTTTCACTAAATACACTTGCTATAGAGATACAGCATTTTAGTTAAAAAATGCTGGATATGACACTCTTAAGAGGGTGTGAAAAAAGACTAAATTGGTTGCTACCCACAATATGAAAAACATTTACTAGGTCAATGAGGTTAGTGGCCCTTGGGCCTTATAAAACCTTTGCTATGTAGTTCTCCTTGGCCCTTCGTGCATGATTGCAATCTCTTCACTTTTGTCTTAGGAACTGTATTATATCTATTGTATGTATTTATTGACCTTATTATATTTATTTGTTTCAATGCTTTTTCTCTTACAACCATAATTTCCTTGATAGCAGGACCATATTTATCTTTACATCTCCAGAACTCAGAATAAGTTCAATGACACATAGTAGAATCTTTCTAAGTGTTTGTTAAATGAACAAACAAAACAAAAATAAAAAGACAATAATGTGAGACTATGTACCTAGAGAATCTATAATCTACCTGAAGTAAAATAGATTAATCTATAAGTAATTGCTGAAATCTGACATTTTGGAGCCTACCAAAAAAGTAATTTCACATGATTCAATCAAGAGTATCCCAGTAACTCTTCTTGCTAGATTAAATTACTTTTATCAGCTGATTATGATAAAGCTTCCATCTTCAATGAGTCATGAAAGAAGACAACACAGGTAAGAAAAGGAAAAGGTGAGGAAAACTAAGAACATGACCTTTGATGTGGAAAAGTTGCTCACCCACACAAATCTGAGGCAATTTAAGGTAAGGTGCTCTAAGGATAGAAGAACTTAGCTAGGAATTTCCTTCCTTAACATCTAGTTATTCATCATCAAAGCTGCTTAGGAAGAGGACATCCAGACTATAAGAAACTTCTTTATTCAGAGCTCTTGCTCTATCACGCTCTCTACCCACGCATGGCTTTCCTCACTGCAGTCTTTAGATCTGAACAGGACAGTAAAAGTTTCAGCTAGGATTTACAATAGCAGTAAGGTCTCAAGTTACTTACTCCTCTGGCCAGTCATCTATAAATGGGACAATAATGGTTCCTACATTATGAGGTTGTAAATGCATATTAAAATTTTAGCGACTATTAATCTATTGTTATCTAGGGCAGTTAATATAGGCTAATGGGATTTTGATTCAGATATGTCTTCTAGTCCTAGCTCTAGCACTGAATAACTGTGCTGTTCACTAAAATTTGTGGCTTAAGTACTAAAATTTGTGGTTTAAGTACTAAAATTTCCTCAGCTAAAAAAATGGAATTAATAACAGTATTTACCTTTTAGTTTGTTCTGAAGATAATAGATATAACAACTTATTATGGGCCCCATATTATATAATAATATTAACAATTATTATTATTCAAATCTATAAAGACCTTTTCCATCTCTAAACTCTAAAATCTTATGAAACTTCTGAGAAGCTGATTTCATTTCCTGTTCTTTATATTATTCTCCTATTCCCTTAACAGTGAAGAAAAAGTACTCTCCAAATTACGTAGCATAAGAAAAAATGACTTGTACAACTAATAAAACTTGGATCAAAATAAGAACAATTTCTACCTTTTTGTATTGACTGAAGACACACTGAAGATGGGATAAACATCGGACTCCAGAGAAACTGGCAAGGGAAAAAAAGGGCAAAAATTTGTATTACCAAATAAAAATCAAAGCATTAAACCCTAAAATTTTAAAGGTTAATAAAACCAAAATATTCATGTTATTTGACCTCAAAACTTAACCATAATAAAGATAGTATGTACTGGCAAAAGGAGACAAATAGATGGGACAAAACAGAGAGACCAGAAATAGACCCACAAATAGATTCAACTGATTTTTGACAAGGAGGCAAAGGTAATTTAATAGAGAAAGGATAGTCTTCAACAAATAGTGCTGGAATTGGATGTCTGCATGCAAAAAAAATCACACATACTCACATCTTATATAAAAATTAACTCAAAATGGATCACAGATCTCAATGTAAAATACAAAAGGGTAGACTAAACTCTATGGCACTGGATCAAAGTTGGACATAGCAATATGAACTCATGCTAATATGTACAGATGGAGACGATGGAATCATGGGTATGTATCTTTTCTAGTTCTGTCTGCTCAGCAGGCCTAGAAACAACAACACTCTAATAGCAACAAGCACACGAGAGTCCAGATCTTGGTTTCTACCACTGTGCTGCATCCCTAGCCCTCAAATCTTGGTTTCTAAATACCATTCTCCAATAAAAGTAACTAGGGTTCTGTGTGAGAACTTGATGATTCTAGTGCTGGGGTGGGCAGGGAAAATACAAGAGCCTAGAATCTTGTAATGTTTAGAAAAAAAGGAAATGCTCAAAAGACAAAAATATAAGACATGCCAAAGAGAACCACGCTGAAAAGATTCCAATGGCCAAAGATGAATAATTTGAGCCCTAAAATAAATAATGTAGTGGATTTAAACCCCAAATGTAAAATATTCATGAATATATAATGACATATATCCACAAGTTTATTTAAGTGATTGGATATACAAATTGAGAAAGAACAAATCTTCCTTACAGTAGAATTTCAAATAGTATACAGTTATTTTAATCCCCACTGCTTCCTGAAAGGGGAGCCTAGACTTAGTGAGTAGCTTTCAAAGACTAGAGTATGAAAAAGAAAAATATGTTATAGAGGAGAAACCTGGCAAACATGACCTGAACCTGGTGATAAAGACTAATGGCACCAGTGATGTCATGTGGCTATCATGTACCCCTGATATGCTAGTAAAAAGCAAACTTTAACCTTGCACTGAAAAACAGTGCTCACTCATGCTCTACAAATAAGGCTAAGATAGGCAAGTCTGATCTACTCTGGTAAGTTACTTAACCTAAGTCCATTTCCTCATTTATAAAATGAGCATAACAGAATCTATATCCCAGGTTTGTAAGAGAATACAATATTACACTCTAGTTACTAAGTAATAAACTGTAGTTATTTGTGTAATACTTTTATGACTTTTGCCATACCCTTTTCTATCTGTAAGATCTTTATTCACTAAAAATTTTTCTTTAAATTGACTTAGATAATATACCACAAGTAATTTATTTATTTAGTTATTTATTTTTTGAGTACCAGGGATTGAACTCAGGAGCACTCGACCAATGAGCTACATTCCCAGCCCTATTTTGTATCTTTCTTAGAGGCAGGGTCTCACTGAGCTGCTTAGAACCTCACTTTTGCTGAAGCTGGCTTTGAACTTGCAATCCTTCTGCCTCAGCCTCCTGAACTGCTGGGATTACAGGCATGCGCCACGATGCCCAGCAAGTAGTTTATTTTAAAAGAAAAATGTATGAATATTATAAATAGAAGACATTATTTTTCTGTTATATCTTCTATTAATTCAGGGCAGGGGGGAACACAGAACTTTTACTAAATACTATCTAGTACATATTCAGCACTCAGTAAATACTAGTTTTTAACTTTATGTCTCAGAATTATAATGAACAATTATTCTATGTATATTAGATCCTCCAAGGGATATTGTTACAGATTATACCTTTATTTTATTTCTTTTTATGAGACATTTTCTCACTCATCCAACATATCTACTTTTAGTATTTTCATTCACTTTTTTTTTTGGTACTGGGGATTGAACTCAGGGACAAGTAATTAAAACTTGTAAGTAAATAAATAAAAACTCAGGGGATTACAGGTGTGTACCACCACACTGGGCTAATTAATTTATTTATATTCTCATAGTTTAGTAAATACTGTTTAGCAATGTCACTGTAAGTTAATGAGAGGGTTTCAAAACTAAGAGGAATTTAAAATCTCTTACTTTAAGGATCCCTTCCCAGATCACATAACTAACAAGCACTAGACCTAGATAAGAGCCCAGGATTGTAGGGTCATTTCTATGGCTTAGCAAGTTCTGCTCACAACTAGGCCTTGATCCCAATTACAAAAACCACAAACTGTTTTATTCCTTTCTACTATTTTGGGTAGAAGACAGGGTATGATTTTATTACCCCACCCCGCAGACCTGCAGAGCGCAAGTAATTTGGCCACAGTTATTTAGTATTCATTTTTTTTTTTAATCTATAGTTTTGACCTAAAAATCTCCTGTCTCCTGCTTTTCAAAACACACTGTACTACTAGACCACAGAAACACTGTACTACTAGACCACAGAAAATAGAGCCAGAGAGAAAAAATAAAAAGATATTAATAGGAGGCACATTAGGGAAAAAAAAAATCCAGAAAATATTTTTATATGAATTTCACATTGACACATATAATGAAGAGTTAATACAAGTATCTAACTCATCTGAAAAATTTTCTTACTTACCTGTTTTGTTCTCACCAAGAGAATCTTCTGGTGAAAAATGCTTATTTTCATCAAGTTTATATTCCTTTGAAGAAACTACTTCACCTAATGAATCCTGAAAATAATAAACAAGTAAAAAAGTAAAGAAAATCTATAATTCTTAGTTGTTTTCTATTTAGTGAATGGATCTTAACAAATGTTTAAAGTGATTTTTAAGTCTTCAATTTTCAGTCTACATATCACCTTTTTAAAAGTCTGAGTACAGGGCTAAGGATGTAGCTCAGCAGTAGAGCCCTTTCCTAATATATGCAAGGTCCAACATCAATTCCCAACATCACACACACACACACAAAACCAAATAACTAAAAGTCAGAGTACACATATTATAATTTGTTATCCTTGTCAAAAATGTAATATTCTCCCAGATAAAGATGGATGTCTTTTTTGGTACAAGGAATTGAACCCAGGAGCCCTTAACCACTAAGCCATATCCCCAGCCTTTTTAAATATTTTATTTAGAGGCAGGGTTTCACGGAGCTGCTTAGGGCCTTGCTGAGTTACTAAGGCTGGCCTTTGAACTTGCAATCCTCCTGCCTTAGCCACCTGAGCCACTGGGATTACAGCTGTGCCACTACTCCTGGCCACCCAGATAAAGATGGCAGAATGAAAATTATAAACCACACTTCCATAATAATAAAGTGAAAAGAATTAGTAAAATGGCAAAAATTTCTCCAGAAGCCACTAAACTGAAAAGGTACAACTTTTTGTTATTGACTTTAAAATGAATAGCCAAGGAAAGAAAATAACATTGTGGAGTCACTGGAGAGGTTTCTCCCACAAAGGTTCCCACTTTTTGAATAGTAGCACAGATATTTATACCCTTTCAGATTTGAATCCTAGCAGTGGCTATTTAATGAAATCTTAAGAGACAATAGAGCCCATGTGTACAAATTAAAGATAGACAATATTCCAGCTTCTCAGACTTTTGAAAACTGAATACCCAGTCCCTTACAGTGAAGCTCAGAAAGAAAATGAATTTTATCAGTTCATCATAGGAAAGCTGTCAAATCTTCATAATAATGTAGATAGCAATCAGTGGGAGATGGGTAAGGAAACTGCACTCTACTTGTTTTGTTATATTGAGACCTTAATTAGTTGTACCCAGAGTTTTTAAAAAAATGAAGGCAAACTTATATATAGTGAAATGCATAGGTATAAAGTGTACAGTTCAACGAATATTGATAAACTTACAGATCTATATAACCAAAATCTACACAGGGATATTTTGTTGTAGAAATAGAACATGAAGAATTAATGGAATTAGATTGTCATGGCTTAGCCAACAATATTATCTCGCTTACAATAAACTTTTTTTTTTAATATTTATTTTTCAGTCTTCGGCGGACACAACATCTTTCTTTGTATGTGGTGCTGAGGATCGAACCCGGGCCGCTCGCATGCCAGGCAAGCGCACTACCGCTTGAGCCACATCCCCAGCCCAACAATAAACTTGACAATACTTAAGATTGACAAGAAGAAACATTTACAGTAGGGACTACAAATTTAAATGCCTATAAGGGCAGCAGGTAAGTGAAACTGATATCAAAACTGTATTGACTGGCCAGGCATCATGGTGCACACCTGTAATCCCAGGAGCTCAGGAGGCTGAGGCAGGAGGATCATGAGTTCAAAGCCAGTGTCAGCAAAAAGCAAGGGGCTAAGCCACTCAATAAAATACAAAATAGGTCTTGGGCTCAGCAGTCAAGTGGCCCTGAGTTCAATCCCAAGTACCAAAAAAAGAAAAACACAACTGGAAAACTAGACTGATTTAAATATATAATACATACACTGACAGTGAAGGGAAATGAAAAACACTATCTGTCAAAGAGGATGAAACTCAGCTCTGAGAGACTGTCATGTAGAAATGAGAAATCAGAAATGTTTTCTTGCATTTAAAAAAATTTGAATGAAATTTTCTTAATTACGTACGTAGTCCAAGCAAAACATCCATGGGCTAGATTTGATCCATAGGCTACCAATTTATAATCTTTGCCACTGAGTTTTGAACTATAGAATACTACAGGAGATAAAAATTGAGGTTGAACTTGAGAGGAGGCAGTGAAGATGACAATGATGAGACATGGGTTAGGGAGGAAATGACTATGAGTTTGAATTGCTGGTAAGACATATGATTCTCACACAGTATGGACATTATACAAGCCTATCATTTCTTCAGCTGCAAGGGTTGAGATAAGTATAAATGACAAGGCAGACATGGAAGCCCTGAACTGGGAGACAGCCTTTCTGAAGCCTATTGCCTATAAGTTTTGGTTTTGGCTCATCATATTCCTATTAGATAGCACAAATCTATACTACCGGTGTTAATATGAGAAAGACCAAACAAAAAGGCACAGAATGGCAACTGTGAAAACATAGTATACATAAAATAAGCAAAAATTGGCTGGGCATGGTGGCCCACACCTTTAATCTCTGCAGCTCAGGAGGCGCGGGAGGATCCTGAGTTCAAAGCCAGCCTCAGCAAAGGCGAGGTGCTAAGCAACTCAGCAATTGAGTGCTGCTGAGTTCAATCCCCATATCCCGCCCCCCCAAAATAAATAGATAAACCAAAATCCATCTATAGATCAACAGTGATCATTTCTAGGTAGTAGGACTATTGAAGGCTTTTTAAAAATATACTTTCTGTACTTTAAAATTTCTAGAGTAACCTACTTAATCAATAATGAGCTAAAACGAATAAACAAAACCAACATGCTTACACTTTAGAAAAATATTCCCTGAAGCAGAATAAGGGATGTCTCATCTTTCCCACCCTGCCTCTAAATTCTTTACCCTATCTATCTGGCTTCATAAAAGCAGCCTTACACCCAGCAACTAAGGAGGCCAAGGCAGGAAGATCTCAAGTACAAGGCCAGCCTCAGCAACTTAGCAAGGATCCAAGCAACTTAAGTGAGACCCTATCTCAAAAAAAAAAAAAAAATTTTGTTTAATAATGTCGTTATTTATAATGAAATTTTGTTTAAAAGCCAGCTTTTTTTAAAGTGATATATTTAGCTTTCTTTACCTTTATTAATTCCTCTTCATCTTTACTTTTTGTACTCAGCTCCACATTCAATTTCTTTTCTATTAACAAGCACTTTGGCACTTGACTTTTCACAAAAGTTTTTCTTTCACATACAGTCTCTATCTCAGACTTTTTAATCACTTCTGGTTTATTTTTTGGGGTGAGTTCCAGTGATGGCTTATTTTCCAGAGGCAATTTTCTAAGAGAAAGTTTTTTTCTACTAACAAAAAATGCTGCTCCACCCTGGAGTGTAACTTGTGGTTTTATTTTTTGGCTTAGAACCCTAGGAGTATTTGGATTATTTTCAGCTAAATAACAATTATTCTCTTTTTCCACAACTGGCTTATAGGACATCCGATTTTGCTTGGAATGCTTAGCATTTCTTGATATAGGCTTGATGTGCTTATAACTTGATTGATACTTAGCAGTTAAACTTTTCTGTGTTTTTTTATTCTTCTTCTTGGTGCAGATTGGTTTTCCCTGTATTTTTTCTGTCATTCTGGGAAAAGATTTATCTTCATTATTAGTTTTTAGGTAAGTGGATCTACTCTCTCTCACCAGCTTTCTCTCCAGTGGATTAAGATACCACTTATCTTTATTGTCTTTATTGTAAAAAGACACAGTGGGTACAGCAGATTTAAATGGTGAGCTATGACTTGCAGATGGCAATCTGTTTTTTTTAATTTTCTTGAGTGGACTTGAAATGAAATGGCCTTTTTGAGAAAAACATAGCTTTTCTTCACTTTCATCACTGTTTTGATAAGTGTGCTTTTTACTAGGTGATGGAAACAGATTTTCAGTAAAGTCCATAATTAACTTCTTTGATGAAGATAATAAGCTATGAAAAGAAACAAAGTCCATTTGTAAGTTCATTATTTTGCTTCAAAACCTATATAAATTTACTGATAAGTAATATTTCTATGTATAGGTCATATCAAAAATAATACATCTCTCTAAGCCACTCATAAAGACTATCAATTTAATAGTAGGAGTCTTAAATTCTGTGTTTATCAAGTATTCAAGTAACTTCCCAAAGGTACTAATAATGTTCATGAAAACAAATGTTGTTTCCAAAAAAGCTTTCATATGTTCCAAAATCAATGTCTATGTTTAGACCATATAAATTATAGCCCATATATTTTACTTAATTGGTGATCAAAGACTCCCCAAATGATTATTTCTCTGTAATAAGCAATCCCTGGCATTTTCTGTGGGAAGTAATTTGTATCTCTGGTATGGCATGTAGTTGAGTACCAACTACAGTATTCCCCTCTTATATCAGGGAGATGCATCCCAAGTTGCCTAGTGGATGCCTGAGTCTACACATAACTAAATTCTGTATATACCATGTTTTTTGGTATACACACACACCTATAAAAATTTATTGTATAAATTAGACACAATAAGAGATTAACAATAAAAATGGACAATTATAACAATATACTGTAATAAAAGTTATGTGAATGTGGTCTTTTTCTCAAAATATCTTACTGCACTGTACTTATCTTTTGCATTTAATATTTTCAGACAACACTTGATTACAGATAACTAAAATCTTGAAAAGCAAAACCAGACACAGCAGGGTGGGTGGATCACTATACACACACTTTCTGGCACAGTTTACAGAAAAGCCTCCCTACTCTATGCAAAACATTATGTTCCAAGTGAATAGAAAGGAGGCCAGTTGCAGTGGCCCAGGCCTGTAATCCCAGCAGCTAGGGATGGCGGTTCAAAGCCAACCTCAGCAACTGCGAGGTTGCCCTAAGCAACTCAAGTGAGACCCTGTCTCTAAGTAAAATACAAAATAGGGCTGGGGATGTGGCTTAGTGGTTGAGGGCCCCTAAGTCCAATCCCCGGTACTCAAAAAAAAAAAAAAGAACTGAATAGAAGGGAACAATGAAATAAGAGATTTACCATACGTCTTAGCCACAGAAAACAGCATTCTTCTATTCTCTCCAAAAGAACTAAATAATTCACTTTAAAAGTTTACTGTATTTTCAAACTAGAATTAGAATATAAAATACTACTGTAACCAAAGAGGCATTTTAATAACAGAATTAAAAATTTAGGAAATAGGAGAACAACACAAGGTCGAGTTTTCTTTTTTCAGAATTTCTATGCATAGGATGAGACTCACCTGTCACAGTTCACAGAAGGCCGCTTCCTCTTCCTTGGAGTAATAGTTGCCATCTTAATTGAATTCCTAAAAGCAATTAAGTCAATGCTAGTAACCAAATTCATCAAATGGGTATAACAATCACGTCAAAATTAAATTTTAAAAGGCTGAAAAAGGGCTGTCAGAGGAGATGCCTGTAATCCCAGTGGCTGGAGAGGCTGAGGCAGGAAGACTGTGAGTTCAGTCAGCCTCAGAAACTTATGGAGGCACTAAGCAACTCAGTGAGACCCTGTCTCTAAATAAAATACAAAAATAGGACTGGGGATGTGGCTCAGTGGTTAAGTGTCCCTGAGTTCAATCCCCAGAACAACAACAATAAAAAAGGTAAATAATGGTCTAGAAAATCCAAGAAAAAGATTTTTTTCCAAGGCAAATTACGTTTAAACCATGAATTTAAAAAGACAAATTACTTTAATAAAGGTTTAAACCATAAATTTTAAAGAGTATATTACACCACAGTAAGAAATATTTTTCACGCTGGAAAATGATCCTACCAAATGGAAAAGACATTACTCTAAATCATGGCACTTTTCCCCTTAATTCACATAATTAGGTGACCTTCCCTGACATTGCTCTCACTCCACACCCCCCCCCCACTGTTTATCTAGTTCTCTGCTTCCATTGCACAGTATACTCTTTTAATATTCCATTTAGCCCATTTTCCTATTAACCATCTCAACAGCCTAAGCGTTCAATGAAGGCAGAGACCGACTGTCATTTTTCATCAGAGCCCAGCAGGAAAATGAGTGAAGCCGGCCCAAGAATTCGGGAGGCTAAAGCCTCAGATTGGAGGCCAGCCTGGGCAAATTAGCAAGGTCCTCAGCACAACTTATTGAGACCCCGTCTCAAATTTTTTAAAATTTAACAAGGGCTGGAGGTGTGGCTCCGTGGTAAAGCGCCCCTGGGTTCAAAGCCTACTACCCAGGGAGGGGGGAGGGGTGGTGAACCTAACCCTCCCCCAGGCTGCCAGCTGAGGGGACCCCCGCAAGTCCTGCGGTGAACTCCTGCGGTGAACTCGGCAACTGACTGCACGCTGCTCAGCGAGGCTCCCTCCCTCCCTCCCCTCCCTTTGCCTCATGCATAGCCCACCCCCAAAATTACACCAGCGAGACTTTAGAGCTGGACAGAGAGAAGGACCCGGGTCCGTGGGACGCACGTCCAAATGCGCTCCGGGGAGCCCCATTCTGGGGCCGAGAGAGGGAAGGTCAAAAGAGACCTCTCCGCGTCTTGCCCGGGCAGCGCTGCCCACAACGCTGGCGTCGGAAGATGGAAACCGGTGCCCGCGAGCGCGGTCTCCAGCCCGCCAACCCGCCAGGCCCAGAGCAAAAGCTGTTCGACATTCACCCCGGTGTTCCACAGAGCGCCCGGCTCTCCTCCAGCCTCTACCCTCGCAGTGGTGGCCCGCGCGCAGGTCCCGAGACCTCTCCTCAGTCCTGCAGTGGTCCCAGGAGCGCATTCAAATTAACGCGCGCCAGACTAGGCGGTCTCTGCTGTGTTCCGATTCGTCGCCGCTCAGCGCTTCCAGGATGGGCTCGATGATTGGTCGCTCACTAGCCCTTGCCCCGCCCTCCAAGGAGGCTGTCTCCAGGATTCTCCCGCCCTTGGGAGGCAAAGAGCTCTCCCCTCCGGGAAACCACGCCTCCCTCAATCTCCTGCGACAACGGGGCGTTCCATTTTCGGGACTCTTGGAGATGCATTGTGGGAATTGTAGTTTTAGACCCGTTGTGGTCTAAAACGAGGTTAAAAAAATAAAATTGTGGAGTCACTTAGTGGAAGTAGCTTTTGTAATCGCTCCAAGATTTTCCAGGCACATATTTTTCGCATTTGAAATTTGATCATTACTTTCACCTTTTTTAAAGTTAATAAAATTTTAGGTTCCTATTTCACTTTTTTATTCTTCAAGTTAAATTTATGAAGTCCAATCAGGGTACAAATATCTACTTCGCAAGCATTCTCAGTTGTTTTATGTTTTGTTTCGCTTACTCCTCACCGCAGTCTATGAGGTATGTATTATCATTCCCATTTTACAAAGAATAAAACCTGAAAAGAATTACTATTTATGGAACATGGTAGGTTCTTGCTTTGGGAAACAGGAAGGTTCCTAAAGCTCTATTATATTTGTGTCACTAGTTCATGGTATTCTCTGGCACATTTTCAGTTCTAAATAAACTTAGATAAGTGATGAGAAGAATTGTCAAAAACCAAAATTAACTGAAATTTAATTATGGATTTTATTGACTTTTATTCGTGATTCATGAATTGGGCAGCCTCCAGCTTACAAAACAGAATGAAAACTCTCACTGGGAAGTAGCAGAATATTGGGTTTTGAAAGGTAGAAACAAGAATGTAGAACAAGAGGAAAATACTGGTGAACACAAGGTTACCTCAAGGTCTTGTTGTAAGGGTTAAAGTGGAAGGAAGAGTTCTTATGCAGGATCCTGTAGACTAGGGTCTTCTGTTTTCAGGAAAGACTGCTGTGTTTGGGGCTCTATCTGCTTCCTTAAAGCTTCAGTGTCTGTGGCATTTAGCACCGGTAACTTCATTTTGGTTTGGTCTGGTCTGTTGGGGCTTAGTGAAGAAGCAGAGTCCAAAACAATGACCTTTCAGAATTTTTGTTTATGAGAAGAAAATTAATTAAATCAAAACTAAGTACTGGGCTGCCTTGGTGGTGCATGCCTGTAATCCCAGTGGCTCAGGAAGCAGGGGCAGGAGGATGGCAAGTTCAAAGCCAGCCTCAGCAGCTTACCGAGATGTTAAGCAACTCAGTGACACCTTGTCTCTAATAAAATACAAAATAGAGCTAGGAATGTGGCTCAGTAGCGGAGTGCCCCCACCCCCACTCCTCAAAACAAACAAACAAACAAAAAAAAAAACCCTAAGTGTTGTTCACATGAAATGATTATTCCCACTTACAGCAAGAGGACCTCTGAGGTTCAGAGGTTTGGCATTTGCTTGATCTCATAGGTAATAGATGACAGACCTTAGATTTAAAGTCAGAATAGTCCAAACCCCAGGAAGCAATACGAATATCAATAACAATTAATTTGCGTGATTCCTACATTCTAAAACCTTGATGCCTATTAACTGACTTAACCTTAGCAAAATATCCAGAGTTAATTTCTCTATTATCACTTGTATTGGGGAGATTCAAAGAAAGTGAAGCACAGAGTCTAATATGCCCAACATTTACCTTACAAGCAATGGAGCTTGAAGGATACAGATAGTAAGTTCAAGGACATTTTCCCTAAGCTTTTGTTATTTAAAATCCCAGGCCCTAGCCAGAGCAAAGGAACACAAAAGGAATTCTTACCAGACTGCCACCTGACTCAATTCAATAAGCCCCAGGGGATTTCCTATCCACCTTCCTGTTCCATCCTAAAGGAAGCCCAGACCCTTTATTCAGCCTGCGCCATTTTCTGCCCCTAAAATGAGCCAAGCCAGGCCTTTTGCCACCCATAGACCCCGCCACTAGAAACTGCTGATCCCAGGTTTGCTTCCAGTCTCCCACCTTTGCCACGTGTGCATGATTTGTCCTAACAGAGCTAGAATGAGATTATGTTCAATAAAGTTATTATACTTGTTAAAGTATGTGAGAATTTAGAAGTTATGCACTGTGGCAGAGATGGAGCTCAACTCCAAATATGGGGTGGGCAAGCGAGACGACAGCCGATATGCAGGCTGGAGGTCAGTGGGTAGAAAATCACCAACGGGACACATCAGGATCAGGGGTAGGGAGTGTTGCGGCTAAACTGCCCTACAGGATTCTTGCTCTAGACAGTCCTAGGTGATCAGAGACTACCCGGGAGGTGACGGAGGGTAGGTGCCAGGAGGTTCCAGATAAACTGACGCAACAGAGGTCTTTGCTAAAACTGGATTTTACAAGGGAGTGCAAGATGGGCCTAGTAGAAAAATCAGAAATTTAAAGTTTGGCGAAGGAATTTGAGTTCACTTAAAATGTAGTGAACTCCTATCAGGCCCCACACTGTGTGATCAGCATAACCCTTGCTGTGAAAAAAGCAGTTTTTGTTTTCCTGAAGCTCAGAAAAGGTTGAGGGAAGGCGGATGAAATCTATAAATATCCCTCTAGATATGAATGCGCACTGGACGTAGGCTCTGGAAAGATCTGCCAATAGCATTTTTCCTTTTAGACTTTAAAGAAGACGTCGAGTTTTCTAACCTCAAGTTGTTCTGCCTCCCTCCTCCCTTCCTCAACCCTCAGGTGATTGGCGCCCGGCTAATGCCACGCCGCCGCGCCAGGATTAAAGATGGCGCCCACGGGACGGCGTTATGACGCGACCTTACGTCCGCCGGAAGTGCGCGCGGGAGTTCCGGGGAGCAGGCGGGCGCCGCGCTTCTGGTGTCCTGAGCTTCGCGAATTGAGTCCTGCTGCTGGGTTCTGGGTTGGTCGCACGGCCGTCGGGATCATGGTGTTCTACTTCACTAGCAGCAGCGGTGAGTGGGCGCCGCGCCTTCGCGGGTCCCTGCCGGCAGCTGGCTGTGGAGGCTGCCGCTTCCATGGACGTGGTCCTGTGGCGCCTCCTCGGCGACGGCGCCCCTTCGGTCCCCCTGCGCATTGGTCCCTTCGGCTACCCTGGCGTCCCCGGGTGTCCCCAGGTCAGGGCTGGAGGGCGCGGAGGGGCTGTGCCCTTGCGGTCTTTGCGGCCAGGAATCGTTCTCGTTCCTCAGTCTGAGACCTCCCGGTGCTCCTTGGAGTTGGGCAGAGTTCGTGGGCATCTTCACGTCCCCGCACGCCGAGCCTCTCCCCTGCTCCTGTGGCCTTCGTCCTGGCTGCAATCTGGCAGTGCTTCCCATTGAGAAGGAGACGTCGGTCAGCGACTATTACAGGAAATGCACCTTACTCTGTAGGAAGGGCCTGGGACGCAGCGCGGAGCAGTAGACTGGAATGTCGATAGCAGCCACTCACTGGGCAAGAGTCGATGTTCCGGTTTTTGAAAAGTGACACCATGCTCCTGATTTGGTTTTGGCAGGCAAGGAAAAGGTGCTTGCCAAAATGGTATAGCTCCATTTAGTTTCGCTGCACATGTTGTTCCTTTTGTCTAGAATGAACCCCCAGTTAATTCTTATTCTAATAAGATAGCTCTGAATATCTTTCCCAAGATGCCTAGCGTCCACACCGGAATTGTCTATCTCTTCTGGGACCCCCTTAACATCCCACATATTCCTTTTGCACCGCATTTGTCTCATGGCGTTAAATGCTCTCAGTTTGACGTAGAGTGTAAGCCCCTGGAGGACAGGGGCCTGACTTCGCATAGTGCCTGACTCATAATTGTTCTCAATAAATGTTGAGTCAGATAATGGCATTTTATGTCTTACTTACAGCACTCTCTTGCTACCCCATGCTTACTTGTGAAAGGGGACCTTCTATTTTATTTTCTGGGTTAATCCCAATTTTATTACCTGCTTTGAGTAAAATAAACATGACCTATAAAAGTCATCCACTCTTGTTTAAACAATGCTTATGGAATGATGCCACTGTCATGTTTCTTTTCACAAGTAAAAATGAGGAAATGTATTCTCCAGAGATGTACTTCAAGAATGAACCACTGCTAAACACACACACTATATATTATGTATGTGTGTGTGTATACTTATACATACATATATAAAACTTCTGTCATTTCTTTCTATACGAATTACTTTGTTGTCAATTGGCCTTTATTTCATTTATTTATATGGGGTGCTGAGAATTGAACCCAGTGCCTCACACATGCTAGGCAAGTGCTCTACCGCTGAGCCAAACCCCAGCCCCTACGAATTACTTTGTATCAGGCTCTTCCTACCACTTAGATTCAATATGACTTCCTTACATTAGGAAGTTTCAGGAGATATTGAAACTACTTGTTACAACTGACAACTGTCTTGTATTTTTCACATTCTCAGATTTTCAATGTAGTGTGCATTTTTACAAGTAATCACTGAAGACTTTTGCATATCTCTTCTGTGGAAGGTAGTACGTTCCTTTACATCTGTGAATTGAATAGACCTGACTATAGTCATTCCCACATGCTTTGTGTTAATATAAGTTCTCTCCCCTTGGCATTCTCAGGAGTACTGAAAAAGTCTTGTGATAGTGAAGCATCCCACATTCTTTATTCAGGGTTCCTCTCCAGTGTGAATTCTTTTGAGCATGTGAAAGGACTGGATTGAGTGAAGACTTTCCCTCATTACTTACATATTCTCCAGTGTGAATTCATGCATGCCTTTGATAGTAAGTGGAACATACATATATTGCTTACATATAAAGGCTTCTCTCCTATGTGAATTAAAAAGTGAGCTTTAAGTTAGCACTATATTGTTTGCATGGGTTTTGATAGGGTGTACTTTGCTTTTAGAGATGAGGAAAATTGAAGCCCATGGAAGTTATAACTTCCAGCCCTCTGCTTGTCCCATTCCATCATATTGTCACATCGTTACTTTTCTCACAGTTTAGATTTCTGTGCCTGCCGTAAGCTATTTCTCTGCCTCTGTAGATTTGATCTTTTGAATCTTATTAGTATTTAAACCTGTAAATAAATAAAAACTACAATACTAGTATTGTAAGCTGCTGAGCATTTTCATCCTTCTTGAGGTATTATAAGTTCACTCTTTATGGCTTCTTTACTCATGAGACTCCCCAACACAATAGGCATCCATTCTAGACCCACAGCGGAATAAACAATACAGTCAGGGAATAAAGGCTGCTAAATATGTTTCACACTAGCTGCTTTATTTCCTTTAAAATATTCTAAACTCCTTTTAAGTGCTAATTGTGTATGCACAAGAGCCCTCAGTAGAACAGCATACTTTGGCAGATTTGTGGATCCTGTTATGTCAATGACTTCCATTTTAAGGTCAGAACTGCTTCCTGTTGGAAAAATATTTGGGCTAATTCTAATAAAATTAAAGTTGGCAGCAGATCATTAAAAATTGTCAAGTTAATGTGAAAATAACTTTTCTAGGAAAATTATGGTAAAACTTTACATATTGCCAATATAGAAAAAAAGTTGAACATACAGAATAGTCAGAAATGAGTTGGTATGCATAAGCTAAAGGTTATTTCAACCAGCTAAAGGTTAACTGCATAAAAATGGGAAATCTGTAGAAGGTTTTTGTTGTTGTTGTTGTTTTTCCCTTTCCAACAGTGGTATCTTTAGCTAGAGTCTGCGTGATTTTTATTCTTTATATACTCTTTTATAATGGAACAATGAAATATTTGTCTTACTGTATTTCTAGCAAGTATAGGTAGTCTGTGGGCCCATAAATCAGATAGTCTTGAATTTTGAATTGAAGAATTATTTTGCAGAATGCTTTGTAGTATGAATTTGATGCAGTCATATTCCTAATCACCTCTTTAATAGATGAACCATCAAGACATTCCTCTCATTTTTTTGTTTCTAACTTAGCTTGGCCTAAGTTGTAACTTTTATTTCAGTTATTTTAAAAATTATTTTTGTTCCAGTTACAAAGGCCCTGTGTATACTTTATAAGCAAGCTACCCAAGGTAACTGTTATTAACTTATGTATATTCATACACATAAACAAAATGTATATATAAACATATATTTGTAAACATCTGTATGTGGACACCATGATATATTCATTTATTTTTTACAAATTGATTTTTACATCTAGATTCACAGAAATACTGTTCTGCCACTTAATTTCTTCTTTAATGGGCCCATGGTATTTTAAGGACATTCTATAATATATTTAACCAGTTTCTGCTATTCTTAGGTTATAGCATGAACATCATTGCCTGGTGGAGTATTTCGGTAGAATGTACTCCTAGCAGTAACATTATGGAAATATAAGAGTATACACATTAAATATTGCCAGGCTGTGTAGAGGGGACCTGAGAAACAGTTTAGTTTTATTCCCAGTCTTCATTTGTTACATGATATGCTGAGGCCTTATTGCACTAATATAATGCTCCATCAGACAAGTAGGTGTTCCTGTCAACTAGTCAATGCAAACATTCCCTCTTTTAAGTTGTCTTTCAACTGCTATGGACTATAGTCATAACAAATGCTAACCGGTGGAATTGGGAGTTTTCCCTCCCTAAGAAAAGCAACTAGTATTGATAATTTAAGAAGAACAAGCAATCTCTGATATAAGGATTTATATGAAAGAGTATTGCTTCCTGATCTTTCAAGCTTACATATATGTGTGTGTTCTGTTCTCTAAATTCTCCAGCCCAACCAACCCTGCACCCACAAACTCTCTCAGGCTTTGTAGACTGAATATTACTTTATAAGTTTAGATCCAGTGGGATCAAACAAGTTTAGAAACCCAGTATCGGTTGCAGTTTCACAGAAAACTTGTTTTATTCCTGATCAAGGATGCCGGTATTAAAACACATTACCTCAGTAAGAAAAATGGCATTCTTAAACATACCCAGAATATTCTGTTTGATTTAGGATAATGTTTTTTAACCCTGACTTCATATTAGGATCCACTTGGAAGTCTTTCAAAAACACAGATGCTCACCACTATGCCCTGGTAGTGGGAATTGGTTTGTCTGAGGCATAGCTGGGGCATATTATTATGCTAAATAAAAGTTGGCCAAGTATAGGAAACTGTCTTTAAATGATTGTGGTGTAGTTTGTTTAATTTTTTTAAACTTTTAAGGAAGGCAAAGAAAGGTATGGGAAATTGCCATTGAACTATGTTCCTTAGAAAGTGGGAAAGTGATCGTTTAATAATGATTGATAATCTTTTCATTTTGGGGCTAGATAGTAAATATTTTAGGTTCTTTGAGCCATACACAGTCTCTAGAGCTTAATCTTTGTTTTCCTTTTTGTCAGCCCTTTAAAAATGTAAGTCTTTCTTAGTTAGAGGGCTATCCAAAAATGGGTGGTGGGCCAGATTTGACCCATGGGCCATGATTTGCCAACCCCTAATCTGAGCATTTATCACTTCTTTTCCCCATGAAACAGGTTTTTGATGATAAAAGTATCTAATTTTTTTATGTTTGTTTTGTCATAGTTAATTCATCTGCTTACACTATTTACATGGGAAAGGATAAATATGAAAGTAAGTTTTCAAAAGCATTTGATTTTGAAATTTCCAGCAGGTAAGTGTTGTTGTCCCTGGACCCCCATTTATTGGATGAGTTTTCTTTTTAAATTTTAATTAATTTTTAAATTTTTAATTGACAGATAATAATTGTGCATATTTATGGGCACAGTGTTATATTTTAATACATGTATACATTGTATAATGATCAAATAGGGGTTACATAGCTTATCCATTGCATCTGTTGACCAATCTCTCCTATCTTCCCCAGTCTCTGGTGACCTATGCTTCCTTCTATGAGATCAGTTTTCTTTAGATTGCACAGGGTATGAGTTTTCAACTACTTTGATAAGTCAGCTTTTGAGAATGTATCACACCCATTTTAAGGAACTCCTCCTAGAATTTAATCATATCAGATAATATTAGAATTAATTTGACTGTATAGCTGATTAGAAACTTAAGAGTCTTGTGGTGTCATTTGGCTTAGAGTAACATGAATCATGTTAGCATGTACTAATTTAGATCAAATAAAAAATAGTGATTTGGACTTTTTGCAGGGAGAACCAGGTATTGAATTCAGGGGCACTGAGTCACATCCCCAGCCTTATTTTGTATTTTATTTAGAGACAGGGTCTCACTGAGTTGCTTAGCGCCTCGCTGTTGCTGAGCTGGCTTTGAACTTGTGAACCTCCTTCCTCAATCTCCTGAGCCACTGCCATCGCACCTGGCTTGTGATTTGGACTTTGAAGAAAGCATTTTCTGTGGTGTTTTTTTTTTTTTTTTAACAATTTAACGATTCATGGAAACTTATCTGTTGGTTGAAGATGTTCTTTCCAAGTCATGAAATGTTAACAATTTTTTTAAACTTGTTGACTACTTTCCTCAGTATGAAGTACATAAAAATTTATATCTTGCTGTACATATTCCTTTTACTAGAACAAAAATTTACGGAAAATACCTGTACTATTTGCTATGCCCTCTACGTTCTTTCTTTTTTTTCTTTCTTTTTTTTTTTTGGTGATGGGGAAAGTCCTTGCATGTGCTAGGTAGGTGTTCTGCCATTGATCTGCAAACCAAGTCTAGCCCTCTATTTCTGTTTTATTTCGTTTATAAAAAAAAAAAGTAGTCTCAACATTTTGTGGCCCACTAATGAATCGGAACTAAAGTTTAAAAAGAAAAACATTGCTTTAGGAGTTAGCCTTTTTGGCTTCACAAGTAAAGGAAGAAAATAAAGAGAAGCTGAGTTTCGTTTTGGTGTTTTTCTTTTTTGTTGTTGTTGT
This sequence comes from Marmota marmota marmota, assembly GCF_001458135.2. NCBI lineage: Eukaryota > Metazoa > Chordata > Mammalia > Rodentia > Sciuridae > Marmota > Marmota marmota. The sequence continues at coordinate 3,035,168 of NW_025999944.1, forward strand.
TGTTTTTTTGGTTGTGCTGGGCATGAAACCCAGCACACAAGCACATGCTACCACTGAGCTAAGCCCCCAGCACTAAGTTGAGCTAGCTTGCTAGCTTGCTTTATCAGATTGAACTACTTAGCCATATCCCCAGCCCTTTTTTTTTTTTTTTTTTAAGAGACAAGGTCTTGCTGAGTTGCTTAGGGACTTGCTAAGTTGCTGAGGCTGGCTTTGAACTTGCGATCCTCCTGCCTTAGCCATCTGAGCTCCTGGGATTACAGGTGTGCATCACTGTGCTTGGCTGAGTTGAGCTTTCTTGATTAGGAGAGCACTGATCCTCAGTGTGTGGAACATCAAGGTGAAGGAGGTAAGACCACAGCAAAGAACTGGAGGAAACAGCATTGGTGTGCCTTAAGCTTGGAAAGCACAGCTGCTTTCCTTCTGGGGTGCTGGGATGTTTTGGAAGAGACAGCTTTGAAGTCAGGCCAATCTAGGGTAAAATCTCAGCCTTTAACAAACTAGCTTTATCATTACTTAACCTCCTTGAACCTCAGATTTCTTAGATGTCAGAAGAGGCTCGTGGTTTGATAACTAACTTGCATAGTTGCAAAAACTGGCCACTGTGTGAGGACTATATGAAGTCCTGAGTTATGGCCACACGGGGCACTCAGGAATTGGCAGTTGGTACCACTGGAGCTTCTGTAGATCCTCCTTCAGCCTACTGCAGACACTGCCCTCCTGGGCTGGATGACTCTGCTTCAGTAGTCAAGAGCTAGCTTGACTAAAGTTCCTGCCTTTAATCTTCATGTGCTGCTTGCTTATTTTATTTTCCTTTCCCTTTCCCTTTGTAATCTATACCAATGTCTGTTCAAGGTGTAGCTTGATGAAACTTCTTTGTGTGTGTGTTTGTGTGTGTGTGTGTGCGTGTGGTATTGGGGATTGAACCCAGGGCCTTGTGCATGCGAGGCAAGCACTCTACCAACTAAGCTATATCCCCAGCTCTAGAGAGGCTCATGTCCATTTTTCTGTATGAGGCATTTGACAGTAGTAAAACAAACAAGACCAAAAATGGTTACCTTAAGGCAGAATCAATGCAAGCAAGACTATCACATCTTGAAGAAGAGAAAATCAAACCCAGCAAAATAAAATAACGTGTTTTGAAACAATTTTCACTTGTAATGAATTTAGGATATTGACTTTGGGCATGATGTAATGGTGAAGTAGTTCACAGTATAACCTAGTAACTCATAAATTTGTCATAGGTAACTTCGACTTGTTCTTCTAGCATCTTCCTAATGTATGGAGGAGGATGTTACCTCCCTGTGTTACATTAACACAATAACAAGAGTTAACACAGTATCAAGAGTCATGGTTGATATAATAGATAAGAATGCAGATCTACTGACCAAATTTGCTTTTATTTCTATCATATCAGAGAACCTGATAATTGGGTTACTAAGAAACACCTATAGCCAAGCAGCTACATAGATTGTGCAAGTTTTGCACTGTGCAACTCTGCTGAGTGTGGCTTTGCACATTTCTTATAGTGAAGTGCTGCCCTGTTTCTGGTTCACACAAGTGAGCTGACCTCAGGCAGCTGTGCTGGGGACGTCCCTACCCTGTCTCTTCCTTCTGTGTTAGTTTACTGTTCACTGGGGGCTTCTCTTTGTGGGGCCACATTCTACCCTGTGTGAAATGTATATGTCAATTTTGTTGTTAACCTAAAACTTATCTAAAAAATAAAATCAATTTTTAAAAGTTTGGACAAAATAAATAAATACATAAAGATAAGTAAGAAGGGCTGAGGATGTTGCTCAGCGAGAGAATTCCCCAGATACCATTCTCGCACCTTTAAAAAAAAAAAAAAACAAGAATAAATAGAATTTAAAGCATGGTAGCTGCTCAGTAAATATTCATAATAATCACCCCAAAGAAGTGTGGACAAAACGAAGTCCTACGAATAGCAAGTGCTGTACAAGTAGAGAGATGAGAGATGTTAAGTGTGGTTAGAGGTCCTGGAAGCCAAGAAAGCTTTGTGGAGGAGGAGTTGCGATTGCAGAATCCTTATAGTGGCTGCAGTAGAAATACAGGTAGATGTAGAATTTGTGTCAACACATGTAAATCTGGATATCTAGAGCCCTTTAGAATGGCATTTTGCCATCATTATTGTGTACGTGTAGAACATTTTCTCCTAAGGAATCTTTGAGTCATTTGGGAGAGTCAGCCTGTCCCAGTTTGCCTTGTGAGAGAGGGTGGAGAATTTTCAAAGCCTCCTGTTGGTACATAATTTCTAATATTCCTGAGGATTTCAGGCTGAAGGACTAGAGCAGGCATAAAGAAAGTGTAAATGAAAAGATGTACTTCCATGAACAGCTCTAGGTCTGTTCCTTTTCACAGCCAGCAGGTGTCATGAGGGAGCCACATGCTGCAGCTGCATACTGAGGAACACTGACTGGGTTGCACACTTCCCTTTGCTTTTTCTATTGCCTGTTGGCTATTTGCTCAACTTTCCACTTAAGGTGATAGAAAGCCCCTGGAGGACTTATGGTGTCTGCTCATGGTGTTAGCAGTCACTAGAGTGCCTTTATCCAAGATTTGCCCCCCACTTAAGTTTGTGTCCTCTACTTTCTTGATTATATTTTAAATCATCACATGAATTATTATGTTTACCTTATAATTTTTAAATTGTTATTTAATATTTAAATACCGTTGTATAAAAAACACAATTATTCCTAATTATTAATATAGCTATTAGAAGTGTATACTAACACAACCTTTCTGTAGTGGTTGTTTTCTAAAAAGTTTTTAGAATCTTATTTTTAGGGCTGGGGATGTGGCTCAAGCGGTAGCGCGCTCGCCTGTCATGCGTGCGGCCCGGGTTCGATCCTCAGCACCACATACAAACAAAGATGTTGTGTCCACCGAGAACTAAAAAAATAAATAAATATTAAAAAAAAAAAAGTATTAAAAAAAAAAAAGAATCTTATTTTTATTTACCACATATTTAATTTAAAAAGTCAAATAATGCCCAGCGTGGTGGCACAGGCTTGTAATCCTAGCGGCTTCGAAGGCTGAGACAGGAGGATCAGGAGTCCAAAGCCAGTTTCAGCAAAAGCGAGGCACTAAGCAACTCAGTGAGACCTTGTCTCTAAATAAAATACAAAATAGGAATGGGGATGTGGCTCAGTGGTTGAGTGCCCCTGAGTTCAGTCCCCAGTACCAAAAAAAAAAAAAAAAA